>NC_135784.1:48224660-48559660 GCF_051106095.1 Pogona vitticeps | reverse complement strand
ACTGTCACATGCTGGGGACCTGGAGGTGTCTCTTCTCCTTTCTTCTGAGTTTCCCCTCTGTTCCTAGTGTCTTCAGTCGTCGTCGTTTAGTCATTTAGTCATGTCCGACTCTTCGTGACCCCATGGACCAGAGCACGCCAGGCCCTCCTATCTTCCACTGCCTCCCGGAGTTGTGTCAATTTCATGTTGGTTGCTTCGCAGACACTGTCCAGCCATCTCATCCTCTGTCGTCCCCTTCTCCTCTTGCCGTCACACTTTCCTAACATCAAGGTCTTTTCCAGGGAGTCTTCTCTTCTCATGAGATGGCCAAAGTACTGGAGTCTCAGCTTCAGGATCTGTCCTTCCAGTGAGCACTCAGGGTTGATTTCCTTTAGAATTGATAGGTTTGTTCTCCTTGCAGTCCAGGGGACTCTCAAGATCCTCCTCCAGCACCACAATTCAAAGGCATCAATTCTTCGGCGGTCTGCTTTCTTTATGGTCTAGCTCTCACTTCCATACATCACTGCAGGAAAAACCATAGCTTTGACTATTCGGAGTTTTGTTGGCAAGGTGATGTATCTGCTTTTTAAGATGCTGTCAAGGTTTGTCATCGCTTTCCTCCCCAGAAGCAGGCGTCTTTTAATTTTGTGGCTGCTGTCTCCATCTGCAGTGATCATGGAGCCCAAGAAGTAAAATCTGTCACTGCCTCCATATCTTCCCCTTCTATTTGCCAGGAGGTGATGGGACCAGTGGCCATGATCTTAGTTTTTTTGATGTTGAGTTTCAGTACCGTTTTTTGCGTCTTCAGTCGTTTCGTTTCGTTTAGTCTTTTAGTCGTGTCCGACTCTTCGTGACCCAATGGACCAGAGCACGCCAGGCCCTCCTATCTTCCATTGCCTCCCGGAGTTGTGTCAGATTCATGTTGGTTGCTTCGGTGACACTGTCCAACCATCTCATCCTCTGTCGTCCCCTTCTCCTCTTGCCGTCACACTTTCCTAACACCAAGGTCTTTTCCAAGGAGTCTTCTCTTCTCATGAGATGGCCAAAGTATTGAAGCCTCAGCTTCAGGATCTGTCCTTCCAGTGAGCACTCAGGATTGATTTCCTTTAGAATTGATAGGTTTGTTCTCTTTGTAGTCCAAGGGACTCTCAAGAGCCTCCTCCAGCACCACAATTCAAAGGCATCAATTCTTCGGCGGTCAGCTTTCTTTATGGTCCAGCTCTCACTTCCATACATCACAACAGGAAAAACCATAGCTTTGACTATTCGGACTTTTGTTGGCAAGGTGATGTCTCTGCTTTTCAAGATGCTGTCAAGGTTTCTCATCACTTTCTGCCAAGAAGCAGGCGTCTTTTAATTTTGTGGCTGCTGTCTCCATCTGCAGTGATCATGGAGCCCAGGAAAGTAAAATCTGTCACTGCCTCCATATCTTCCCCTTCTGTTTGCCAGGATGAGATGGGACCAGTGGCCATGATCTTAGTTTTTTTGATGTTGAGTTTAAGACCGTTTTTTGGACTCTCCTCTTTCACACTCATTACAAGGTTCTTTAGTTCCTCCTCGCTTTCTGCCATCTGAGTGGTATCATCTGCATATCGGAGGTTGTTGATATTTCTTCCGGCAATCTTAATTCTAGCTTGGGATTCTTCCAGTCCAGCCTTCCGCATGATGTACTCTGCATATAAGTTAAATAAGCTGGGAGACAATATACAGCCTTGCAGTACTCCTTTCCCAATTTTGAACCAATCAGTTGTTCCATATCTAGTTCTAACTGTTGCTTCCTGTCCCACATATAGGTTTCTCAGGAGATGGATAAGGTGGTCAGGCACGCCCATTTCTTTAAGGACTTGCCATAGTTTGCTGTGGTCCACACAGTCAAAGGCTTTTGCATAATCAATGAAGCAGAAGTAGATGTTTTTCTGGAACTCTCTGGCTTTCTCCATAATCCAGCACATGTTAGCAATTTGGTCTCGAGTTCCTCTGCCCCTTCGGAATCCTGCTTGTACATCTGGGAGTTCTCGGTCCACATATTGCTGAAGCCTACCTTGTAGGATTTTGAGCATAACCTTGCTAGCGTGTGAAATGAGTGCAATTGTGCGGTAGTTGGAGCATTCTTTGGCACTTCCCTTCTTTGGTATTGGGATGTAGACTGATCTTTTTCAGTCCTCTGGCCACTGTTGAGTTTTCCAAACTTGCTGGCATATTGAATGTAGCACCTTAACAGCATCATCTTTTAAGATTTTAAATAGTTCAGCTGGAATGCCATCACCTCCACTGGCCTTGTTGTTAGCCAGGCTTTCTAAGGCCCACTTGACTTCACTTTCCAGGATGTCTGGCTCTAGGTCAGCAACTACATTGCCTGGGTTGTCCGGGATATCCAAATCTTTCTGATATAATTCCTCTGTGTATTCTTGCCACCTCTTCTTCATGTCTTCTGCTTCTGTGAGGTCCCTTCCATTTTTGTCCTTTATCATGTCCATCCTTCCACCAAAGGTTCCTCTGATATCTCCAATTTTCCTGAACAGATCTCTGGTTTTTCCTTTTCTGTTATTTTCCTCTATTTCTTTGCATTCTTCATTTAAGAAGGCTCTCTTGTCTCTCCTTGCTATTCTTTGGAAGTCTGCATTCAATTTTCTGTAACTTTCCCTATCTCCCCTGCATTTTGTTTCCTTTCTCCTCTCTGCTATTTGTAAGGCTTCCTTGGACAGCCACTCTGCTTTCTTGCATTTCCTTTTCTTTGGGATGGTTTTTGTTGCTGCTTCCTGTACAATGTTACGAGCCTCTATCCAAAGTTCTTCAGGCACTCTGCCCACCAAATCGAGTTCCTTAAATCTGTTCTTCACTTCCACTGTGTATTCATGAGGGATTTGATTTAGATTATACCTGAGTAGCCCAGTGGTTTTTCCTACTCTCTTCAGTTTAAGCTTGAATTTTGCTATGAGAAGCTGATGATCAGAGCCACAATCAGCTCCAGGTCTTGTTTTTGCTGACTCTATAGAGCTTCTCCATCTTTGGCTGCAGAGAATATAGCCACCTACAAAACGAAGAAGCTCAGCTATCTGTTATTGCCATCCTTGTTGACTTCCTTGTTCTTTATAACTCATTCTGGAGAGAGAAAACATTTGAAACACATGCCGTGGTTACAAAAGCTGAGATACTATGCATTGTGGTAAAATCTTCCAAGGGTGAATACTACATCAGCTTACAGGCAAAAGTGGTTTAATTCAGCTTATTTATTAACACCAGCAGAAAACACCTTGCTCTCTTTCATGCAAGGAAATTTATTTTGGCAGTTACTCAATCTTGTGCACAAAAATAAGGCAAGCAATGACTTATATTCCTAGTCATGGTGCAAACATATGTAGGGCATAGTGTTGTCTACACAAGAACTATATGAAATAATGGTTTAGTTTGCCTTGATTTCTAGAAGATTATTGAAAAATTTTACTTCACATCTTACATAGTTATCACAGTTCAGAGATATGTTATGTCCCCTATCTGTCATGTTTGCTGTATGCTGATTATGACAATGTTAAAACAAATACATATATTTCTATAATATTATTTCCCCACTACCCATTCATCATAGCTAGTTGGAGGGAGGGAGGGAGGCAGAAAGCAATTTTCTGTTTCATTGGCAGCTTTAAGAAAATATATAACTTCTTTGCATAACTGCATGCAATAGGTTTTTCTCAAGAGCCTATTTATAGTTCATTATTACTCTGCAGGCAGCTAATAAAAAGATAGATTTTCTATTATGTTAGTCCACATGCTCATTAATACAAATGTGCAAAGCAGTGCTTCTCCAAAAACAGTGGTGACAACAAAAAAACGGACTACTTTTGAACATCACTCACTTTGTAATATGTATCACTTAATTTCTTGTATTAGGAAAAAAATTCCACTGGGCTTTGGTTTAGCTGTACTCGTTTTTCTTGCATATCAAATTGATCTAAATAATATTTCTTTTGTGAGGCCTAACTGACATCCTGGTCAAGCCTGACTATCTGGCAAATACTTATACATAGGATTCAGGTATAGATATCAAAATATAGAGATCATAGTTGGTTGGTAATTCAGTCAGTGGGTGCTAAACATTGTGATTAATGTGCAGGTCTTTAGTAGAAGCTTGTGCTGTAAAGAATGTGAGAACCTCTGTCATAAATTAACAATAGTAAAATAACAATGATAGAGTAACATGCATGTTAATTGGTAGGATATTTACAGTCCTTGATGAACTTTTCCCTCTACAGGCTTTACTTTGTAATCAGTTGCAATAGTGTGTGAATCACCCCAGACAACAGATGACCTCAAAAGCAGAGTAGAAGCTATTTTGACTTAGAAATTTCTAAGGTGGATCTGTTGGCGGGGGGGGGGGAGTCTAGGAGATGGAATACAGTATAATATTGTACTGTTTATATCCAGTAGTGCCCAAAATGTCTTGGCTTATATTAAGTCCTTTCATATGCATGTCTAGCATGCATATATATATTTTAGCTCATTAACATTGGTAACATTGGTAGAGGAACAGGTTAAAGTGCCTTTGATATTGTGTGTGCCATTGTTAGGTCCAGTAATTGTGTTGCTCGAATAAATGTGGGGATAGACCTGGAATCTGGGTTTGTAGCAGGGTTTTGTTCCCATCTCTGTGTCAGTGTTGCTTAGTCCATTGTGTATCAATAGTTGTTTGATATCGGATGGTTGTGTATAAGCAACCCACTAAGTGCTTGGGAGAATGAAGTGTTTTTGACAAGGATGGAGTGGAGATCACTTATGATGCATGTGAGTGGTCTCAGTTGTGGATTGAAAGGAACAACTGGTGGTGATTGATTATTATCTTTTTGGGGTCTGTCCTGCAGTAGGTTGCTTCTGGGTGCCTGCCTTGCTTTATTAATTTGTTCCTTAATCATAATGGGTGGGTATAGTAGTCTGAGGAATTTTGTAAATCCTTGAGTTTGGAGTCTCTGTCTTGTGGGCCCAAGCAGATGTAATTGTATCTGAGGGCTTGACTGTAAACAATGGATTTGGTTGTATGTTCAGGATGGAAGCTGGAAACGTGCAAGTAGGTGTCTCAATTGGTGGGTTTTCAGTACAGCATGGTGATAAGATGTCTGTTATGGTCTTATAGTAGACCTTTGGTCTAGATGAGCAGGGTATAAATATAAATAAATAAATAAATAAATAAATAAATAAATAAATAAATAAATAAATAAATAAATAAATAAATAAATAAATAAATAAATAAATAAATAAATATTATAGTAGTGTCTAGAAAATGCACTTGTTGCATAGATTGTTCCAGGGTGAGGTTGATGTTCAAATTATTGAAATCTTTGTGGTTTTTTCTAGAGATTCCTTTCCATGGGTTGAGAAAAATATCAGTGTTCCTCAAACAGAGGAGCAGTTTTTAGGTGCAGTGGTTGAAACGTTGTTCTAGGTCAGCCATAAAGATGTTTGCATATTGTGGGGGCCATATTTGTGCCCATCACAGTTCCCTTAATCTGGAGGTAGGTTTTATTGTCAAAGGTGAAATAGTTGTGTGTAAATATAAATTCATAGAGGGTGGTGATTATGTGAGCGTGTTCCTTGTTTGTGATAGCCTGTAGTCCATCTTTGTGTGGGATGTTGGTGTAGAGTGCTTCTAAATCCATTTTATCTAGGATGGCATTGTCTGGGAGGTTGTGTGCATATTTAAATTTTCTTAGAAAGTCTGTGATATCTCTTCCATAGTTAGGTACACATGACTTGAGGATGCAGTCTAAGTATCCTGATAACCCAGCCAGCATACAACCTGATAGAACAGGTCTTTTTGGGGTCTTCAGGTTTAGGTAGTAGGTAGAAGGTGGCTATTTGAGACTCCTGTGGTGTGTTCTCCAGGATTTCTTCATGTGTGTCTTCAGGGACGTTTTTCATAAGGTTTTGATATTTTGTGGTTGGGTTTGTGGTTAGGGACTGGTAAAATTTAGAGTTGGACTGCTTCTCAGCTTCTAATCTGTAGCTTGATTGTCCTTGACTACCACAGTGCCCACCTTATCTGCTTATGTTTATCTTAATTTAATAATAGGCACTGTTTTACTGTGTTTGTTTTTGTTTTCTAATGGAAAATCAAGCCAAACACATTCAGGGGAGGCCCTTCTCTCAGTCCTACTGTCCTCACGGGCATGTCTGGTGAGAACATAAGGTATGAGAGAGAGAGAGAGAGAGAAAGAGTGAGAGAGATCCCTACAGCTGCTCCTAGGTTTTGGAATGTTGTCTCTCGGGAGGCTATAGGCTGGCCCTCCCCTTTTTGTCCTTCCAATAACAGGAAACCATTCGTTTTAAGTAGGCGTGTAGGTACTAATTGGGCAGTGAAGAGTTCTACTTTTGGGTGCTGCACATTATTATTAAACCATGTTTTCTGAAAGTATTTTTAACTGCTTCAACTAGTAGTTGTAGTACTATTATATGTTTTATTGTTTCTTAATGCAATAATTTCTTGTATTACTCGGTTTGTTTTTAGGTTTGGGTGCCATCACTTCAACAAAATAAAATAAATGAATAAATAAATAAATAAAATGGAGCTGTCAGTATTGTTTTGCACTAATGTGGCAATGCAATAAATGTGCCACATTACATTAGAAACCTCAAAAAAGAATTTGAGGCTATAGGGGGCGTTAGTTGAACAAGCTTATATAATAACCACTGTGTGTAATCTTCTTTGCTTCCATTAATGTTTATTGTACTAACCAAACTGCATACTGCTGTAATCTGCAAGACATATGGCATATATCAGTCATTTTTTATCTATTTTATAAGCTGCTTTTAAAGGTGCCCTTGAGGGTAAAAGATGGATCTTACAGCATATTCTGAAGATGACAGCTGTAGGCTAGATTTTGTCCTTTAAGCAACTTTATTATGGCTTTACCAAATGTTAATCAATGCACTTGATTAAGATTTAAAATTAAGTTTCAGTGGAAAAGAAAAGAAGCAAGGAAGCACCTTTCAAATAGATTTAAGGAGAGTAACATCATACGAAAATGGTTGTTGTAAATTTTTCAGGCTGTTTGGCCAAGTTCTGGAGGTTTTTCTTCCTAATGTTTTGCTAGTCTCTGTGGCCGGCATCTTCAGAGGACAGGAGTTAGAACTCTGTGTGTGTTCTGGTGTAGTGTGTGGGATAGTTGAGTATTTGTAACTGTGGGATCAGCTTTTAGTCCTTTTCAGGAGATTGGATGATTATGGTGATCAGGTTGGGTTTTTTTTGTTATGGGTGTATTTTTGTGATAAGGGGCAAGATGATCTGTCACAGTTGTTGATGGGTGTTGTTAGCTAGTCTTTTATGTGCAGTCATCACCAGCCTTTCTGGCTTGGTAGAGTTCATTGACCTTTTTGCAGGCTGTATTTTTCAGTGCTGGGATCCAGGATTTCTTGAGTTTTAGACTTTCTTCTTTTTTTGTTGAAGCTGTGCTAGGGTTTGTGGATTTCAATGGCTTCCCTGTGTAGATGACACGTTCCCTGTGTAGCTGACATGGATAACACCTTTACAATTTGGAGCAACGGTGAAGAAAAACTGGAAGAATTTCTAAGCTATCTCAATAGCATCCACCCAAATATGCAATTCACTATGGAAAAAGAATAGAGGACTGTGACAATTGCCCACGTCCCACATGCCATTCATATTCATGAGCTGATTTGCGTGAACCTATGAGAGGACTGGAGAGGCAGAGTCAGCAGCTACATGAGGCTCGGCGCAAGAAGGAGGAGTCAGATAGGAGCTGTTAGTCAGAGAAAGAGAGAACAGATACTGAGAGATAGAGCTGGTTAAAAAATAGGTAGAGAAGGTGGTAATTATATAGCAAGAGAAAAGAAGTATGTACTGAGAGAACTGTTGATGATTTGCTTGTGTATAATGTTTATCTGCCCCTTCATGGATTGCTGCCTTGTCGTGGCGAAGGGGCTTGAGTAACTCAGAGAAGCTCTGGGCTATGCCGTGCAGAGACACCCAATACGGACAGGACATAGTGGAGAGTTCCGACTAAACGCAATCCACATGGAGTAGGAAATGGCAATGCCACTCTTGGCGTATCTTTGCCAAGAACGCCCATGATCAGAAACAAAAGGATAAAAGATATGATGCTGGAAGATGGGCCCCTAAGGTCAAAAGGCGTCCAACATGCTATTGAGGAAGAGAGGAGGACAAGTACAAGTAGCTCCAGAGCTAATGAAGTGGTTGTGCCAAAGCTGAAAGGATGCTCAGCTGTGGACGTGCCTGGAAGTGAAAGGAAAGTCCAATGCTGCAAAGAAAAATACTGCATAGGAACCTGGAATGTAAGATCTGTGAACGTTGGGAAGCTGGAGGTGGTCAAACAGGAGACGGCAAGAATAAACATCGACATCCTGGGCATCAGTGAACTAAAATGGACAGGAATGGGCTAATTCAGCTCAGATGATTATCATATCTACTATTGTGGGCAAGAATCCCGTAGAAGGAAAGGAATAGCCTTCATAACAAAAGAGTGGGAAAAGCTGTAATGGGATACAATCTCAAAAATGATAGAATGATATCAATACGAATCCAAGGCAGACCTTTCAACATCAAAATAATCCAAGTTTATGCACCAATCACCATTGCTGAGGAGACTGAAATTGAACAATTTTATGAAGATTTACACCTTCTAGAACTGACACCAAAGAAAGATGTTCTTCTCATTCTAGGGGACTGGAATGCTAAAGTAGGGAGCCAAGAGATAAAAGAAACAACAGGGAAGTTTGGCCTTGGAGTTCAGAACGAAGCAGGGCAAAGGCTAATAGAATTTTGCCAAGAGAACAAGCTGGTCATCACAAACACTCTTTTCCAACAACACAAGAGGTGACTCTATACATGGAAATCACCAGATGGGCAATATCGAAATCAGATTGTTTATATTCTCTTCAGCCAAAGATGGAGAAACTCTATACAGTCAGCAAAAACAAGACTTGGAGTTGACTGTGGCTCTGATCATCAGCTTCTCATCGCAAAATTCAAGCTTAAACTGAAGAGAGTAGGAAAAACCACTGGGCTATTCAGGCATAATCTAAACCAAATCCCTTATGAATACACAGTGGAAGTAAAGAACAGATTTAAGGAACTCGATTTGGTGGACAGAGTGCCTGAAGAACTTTGGATAGAGGCTCATAACATTGTCCAGGAGGCAGCAACAAAAACATCCCAAAGAAAAGGAAATGCAAGAAAGCAAAGTGGTTGTCCAACAAGGCCTTAGAAATAGCAGAGAGAAGGGAAACAAAATGCAAGGGAGATAGGGAAAGCTACAGAAAATTGAATGCAGACTTCCAAAGAATAGCAAGGAGGGCCTTCTTAAATGAACAATGCAAAGAAATAGAGGAAAATAACAGAAAAGGAAAAACCAGAGATCTGTTCAGGAAAATTGGAGATATTAGAGGAACATTTTGTACTAAGAAGAACATGATAAAGGACAAAAATGGGAGGAACCAAAGAGAGGAAGAAGACATGAAGAAGAGGTGGCAAGAATACACAGAGGAATTATATCAGAAAGCTTTGGATATCCCGGACAATCAGGACATCAAGAAGAGGTGGCAAGAATAGACGGAGGAATTATACCAGAAAGATCTGGTGTCCTGGAGAACCCATTTATTGTGGTTGCTGACCTTGAGCCAGACATACTGGAGAGTGAAGTCAAGTGGGCCTTAGAAAGCCTGGCTAACAACAAGGCCAGTGGAGATGATGACATTCCAGTTGAACTATTTAAAATCTTAAAAGATGATGCTGTTAAGGTGCTACATTCAATATGCCAGCAAGTTTGGAAAACTCAACAATGGCGAGAGGACTGGAAAAGATCAGTCTAAATCCCAATCTCAAAGAAAGGCAGTGCCAAAGAATGCTCCAACTACCATACAATTGCACTCATTTCCCACGCTAGCAAGGTTATGCTCAAAATACTACAAGGTAGGCTTTAGCAGTATGTGGACCGAGAACTCCCAGAAGTACAAGTTGGATTCTGAAGGGGTAGAGGAACTCGAGACCAAATTGCTAACATGTGCTGGATTATAGAGAAAGCCAGAGAGTTCCAGAAAAACATCTACTTCTGCTTCATTGACTATGCAGAAGCCTTTGACTGTGTGGAACACAGCAAACTATGGCAAGTCCTTAAAGAAATGGGAGTGCCTGACCACCTTATCTATCTCCTGAGAAACCTATATGTGGGACAGGAAGCAACAGTTAGAACTGGATATGGAACAACTGATTGGTTCAAAATTGGGAAAGGAGTATGACAAGGCTGTATATTGTCCCCCAGCTTATTTAACTTATATGCAGAATACATCATGCGGAAGGCTGGACTCGAGGAATCCCAAGACGGATTTAAGATGGCCGGAAGAAATATCAA
Source organism: Pogona vitticeps (assembly GCF_051106095.1). Classification (NCBI taxonomy): domain Eukaryota; kingdom Metazoa; phylum Chordata; class Lepidosauria; order Squamata; family Agamidae; genus Pogona; species Pogona vitticeps. The sequence goes on along the minus strand of NC_135784.1, from coordinate 48,549,305 downwards.
CAACCTCCAACATGCAGATGATAGCACTCTGATGGCAGAAAGTGAGGAGGAATTAAAGAACCTTGTAATGAAGCTGAAAGAGGAGAGCGCAAAAAATGGCCTGAAACTCAACATAAAAAAAACTAAGATCATGGCCACTGGTCCCATCACCTCCTGGGAAATAGAAGGGGAAGATATGGAGGCAGTGACAGATTTTACTTTCTTGGGCTCCATGATCACTGCAGATGGAGACAGTGGCCACAAAATTAAAAGACGCCTGCTTCTTGGCAGAAAGTGATGAGAAACCTTGACAGCATCTTAAAAATCAGAGATATCACCTTGCCAACAAAAGTCCGAATAGTCAAAGCTATGGTTTTTCCTGTTGTGATGTATGGAAGTGAGAGCTGGACCATAAAGAAAGCTGACCGCCGAAGAATTGATGCCTTTGAATTGTGGTGCTGGAGGAGGCTCTTGAGAGTCCCTTGGACTACAAAGAGAACAAACCTATCAATTCTAAAGGAAATCAATCCTGAGTGCTCACTGGAAGGACAGATCCTGAAGCTGAGGCTTCAATACTTTGGCCATCTCATGAGAAGAGAAGACTCCTTGGAAAAGACCTTGGTGTTAGGAAAGTGTGATGGCAAGAGGAGAAGGGGACAACAGAGGATGAGATGGGTGGACAGTGTCTGCGAAGCAACCAACATGAAATTGACACAACTCCGGGATGCAGTGGAAGATAGGAGGGCTTGGAGTGCTCTGGTCCATGGGGACACGAAGAGTTGGACACGACTAAATGACAACGATGAATGTTTATCTGAGAAACGTCTGTTATTATTCAATTTGCTTCACTTTACTAAATAAGTTTTGTTTCTGTTCATAATTCAAGTGTTCAGACAAATGGCATTTATATTGTGGATTGAGGTAATCCCCTGGTGGCAGCGAAAGGAAAATGTGACATAAGCCTTTGTGAAGGAAAACAAGCAGGGGCCACAAAGGCAAATGCCACAAGGACCAACTCCCTTTCTTAGCTGTCATGGTCATATGCAAACCTCACCTCTTATTGGGCCACAAGGTCTACAGAAAACCCACCCACACAGACCGGTCCCTACACAAAAACTCCAACCACCACCCACAGCAAAAAAGAGGCATAATCAAAACACTGGTAGACCATGCGAATCGTAACTGTGAAGCTCAATTTCTTAGCACCAAACTCAACCATCTGAATTGGGCCCTACAGGCAAATGACTGTTCCAAGAACAAAATCACAAGAGCCATCAAACCAAGAAGGTTAAAGGTAAAAGTTCCCCTTGACAATTTTTGTCCAGTCGTGTTCGACTCTAGGGGGCAGTGCTCATCCCCGTTTCCAAACCATAGAGCCAGCGTTTTGTCCAAAGACAATCTTCCGTGGTCACATGGCCATTGCGACTTAGACACAGGAACGCTGTTACCTTCCCACCGAGGTGGTCCCTATTAGTCTACTCGCATTTGCATGCTTTCGAACTGCTAGGTTGGCGGGAGCTGGGACAAGTGACGGCCGCTCACTCTGTCACGTGGATTCAATCTTATGACTGCTTGGTCTTCTGACCCTGCAGCACAAGCTTCTGCGGTTTAGCCCACAGCACCACCATGTCCCTATCAAACCAAGAAAACAGCATTAAACTGAAGAAGAAAAACAGCCACCCACAAATAAAGTATTTCTGCAATACATCAAAGGGGTCACGGACTGCACGGGAAACTTTTGAAAAATACACAACTTACAAATAGTATTCAGACCCACCACAAAAATACAACAGATGTTACAGTCACCAAAGGACAAAAGCGACCCCATCACCACTGCAGGAGTATACCGGATACCTTGCAGTTGTGGCTAGTTATATATTGGGACCACAAAATGCAGTATCCACATCAGAATCAAAGAACATGAAAGACACTGCAGAATAAAACAACCAGAAAAAATGGCAGTAGCTGAACATGTCCTGAAACAAGCTGGACATGAAATTCTATTTCAAAAGACAGAAGTCCTGGACAACACCAGTGATCATTATCTTAGACTACACAGGGAAGCCATTGAAATCCACAAACTCCAGCACAGCTTCAACAAAAAAAGAAGAACATCTAAAACTCAAGAAAGCCTGGATCCCAGCACTGAAAAATACAGCCTGCAAAAAGGTCAATGTACTCTACCAAGGCAGAAAGGCTGGTGATGACTGCACATAAAAGACTAGCTAACAACACCCATCAACAACTGTGACAGATCATCTTCCCCCTTATCACAAAAATACCCCTATAACAAAAACCAACCTGATCACCATAATCATCCAATCTCCTGAAAAGGACTAAAAGCTGATCCCACAGCTACAAATACTCAACTATCCCACATACTACACCAGAACACACACAGAGTTCTAACTCCTGTCCACTGAAGATGCCGGCTACAGAGATGGGTGAAACGTTAGGAAGAAAAACCTCTAGAACGCAACCAAACAGCCTGAAAAACCTACAACGGCCATCAGATCCCGATTGTGAAAGCCTTGGAGAAAATATTATATGAAAACATTGCTCATGTTTCACTGTGATCCTGCCTTCTGGGAGACGAACATAATGGTGAATGTAATCCTAGTTCCGACCTACAGTACAAAACTGCTACCAGAAGTAGTATTTTCTCCATTTGTCTAGCCTCCTGAGATCACCTGGCGCACTGCCTGATGTTTAGGCTGATCATGAAAATGGTGATGATTTATTAATCCCACATCAACGTCTTTGAAAAATTTTGTCCAACAATATGACAAAAATCGCCAAATCAACAAACTACAAAGATAAAAGCAATCGGAAAGATACATTACTTTAGCCTTAATTTTAAAAACCTTAATTTTTTCAGTTCTTAACTCAAATCTAAGTACTTAAGTCAAGTCAATATTTTCCTATGAGAGCGGTTCTTAAATCAAAATGTTCTTAACTCGAGCCGTTCTTAAGTCAAGACCCCACTGTATATACCTAGTTTTTCCCAGTGCACTCCAGCCACCACCTTCGCCACTGCCTCCTCTTGTGTCTGGAAAAACATAAACAAAATATTGTGAATATCTCCAAAAGTAGGGCCTTGTGGCACAGTGGTTAAACTGCTGTACTGCAGCCAAAACTGTGCTCATGACCGGGGGTTCAATACCAGGTATCCGGCTCAAGGTTGACTCAGCCTTCTATCCTTCCAAGGTTGGTAAAATGAGTACACAGCTCACTGAGGGGCAATGTGTAGTCTTCATAATTAACTTGTAAACTGACCAGAGAGTCTTTGAAGGGCTTTGGGGTGGTAAAGCTTTACTTTTTTTCACCTCATAAATGTGGCATTGGGATGCTTTGTAAGAGTTCCTGTGTTAGAATGAAGGATAGCAGAAGTCTCCTAGCATATGCATAGATGAATAAAACTTTGAACAGTTTCCTAGTTTACTTATCTCACAGACCAGTGGTGAAAAAATGAACTCTTCTGCGTGGTTGTAGAATGTATACTACCAGACAGCAAGGTCTAAACAACACCCTGGCAAAGACTTACCTCTGTGTTTGTGTGTGTATATTAATGCATCTGTTACAGAAAGATGCTGGTAAAAACTGGAAAGATGCTTGGATGGAGGCTATGGAGGCCACAGTCCCAGACCAAGGACATTTAAAACAGAAATATGAAAAAGCTAAATTTTGATGGTCAGGATATAAATTAAGGCTCCCAATAGAGAGAAAATTATAGGAAATATGACACTTAATAACCCCATTCAACAGAGTCTGTGAAAATGAAGATAGCTCAGCTGATAAGAGTTAGAGATGAATTATTCCTAAGCAGAGTTGGTTATAGCAAAAAATCCACCTAACCTCTCCTCCCAAATCTGGAATCTTATCTTTATTAGACCAAAGTAATTAAATGCAAAGTCCTCTCTGATAATCTCTCAGCATTCACCCAATTGACCTCCTAGCCTATTCTGTTGTCTCTTGACACCTTGACCATTATTAGAAAGAATTAGCTATATATGCAGGATTATGATCAGGTTAAAGCCACTTGATGAGGCAGGCATATGAATTACAAAGAGGCCTAGTCATTGCTGCAGATCAGCCTAAGAATCCCATAAAAAGGTCTGTGATGGTCATATTATTCATTTTGATGTAGACTTCCAAACTATTTCTATCTCCTCTTGAAGATTCCTCCAAACCTCCTCCTGCAGCATCCCCAATTTTACTTTGAAATAACTTCACTAAAGAAGTCTTCCAGGCCTAGTCAAATTAACATTTTAACCTCCCAGAATTCAAGGTTTAGCTGGAGAATCCTGTTAGCCTATATGCTTACATTCCTGGTTCTGGCATAGGACCTTGTTAGCTTCTTCTTTCTTGGTACCTCTGCCCTGTATTGCTTTATCTGGGTTACAGTACTCCCCAACTTCAGGACAGTTATAACAAGACCAAGGAAAGGTAATTTCTGTCATATCTTAATCTATCTTTGAGAGTACTTTGCCCATACATTATTGACTTTCCTCATCAGTCCCCCTCCTGTGTGCGAATGTGTGGCTAGGGAGATAACTTTTGGATTTCCGTTCCCTCCCCTTTCTATTACAGGCAGCAGCCTTCTCATTATTGAGAGTTTTGATTCATATGGGTTGATATTTCTTCATAATACTTCTGAACCATTTATGCTGCTTTACTGGAATTTTTCCTATTCCCTGAGAGAATCTTTTTGTGTGTGTTGATAAAACTCCCATGTTGAATATTTCTCTGTGAATGTAATATACTAATCTGTGTCATCTTGATTCACTGTTGTCATGGTTCAAAGATCCCTTGCATCTTTGTGTGTCGCAGAACATGTGTGAGTTCATACAAAGGCTCTGAGAGGCATACCGGGTGCATCCTGCTTTGGACAGTGTCTGTGTTTGTTTTCAGTATTTTGCTTTTTTCTGAGCTATGTGTATAAGGCTTGTGCAGGTCAAGAATCATCTCTCTGCTTAACCCTGAAGCTCTGGTAATGATCTGAGTGTGTTACTGTCTCTCTTACCATAACATGCTTGCAGTGAGGAGAAATGAAGATAGCAGAGGATCATGTGCTGTGCCTTGAACTGATTGGAGGACAAATATACATTCCCTACAGAAAACTAGCCCATTTAATTTAATTTAGTTTCAACCTTGATCTCTATGTGTTCTTATGGTTTAAAAAAACAGGGGCATTACCTAAAGACAAAAAGCTTTCAGTTTAAATCAAGCAAGTTACTGTTGACATTGTATGCCCAAAGAAAGGAAATTCAGACCACAGTACAACTTGCCTTCTCAATCAAAACATAGGAACATTAATGTATCCTTGGAACTTATGTTCTGCCCAAATAAGTACAAGAAGCTAGTCTACTGTTTGATTCCCTGAAAAGCAAAAACTTTTGCTTATCTAAGACTAAGCCAGTTAAACATAGTAAGAGTTCTTTTACCCAATTAAAGATCAATTGTACTAAACTAATGCAACTAAACTAAGTTAAGTCTGCTAAGCTACAGAAGCTTCTTCCACACCACTAGCAATGTGCTAGTAGGATGACCAATGCGGTTGTGCTGTAGTATTTATTTGGGGTAGAAGTTGAGAAAGAAGAAGGGTGCATCTATACGCCCCTTTAAGGAGGGAGTAGATCTGTGGTCTAGTTTCAAGTTGTTTTTAGGGGTACAACTTTAACTGCAAAGTTCTGCTTTAAATTGAAGGTTGCTTCTCTTTAGGGCAAATTTGCTGCTTTTTAAAACAAAAATATATAGATATAAAAGTTGGAAGAAGAAAATCTGTCTGTACTGAACAATGTAAGTAAGTTTTTAAAAGTCACAGGATAAATAGACAAAGCAAAGACATTTTTATTTTTATTTTGTTTTTAACCTATAATACAGTGGGACCTCGATTTACAAACGTCCCTATCTACGAACATTTCGACTTATGAATGGCATTCACAAAAATTGGCATCGACTTGAAAATTATAAATTTGGACATGTCTCATGTTAAAATAATTATGTTTACATACTAATTTGGGGAGTCATATATTTTTTCCTGCATTAAAATCTCATTGCCCCCTTACCCCGGAATAAAGACACGAGACCAGAATTATAGGTTAAACATCAGCCACATTTTATTGAATAATCAGTGTTGCCAATCCTTAGGCAAAGGGGGGTCCTGCCATAGTGCAGAATCAGGTTTAAACACAGAGGTCTCAATGGACCCCCTAACAAACAAATGGGTGAGTCCCTGGCCCCATGTTTTCGCAGTCGTGAAGACAGTGAGAACACTGCTGGCCCAAATTTGACCACCCCTGGACTTCAAGCCACCTTCTCCGTGTTGACTGTTAGTCTGGGTGTGGTCCCAGCGCATCTTTCACCCCAAGCACTGTAATCACACAATCTGCAGCACTGGGAGTTCAGATGAGCTATACATTACTTGAGATAGCTATGGGACTCACCCAAAACCTGTTTTATCTGCACTACCTGCTTGTGTGACTGAAAATTCCACCTCAAAACTTGCCACACACCTTTTCCAGTGCGGGATAGGTGAAAAATCCTCGCATCGAAAGGCCAATCAGGATACAGGTCAAAAATTCCTATCCAGCCCCCAAAGGCAACCAGATAAACTCACACTAGAATATAGGGTAGGCGGGTGGGTACCACCGAAGGAAGAGGAAGGGAAGAGGGGGAAATGGCCCTTAAATAACCCATTGTTCCCTCCTCTCCTACCCACATTGGTCATGCGAGACTAGGAGGAGGTCTCGTGACTTCTGTGGAAGGAGGCAAAGGCGAGCCACACTGCCAAAAAAAGGTTTGCCAGTGGCTTGATCATTTACTTTTAAAGTGGCACTTGTTAATCATATCCCTTATGTAGTCTGTTTTCTACACCTGTGAAGGTCTGTGTCTTAACTGTTACATGCAATGTAGAGGCTATAGCTAAGAAGATAATTTGAGGGATGCAATGCTGCATCACTCAGGACATTTGTGATGCCTATGCTCATTCTGAACAAATGAGAGGAATTTCCCCTGAAGTCTACACTCAGATAAGAACAATTAAAATATTATGACTATAAGCAGCTGGTCATAACTGTCTCCCGGCATGAAAAATGGAGCTTCCAAGGAGTGGGTATCCTATTATCCAGATTGTTTTTAGCTTAGCATTTGTAAGAGGGCTTCTGCTGAAACACTTCTTAGCACAGAGAGAGAGCAAAGCGGGCGTTTTGAAAACATTTGGTGAGCTATTAGATATTCAGTTTTGATTAAGCTAATTATAGGCATGGGGAAGGGAGTTGGTATAAAAAAACAGTGTAAGATGAGAGAATTTTTTTTTACACCCCAGCATAATCAGAATTTAAATTGCCCCACTGCTGGCTAGAATTCAGAGGGATAGGAATTAGTGGCTCCAATGAGATCTTGTGTTCTTCATTCTAGCTGGAGTGGTTTGGGGTAGCTTTAGAACCCAATCATACTTGCACAAGCACCTAAAGTCCTACCATCACTACCTGTGAATCAGGATTGTACCTAAATGAACCAGGTATATGGCAACATGCTACATATTTTCATACCATTGACCCACAGTCTCAATATGTGGGGAAAACATATTGTGGCCAGTTGTTACACTTGCCACACCTTTCTCTTGTTAGGTAAATAGATGGTAAGAGTATATTACAGAACCCATTATTCTAGTGTTTCAAAAAAAATCAGGGAGATTTATTTTGTATGTTTGTTTGCATGTTAATATGGTGAGTATATTTCACAATCAAAGTGTTTAGAAAAAATGGCTGTTTTCTAGCTGTTACATTTTCCCTATCTTATTTAATTTAAAGGATATCATTGCTAAAAGATGGAAGTCTCCGAATAGCAAGCGTGAATAAATCAGATGCTGGAAGTTATACTTGTTTGGCAGAGAACCAGTTTGGAAAAGCTAGCAGTTCAACCAGCTTATTAGTTACAGGTAATTATGTACCTAATTGTCCTGCACTTGCAAATTGTATGACTTGGTAAATTTGTGAAAGAGGTACTTTGGCTTTGAATTCTCAGCTTCATTTTGAAGAGCATTTTATACAGCATTGAAACATATAATCTCTACATTAGAGTGCTTGTATTCTATAAACTATAAGCTTTTTGCGTGAACTGTATATATTTAAGGCTTCTAAAGGTTGAATCAGAATGTTCCTTCCACAAGAAGGTACTAAATTTCAGGAAGACTTCAGGAGGTATTTTCACAATTTCATCCTTGTTCTTGCAACCTACATGTTATTTCCTACACTGTTTCAAAAAGTCTCCCAGAGCAAATTTTGCTCTCTAGACTTTCCATTTTCAAGAGATTTTCAGAGGGCTTCAGAGGGAACAGTTGGTTAAAAATTCCCTATACACTTCCTCCAGTGAAAAAAATCCTACGAGTTGGGTTCTACTCACAGAAATCTTTATATAAACCTATGTTTTTCAAATTATGAGATTGCCGCTGGTCTTCTAAGGACATTTTCTAATTCCTTCAGTTTGTAACTATATCAGATACCTCCATCTACACTTGTGGAAAGAACAATTTCAGTAGTCTAAATCCAGTTGTTTGTCTCAAATAAAACTTACTTTTACTTAGTCTTTTGTTCTATTTTCCATCTTGATCAATACTAACATTGTCGATTTAATTCATGGTTTTAATTATTTTATGAATAATTTTATTTGTGAGTTGCCCTGAGTAGACATAGTCTAGAAGGGCGGGATAAAAATCTAATAAAGAAAGAAAGAGAGGAAGGAAGGAAGGAAGGAAGGAAGGAAGGAATTGAATCAATGAGATTTTTTGTAAAACAATACTTGTAAATCAATACTTTTGTTGTGATTAAGAACTGAATTTAGCCAAGTGTTATCTAAAATTAAACTATATTTTAAATCTATCATTTCCCTTATAAAAAGAGGAAGGATCTGATTCCCCCCCACCCCGGGACAATTGCAGGAAGATGTATCTTTTTTTAAAGACAAAAACAAAGACTTTTTCTTTCAAAGTACATAAAAATAAAGCCCCGTTCCACATCTTCTAGTTGTCATTCTAGTCAGCTTTCTCCTGGTCTTTTACTTTGCAACAGATTTATGGCTGGATTCCCTCACATCACATTCATGTTTCAAGTGCAGAGTTTGCAGAGTTGCTGGTTCATCAAACTTTTATTCCTCTATTCAAAATGAGCTCCTCATATATTTGTTTCTAGCTACTTCTCTGCCAGATTTAGCAGGAGATTTAATTGGGCCATTACAGTTATTCCTTTTAACATATATTCTCTGATGGCAATCTGTTGTCAAAATAATAATCATTACACTATGGCAGAAACAGGCAGGTGGATGGACAGCAATCCAAGGTAGAGGACAGAAAAAAATCAACACATATTTATCCCAAAAGGAATAACTAAAGCAAGAACACTTTTCTCTGAGTTCCAGTCCTTTTGGAAATTTAGAATTACTGCTCATCCCACACATTCTGATTTGCTGATTCTGATATGTCAAATCACCTGAGAAATTTTTCCAATACTTTGGCAGTCCTTGTAACACTATTGTAAAAATTTCTCAAGTGATTTGACATACAAAGAGCATTGGAAGTTACCACGAAGAGAGAACACAAAAGAGGAACAAAATGGTCATGCACCGCCTTTTTGTACATGAATTATTTGTCTTTTAGAGGCTAAGAGACTTTTTAGAGCAATCACTGAAAGAACATGAGTGGTGCAAAAGTGAGACTCTTCCATGTTTTGGATCTTTTATTTAAATATGAAATGCCCATCCCTAATCTGGAGTCTATTTAAATTGAAATTCAGATAATGTTTATTAAGGTTTTTCCCATACTAACTAAACCCAGCTACCTGCATTACCATTTAAATAACTTTCGTATTAGGGATTGACAAGCCTCCTTCAAGATGTAGCTTCACCAAAGCAAAACAAAATTGTATGAAGTGTATGAATGTTTAAGTACATATAACTAGACTATCAGATTTCCACACCTTTTTCTCCACACTGTAGCCTGGGCCCTCTGAAAATTGCACATTATAGGTTAAAATGTGAGCTGCTGGACAGTCTAAACTATGATGCAGAGGGAAAGAGAGATTCACAGAAATCAGGCAGAGGTACATTCTACTAACAGAGCTTTTCCACCTATGGATACCTACATTAATTAAAAGAAAATAAAGTTCTTGCAACAGTATCTGGTTGTATAAAGGTAAAGGTTCTCCTTGACATTTAATCCAGTCATGTCTGACTCTAGGGGGTGGTGCTCATCCCCATTTCCAAGCCATAGAGCCAGTGTTTGTCTGTGGACAGTTTCTGTGGTCACGTGGCCAGCATGACTAGACATGGAATGTCATTACCTTTCCACCGCAGTGGTACCTATTTATCTATTTGCATTTTTACATGCTTTTGAACTGCTAGGTTGGCAGGAGCTGGGACAAGCGACGGGCACTCCGTCGTGTGGATTCGATCTTATGACTGCTGGTCTTCTGACCCTGCAGCACAGAGACTTCTGTGGTTTAACCCAGAGCGCCACCACATCCCTCTATCTGGTTGTATACTACAGTTGGTTTCTTTGTCAAAGAAATAATACCTGAATAGGACTTTTTTTGCCAATATTCTTTTTTTTCTGAAATGTTATTTGTGTTTGGAAAATCTTTAGGGCAGAAAAGTCATATTAGACTGTTTTCCTTAGTTACATGTGTGTGAGAGCTGTGAAGAAGCTTTTAGAATTTTTTTTAAAAAAATGTACAGGGATGTAGAACAGCAATTCAAGCAGCTAAAATCGACCCTGCGTGTTCTCCACAGAGCCCACTCGAATAACCCTGGCACCTTCCAACATGGATGTTACTGTGGGGGAAAGTGTGATCTTGCTGTGCCAAGTCCAGCACGATCCTCTGCTGGATGTAAGTTTCACGTGGTATTTTAATGGTGCATTGACAGACTTCAGAAAAGATGCCTCTCATTTTGAGAGAGTAGGCGGGGTAAGTTGTAAAGTATTTAACTTTTTAATTTTTATCTTTATCCATCAAATTCAAACAGTCCTCTTGAAAGGGAAAAACACAGTAGCCTTATATTCCTGTTACATTTTGTTTCATAGGTCAGAATCCTACTGGCAATTTGTGTTTGCATAAGGGAAATTGCATAATCTTTGCAGCAAATTGCCAATCATTAACAAGGCACTGTTGCATTCCTGGGTGCACACATGATTGTATGATTGAGCATGTGCCCAAGAAATGCCACCCACACTTCTTTAATAAGCAACAATTTGTCACTGTGACTTACATGATTTCCAAGCATACATTTCCTGTAGGATTCTGGACATGCTTTTAATATTTCCTGTAGCATTTCCTTCTCTTAACAACAACAAAATACAGTGGTGCCTTGCTTAGCGACGTTAATCCGTGCAGGAAAAAACATTGCTAAGCGATTTCATCGCTAAACGGAATTAAAAAGCCCATAGAAACGCATTAAAACGCCATTAATGCGTTCCTGTGGGTTTCAAAACTAACCTTAAGCGAAAATCCTCCATGGGGCGGCCATTTTCGGTGCCTCTAAAGCGAGAACACACAGCGGGCAGCCACTTTGTTTACCACTCATTTGCACATAAAGAAGGCTGTGTACGTGTATTTTTAAAAATTATCTTCACATGCTTCTATATTCCAGACAGCTTTCTCTAGAGTAGTACAGATGAACTGGGCTAGTATATGAATGCCAGAAGGGGTAGAGTAAAGAGATGATGCAGATGAAAAGGGTTTAACTCCACTGTTTCACATGCCTTTCCTCCTGTTTAAATTAGATTCCCCACGATCATCGCAAAGCAAATTTTCCCCATAGGAAAACATTGCAAAACAATCGCTTTTGCGATCGCTTAAACTCCGTTGTTAAGCGATTTTGTCACTCAATGGAGCGATCGCTAAGTGAGGCACCACTGTATAACTGTTAAACTGCATGATAATATGAGCTTTGCTTTATTTTGTCAACAAGTTAAAAGAACAGAGGAATTTCTGAAAAAATTGTATAAGACAGCAGTCCCATATCTTCTTAATGGGTAGCAAGCTCCTCTGAACTCAGTAGAACTATTTTGAGTAGAGAGCTATAAGCTTTTGCTTTTAATAAATGTAGATTGATTGGCTTCACAGGTGCACGTCTTCACTAGTCTGTGCTTCTTATACTAGGTTAGATCAATCCTGTTAGCCACTGTCTATGCTATGAAAGAAATCCGTAAATTATGAAAGAGTTATATGTATTTGAAAGGCTGATTTCTTTTATTTTGAATGATCTAGTCTTTGCTTTCTAAAAGCCACCAAAGATATCACAGGTCAGTCTTTCATCAGTGTACACTCATTTGCACATAAAGAAGGCTGTGTACGTGTATTTTTAAAAATTATCTTCACATGCTTCTGTATTCCAGACAGCTTTCTCTAGAGTAGTACAGATGAACTGAGCTAGTAGATGAATGCCAGAAGGGGTAGAGTAAAGAGATGATGCAGATGAAAAGGGTTTAACTCCACTGTTTCACATGCCTTTCCTCCTGTTTAAATTAGATTCCACCAACCCCAAGAAAGCAAAGTGGCTGTCCAACAAAGCCTTAGAAATAGCAGAGAAGAGAAGGGAAACAAAATGCAAGGGAAATAGGGAAAGTTACAGAAATTTGAATGCAGAATTCCAAAGAACAGCAAGGAGAGACAAGAGGGCCTTCTTAAATGAACAATGCAAAGAAATAGAGGAAAATAATAGAAAAGGAAAAACCAGAAATCTGTTCAGGAAAATTGGAGATATTAGAGGAAAATTTTGTGCGAAAGTGGACATGATAAAATACAAGAATGAACAGAAGCAGAAGACATGAAGAAGAGGTGGCAAGAATACACAGAGGAATTAAACCAGAAAGATTTGTATATCCTGGACAACCCAGACAATGTAGTTGCTGACCTTGAGCCAGACATCCTGGAGAGCGAAGTCAAGTGGGCCTTAGAAAGCCTGGCTAACAACAAGGCCAGTGGAGGTGATGGCATTCCAGTTGAACTATTTCAAATCTTAAAAGATGACACTGTTAAGGTTCTACATTCAATATGCCAGCAAGTTTGGAAAACTCAACAGTGGCCAGAGGACTGGAAAAGATCAGTCTAAGTCCCAATCCCTAAGAAGGGCAGTGACAAAGAATGCGCCAACTACAATACAATTGCACTCATTTCACACACTAGCAAGGTTACGCTCAAAATCCCGCAAGGTCGGCTTCAGCTGTATGTGGACCGAGAACTACCAGAAGTACAAGCTGGATTCCAAGGAGAACAGACCTATCCATTCTTAAGGAAATCAATCCTGATTGCTCACTGGAAGGACAGACCCTGGAGCTGAGGCTCCAATACTTTGCCCATCTCGTGAGAAGAGAAGACTCCTTGGAAAAGACCTTAATGTTAGGAAAGTGTGAAGGCAAGGGGAGAAGGGGATGACAGAGGATGAGATGGTTGAACACTGTCATCAAAGCAACCAACGTGAATTTGACCGAACTCTGGGAGGCAGTGGAAGACAGGAGGCCCTGGCATGTTCTGGTCCATGGGCTCACGAAGAGTCGGACATGAGTAAATGACTAAACGACAACAACAAAATCCCAGGAAAATACATATAAGCAGCAACCAAATTTACTTACCACTGAAAAAGAGAATATTTTAAAACTGAAAAAGTTGCCAATATGAGAAAAAAAAGACAGAGCACCTTCTTGAAAAGCCAGTGTTTGTTAACAGTAAAGTGAGGCAAATAGAGGTGAAAAGTGCAAGCCCTGGGTGTTAGGAACAATCAAAGGCAATCAGCCATAGTGTGAACTCCTTTCATCTAATAGTTCTTAATCTAAGAATGTTGATTTCCTAATGAGTACTTAAGGGTGATGTATGTTCACCACAAAAATCAGTCTGGATTTTGTTAGTTTTAATTACAAATATACAATATACTATGTGGTATGGTTTTTTTAAGTACTCTGTGCTTGCAGAATCTGAATGGTTTGGGCCATCTCATCTCTTCTTTCAGTTCTCAATCCACTTCTGTGAATGGAGAAAGGAGGCTCTCCCACTCTCCTGTAATAATTAAGATGAGGCTCTTTCAAAGCACCACAGCCATGAGACAAACTCAGGAGCAAAAGCATATCCTTTAGAACTGGGGCTTCTGGGCATGGAGCATCTTAGACCCTGAGAACAGACCGTGTGAGAAGTAAACAATTGCCTTTATTCTCATTAGATAGGTGCAAGCAACATCTGAATTATTAATGGGCTGCAGATCTTACCAGGCAAGAAAGGCTACTACTATCAGCTGAAATTGTGCAGGCATCAATATTAGAAGTGGTTACCAATTTTAATACTAGCCAGATTTGTGTTCTGTGAGTCAGCACAGTGCTCATCAGAGAAGGTGACCTTCTGTCACTGTAACTTGTCTAGAGCAGCAAAGATCTAATTTTGCTAGCTTAAGATCTGAATGAAATCTCTTCTACTGCCAAGTCTCCAAGAAACATTGACAGTTTGAGAGCATCTTCCTCCAGCGTTCTTGTTGTGCTTTCATGGTATTCAAGATTAATTTACATGAAATACGAAGGCTTCAGCCACACATTTCTAGTGGTATGATGAATGATTAATTTTGTAAGCCAGCTTAGATACAAATACACACTCTCTCTCCAGTGTTATGTTATTTGCTGTGACCAGATATGGCATGGTATTGCCATTTTCAAACATGCCATTGAAAGAACACTTTAAGGCAAAATTATTCTATTTTATAATCCTGTGGGTAAATGTACACTTCAAATGCTTCATACAAGATTAGTTTTAGTGAATATATTGCTGTGTTGTGGGGAAGGGGAATGTACTGGCAGAATTTCTGTTACTTAGCACAATACGTCAGAGCAAGAATAGGCCTGTTGAATCAGTGGGGACTTGGTGAGTCACCTCCTCCATAAGTTCCATTGATTCATTGGGCACACTCCAGTTGTGACTTACTAAGCCAAGCAACAAGAGTTCAGCCATTAAATATGCACTTTCCATCATATGTCCTCTCTAGAGTGTTGCTTTATGCTGTCATTTCTCACTGTATTCTGTAGAGTTCTATGCTGTGCTCTTGCTCTTTGGCAGAACGCTAATCTGTTTTTGAGCCCTAAACATCATAACTTGTGTTATTCAATTTATGCAGCAAAAGGACCACTTTCATATTTCAACTTACATTGCACAGAGATGGCTAATGATATCTTTTCCGTTAAGATGGCAGAAATTGAGCTTTGAAAAACCACATGAGAACTGTGTGGCTACATTATTATTGGAACTATTTTGTAATCACACATCACCAGTCTTAATGCATGCATGAACTCTCATGTATACTTGTCTCAAGGCAGGCACAAGAGCAAACAGGTATTTTCCAGAGGTGTGGCACATACACAATAAACACATTAATATTACACATACAGACATGCACACAGTGAGATTGTCTCATTTGATATGAGCATACCAGTTTCTATATAAAGCTGATGAACTAAGTACACTCTGAAGTGTGAAATCTTGAAGTAAGGAGTTGCAATACACACTTGGGCATATTGTTGTTAGCAAATTTGAAAAATCAAAAACAGCAAGAGAAAATTTCTTGTTCACTGTCATTGCAGTCATAGTTTTTAAAACTTCTAAAATCTGGTCTTGTTTCAACCCCTCTCCTTTATTATATACATTTCTGAAAGGAGGTTGGTTGATGTGCAGGTCGTATGTTTCTGGTCAGCTTGGACTTACAGTTAGCTTTTCTTATAGTTCTGAGAGGATGAGGAAAAGACATAAAAAACGGGACTAGTTTCAACTGTAGAAGTTATCTAATAAGAAAGGAATCCTTGTAAAAACAATTCTAAATGCAGAGAGTGCCCTTAGGATACTGTCAAAATTTACATATAACATTAGGACACACAACTGATCAATTGTGTGCCTTACAGATAAAAATAAAAACTACTAAATGCCTGTCTGGAGAGGAGGTTCCTTTGTATGGCATGTTAGATGCTTGTAATGAGGGTGTTAGGCAGATGACATTCCACAGAGATACAAATTAGTATGTGTTCAATGTGTTTACCTTAGAAGTACTTCAGAATAGAGATTCTAAAGCTTATAATACCTAAATACACCAACTGAATTTGTATGGCTCATTGTACTTAATCGATTGACATAGATACTGTACTTTGCATTGCAAACTGTGTGTTGTGTTTTAATACTTATTAAATTGTGACAAACAAACTGCCTGGAACCAATAAGTAGTTTTGTCCATGTATATCCAACTTATATTTCATATTAACCTTTTATTCTCTTGATGGAATTTGTCTCCCAGCACTTCTTTTGGAAATGAGAGGGTGTTGTAGCAAATGTGCCCAGAAAATTAAAGGAACAAAAAATACAGACAGGTTGCCCACTATTCTTAATTTCTTCACAGGTAATCATTGAGATTGAAACCAAATCCTTAAGGATCTCTAACTACTACTGGATCTAGTTGACATGTACTGTTGTTCTAAAGTACTGCTGTATCTATAATCAATTAACGTACTGAAGGATCAGCAAGAGATTTAAAGCTGAATAACTAAAATATTCCTTGATATATCAGTGGAATATTTCAGCTGTCAGAAGTTTCATGCACAGTATCTTGAAAGACTCTTTCATTAATTTGGGTGGAAACTGTATGATGAAATGTATTATTAGCTGATGCCAGTCTGTAGAAACACAATCAAGATTAAAAGCTTCAGGCTATATTCAGTTATAGAGCTTATGCACTCCATGTAGAAAGTCTCAGGTTCAATCCCTGGCATTTCTTATCTTTAAAAAATCTCAGGCACCATACAAAGCCAATGATCTCTTATCATTTATGAGTGTTGAAATTGACACAAAATTAAGCATGGAGGAATCTCAGGTCATAGACTGCCAAAGAATGGAAACTGTGGAAAGAAAGTTAGAAATGGGAAGACTTGTAGCTTCACTTCCATTTTGGCATTTTGGCTGTAACTTAAGAAAAGCTTGTGTTGAACTCTGTTTTCCTTATCAGTAGTTACTTTATAATAAAGAAAATATCATTTATTATTATTATTATTATTATTATTATTATTATTATTATTATTATTATTATTATTATTATTATTATTATTATTATTATTATTATTATTATTATTATTATTATTATTATTATTATTATTATTATTATTATACTTCTTGATCTAGTATGTTTATGGCTGGAGTCAAGCCCTTTAAAGGAAAGCTATTTTAAAATGTGACAAGCCTGATTTAGACTTAGTGACTGAAAATTCTGACTCAGTGAAGGAGTTTAGCATTAAAAGAAAAGTGTCTGTCACCTTGTCAGTTAACACAATCCTATGATGTAAAGGTTTGTGGTAAACTGGTAGGAGAATTTTGGGTAAAGTAAGAAGTAATTGATAAAACTTAGTCCATCAGAATAATTCTCTGAGATAAAAGTCTGAGGCAAATTAGTAGGAGAACCACTAGAAAGCTGAAAGAGACTAAATTGGTGCAGTGATCTCCTGAGGTAAAAGCTTTGGGTAAAATAAGGAATCACTGTATCTATGAAGATTCTCAGTCATCCAAGCAAGGTTATCTGGAAGCTGAGTCATGGCAACTGGAATTCTTCCTTATTAGGTTGAAATGTTTTGCTGCTCATACAAGTAGCTTCTTCTGTCTAAGGAGAGTTGGTAGGAAACCCCTGATATATCCTCCACATTGGTTTCACCTATTCAGACCAGAAGGAAATGAAACCAACATGGAGGATATATCAGCAGTCTCGTACCGACTCTCCTCAGACTGAAGAAGCTACTTGAACGAATAGCAAAATGTTTCAGCCTAACAAGAAAGAGGTCCAGTTGCCATAACTCAACTTCAAGATAAGAAATCACTCATAAAACATACTCTTGACATAGAAATAAGTGTCAGGAAGAGTTTACACTCATTTCCTGAGATGAACATTTTGAGGTAATTGTAAAGAAATACAAATACATGCCTCCTAAACAAACAATCAATTAAAAAAAATCAGAAATGGAACCTTGATTTTTGCAGCAGACCAAGCTGATGTTGAGAGAATTGAGGAGGTTACACCTACAAGCCCTGTTGTTGATGATGTTCCAGAGAGCATGGAAATAATAGAAAATAAAGAGAGAAATGGAAAAGCAACAGATCAACTTTAAAAAGTTAGAATTAGAAAAGGAAATAAGATTAAAGGAATTAGAAAAGGGAAAAGAAAAGGAACAGATAATATAAAGGGAATTAGATTAGAAAAAAAGAACCAGAAAAGAAAAAAAAAACATGAGATTAAGAGGGAAAGAAATGGACTTTCTGTTAAGAATGAGGGAACTAGAATTGGCAGGCAACTCATCAAATAATGAAAATGGAATCAATATATCTCAGATAGCTGTGAAGAGGTTTCCCAGATATTATAAAGGGGGTAATGTGGATTCCTTCCATGCAGATTTTTTTTTTTAAAAAAAAAAAACTATGTAGAATTTGGTGTTAAGTCTGAGGAAAGAATGGGATATTGTAGATATTTATAGAGGCTTAGTGAAATTTATGGAGTAATGAAATTGGAAGAGGCCCAGGATTATGAATTATATAAGAAGAGAGTAAAACAGAGGTTTGGATTAGCAGCAAATCATCATATGAGGAAACTGAAAAATTTAAGAAACATGATGAAACATACATGTAGTTAGGTTGTAGACTGGATTATTTGCTGACTGGTTGGATTGAAGTGTCTGGAGTTAAAATGAAGAAAGATATGATACATTTAATGCGACGAGAACAATTTTATAATACTGTGACCCAAGAATATGGTATAAGCAAAAAAAGCAGCCCAAAACAGTTGCTGAGGCTGCTAAATTAACTGACAGACTAGTAATGCTGAGAGAGGTAATAAAACCTCAGTACAGTGAGAAAAGAATTGATAAAAAAAAGTGACCAGGAGGAAGGGACAAAGTGTCTGAAGGCTGGAAAGTAAAAGCAGAGCAGAGGGGAAAATTTTCTCAGGAGAATGAAGGTGCGGCCAAAGACTGTTTGCTAAGGAGAAAATAGGAAATAAAGTATGTTTCAGATGTAGTAAATAAGGACATTTCCAAGACTGCTGTCCAGAAAAAGTTGTTAGGCAGAAAGTATACCCTGAGAAACCAGTATATTGTGTTTCAAAAATCTTGAACCCAGTATTAAATTGCTCACTAAATGGAGAAACTATCAAACAGGTTGCTATGCAGACAGAAATGTCAGAAGTGAATGAGGCTGGCCCAAGTCAAGAGGTAAAACATATTTTACTTGTTACACTGTATACAGAGTTAGTTGAAGAACACAGAGAGAGAATTCAGATTCAGGACAAAATTTATGGGGTGTGAGAGATACGTGTTCACATTTCTGTGTATGTCACCTTCATGTGGTATTGAAGGAAAATATTTTATCATTGGAAGTGTTCTAGTAAAAGGGTTAGGAGCACCAGCATTTTTTGTACCTGTGGCCAATGCACATATTCAGTAGAAGAACTGGGAAGGAGAATGGAAGGTAGCTGTGTGAGATGATATCCTGGCCCCATGCCTAACAGGGAATGATTTGGCAAGACATATAAAGAATGTGGGTGTAATGACCCAATCTCAGGGCCAAATCTAACCCTTGGTGTAGTATGAAACAGGAATTGAGGGGAAATATTCTGATATAAATAGTCTTCTTCAAAATAATTATCTGGAATTTGATGACTCACCCAAGCAGACAGGGAAAAAGTAATCTGCGTGTTTTTAAGGAATAAACTACCTCAGAATTAGGCATGAAGCAAAAGTCAGATGAAAGTTTGAAACCTCTATTCGATTTGGTGAGGTCAGAGCCCCTCGAACTGTCACCTGAAAATCCTAACAAGTTTATAATTGTGCAAGACAGACTGTATAGAGAAACTCTAAACAACCCCATAATAGACATGGGGGAAGACATCAACAATTAGTTGTCCCTAAAATAGCTCGTAACAGCACAGTTGGAGGGGAGGGGACACCTGGGAATCAACTACTCAGAGAGTAACCCAAAATTTCTTCCAGCCAAAGGTTGGGAAGCAAGTTAAACAATAATGTAAAACCTATGATACCTGCCAGAAAAATTGGAAATAAAAGGGACAGGACAAAAGCCAAACTATGCCCCATGCCAGTCATTAACAAAGTTTTTAAGAGAATCAGCATAGATATAGTAGGTCTCTTGCCAAGAGCTACCCAAAGAGGAAATAAATATATCCTTTTGGATTATGCTACCAGGTATCCAAAAGATGTTCCATTGAGTAATATAGAAGGAAGTGCAGTGGCTACTACCCTAGTGAACATATTTTGCAGATTTGGATTTCTGACTGAAATTGTTTCGGATTTGAGTGCAAACTTTACATCCAGATTAATATGACATATTACATTTATGCCATATCATCCAGAGACTAATGAACTTGTAGGTTTAATGGGACCTTGGGTTAGATTATTAGGGCATATGTGGCCGAAAATCCAAATGGCTGGGATAGAAAGCTACAAGCTTTGTTATATGTATATTGGGATATACACCAAGAGAGTTTGGAATTCAGCCCCTTTGAGTTGCTGTATGGTATGAGAGTATGTGGACCTCTTGACCTTTTAAGACAAAATTGGGAGCAAGAATCTGAAAAAGATCCTGAAGGTGAAGTTACGTACATAGATAATTTTTAAAATACCTTAAGATTGGCCATAAAAACTGCTGGAGAAAATCTACAAAAAAATGCAGCAAAAGAAAAGAACTGTTATGATCAAAAAGCCACATTTTGGCAGGGGAAACCTGGTATCACATGCTCTAGTGAAAATGGTACAGCCAACAGTTCCAGTAACTGTAAATCTTAAACTTCTTTGA
Source organism: Pogona vitticeps (assembly GCF_051106095.1). Lineage (NCBI taxonomy): Eukaryota > Metazoa > Chordata > Lepidosauria > Squamata > Agamidae > Pogona > Pogona vitticeps. The sequence continues at coordinate 48,528,471 of NC_135784.1, read as the reverse complement.
CATCTGAGAAAAATTGTTGTTTTTGTTGTTGTTTACTTGTTAAGTCATATCTGACTCTTTGTGACCCCATGAAGCAGAGAACGCCAGGCTCTCCTGTCTTCCACTGCCTCCCGAAGTTGTGTCAAATTCATGTTCGTAGCTTCAATGACACTGTACAATCATCTTGTCCTCTCTCGTCCCCTTCTCTTGCCTTCATACTTTCCCAAGATCAGGGTCTTTTCCAGGGAGTCTTCTCTTCTCATGAGATGACCAAAGTATGGGAGCCTCAGCTTCAGGAACTGTCCTTCCAGTGAACACTCAGGATTGATTTCCTTAAGAATGGATAAGTCTGTTCTCCTTGCAGTCCAGGGGACTCTCAAGAGTCTCCTCCAGCAACACAATTCAAAAGCATCAATTCTTTGGTGGTCAACCTCCTTTATGGTCCAGCTCTCACTTCCATACATCACTACTGGAAAAACCATAACTTTAACTATTCGGACCTTTGTCGGCAAGGTGATGTCTCTGCTTTTTAAGATGCTGTCTAGGTTTGTCATTGCTTTCCTCCCAAGAAGCAGGCATCTTTTTGTGGCTGCTGTCACCATCTGCAGTGATCATGGAGCCCAAGAAAGTAAAATCTGTCACTGCCTCCATATCTTCCCCTTCTATTTGCCAGGAAGTGATGGGACCAGTGGCCATATTCTTAGTTTTTTTTGATTTTGAGCTTCAGACCAATTTTTGTGCTATCCTCTTTCACCCTCATTAAGAGGTTCTTTAATTCCTCCTCACTTTCTGCCATCAGAGTGGTATCATCTGCATATCTGAGGTTGTTGATATTTCTTCCAGCCATCTTAATTCTGGCTTGGGATTCCTCCAGTCCAGCCGTTTACATGTTGTATTCTGCATATAAGTTAAATAAACAGGGGGACAATATACAGCCTTGTCATACTCCTTTCTGAATTTTGAACCAATCAGTTGTTCCATATCTGGTTCTAACTGTGGAGTGTCTCGGGGTTCCATGATTCCCCATACTATTTCACATATCCATGAAAAATCTGAAAGAGGCTGTCCAGAATTTTGTGGTCTGGTACCACCAGTGTGTGGGTGACACCCAACTCCCTCTGCTTTTGAAGATCTTCCAGGAGATCCTCTCTCAGATCCCAGTGTGTTATCACACATTCTCCCCCTGCCAAATGTAAAATCTACATGAAATGAAATATGACATTTAAATGTAGCTTTGCCTTCAGGCTTCGTTTAATCTAGAGTTAGCCTTTTTTAGAAACTGAAAGTTACCAGCCTGTCACTTCCTATTTCTGACTAGCCAATGTCTATGTGTTGCATTTAAATGACAAGTGGTTTCCCAAGGTTTCTGGGAGACATGTAAAATTAAGAGGATGTGCTGTAGCCCACCAAATATTAGGGATGGGTGGGAAACAAGGGTACCCAGCCCCTCAGAGGTTTCCTGACCTGTTATAAAACTGGCAGGTGAGGGCAATGTGTCACCTCAATAACTAAATTGTAAACAATCCAGAGGGTTCATTAAGTGCTATGGGACGAACCTGCAGGGCACACTTTTCTTTTGCTTTGCTTCCTTCTGACTGAGTTTTGAATAGGCTATGGAAAGTGCCAGGGTTAGTGTTAGGGTTGGTCACTTGCCATGGGCTGGCAGCCACTCTCTCATAGTGTGTTTTGAAGGAGGAAGCATGTGTGTGTCTGTGTGTGTCTGTGTGTGCCTGTGTGTATGTATATGTGAACCCTGTTCCCCCAAGCAATAGGTGGATCCCTTGGAGCTGCAATGGTTGTGCATCTGTGGTTTAAAGGAAGTGTGGTTTTGTTTCATTTAAGGCAGTGGTTGGCATACTTTGGTCCGAGGTGTTGTTGGACTAGATATTCCTGAAGCACTGACCATCATTCATACTGGTTAGGGTTTTGGAGAGTTTTCATTCAAAAGCATCTACAAGGCCCTGTTTGAGAACCACTGGCTTCTCTCCTCCCTAACTAGCAGGTAGACTCTCAACACCCGCCACGTGATTTCTTCACATCAACCAGAGTCAACCAGAGTATGACATTATACCAACTAAAAACATTAATCTGACTTTCAACTTGGCACAATTTGTTATTTCTACCTGGTTAATGAACCAAATTGTGGGCCATGAAATTGTGCTGAAAGCTGCTGTGTCTTTGTGTTGTCTTTCCCCACTCCACAGCTATAGGAAACCTTGATTCAAGCAAGCAGTGTGAAAGTGTGGGGGGAGGACAATCACAGGGTAGCTTGTGGCCTTTTGGTCTCAAGAGCCAGGGTGTAAAAATCCCAAACCGAGACAGTAAGAGTCCCAGCCTCACAAGAAGAACAGATAATCTCTGCCAGGTACAGTATGTAACATCCATTTTTGGACAAATTTTCTGCGGTCCATGAAGGGGATGCGCTTAAACCCTGAGGAAGTGGATTTTGACCACAAAAGTTTGCTATTTATTTTTAGTGAACCAATAAAAGGCATCACCTACGCTTGCATTTGTGTGCATGTGAATATATACTGTAATAATTGTAATATATATGTTTATTTTAATGTGTTTTAACCTATGTAAACCACCCCGAGTAGACGTACTCTAGAGGGGCGGGGTAAAAATTGAAAAAATAAATAAAATAATAAATAAATATGTGGGTAAATCTCTGTTGGCACCTATGGAGATGTCTCTGTGTTTTGTTAACTGCTGAATGGGGCACACATTGTGTGGAGATACATATAACAACTATGAATAAGTGGATTAACTCTCTCTTCCTAAAATACAGTGACACCAGTCTTAAACAGAGCAAGGGAAGTGTCATACTGAAGAATAAAACGGAAGTTCATACAAAGCATTATGCTACATTTTAACATAAGATATTTTTCAGGCTTTAAACTTTCCTTAGCAACAAAGCTCTTCACCAGAGGTCTTCTTCCTAAATCCCCTCATCTACTCATTTAAAGCAATCAGTCTGGTCTAGACCCGTCTGGCAGTTCATTCTTTCCTGCAAGGAAATTGTCCTACATTTATTAACCATGTTCAAAACATTCGGCAGGGTAGAACACAAACGTGTTATAGTTAGAAGGAATGTTTCTCCCTTTAGTGTTGGAGCCCTCTGAGCCTTAATAAAAATCCAGTTTGGGCCTTTTTGTGTGGATGGGCCATTTTATATCTCTTCTGGCCATGAAGGAATTCAGGTCATGACCTTCCACCCCAGTGGTCCCCCGGTGCCTTTCTCCATCTAAATTTAAAGGGAGTCATTTTATTGCTTTCCCCTTCAGCTTTTTCAAGTTGCTGCAGGGAATTTTGAAGCAAGCAAAGCTACTAAAATTAATTTCATCACACACATAGAACATGTGTATTGGCATTATTTCAGAGCTGATTTTAACTAGATGTCACTAGTCGTATATCTGTGATACATGTTAGTTAAAGCCTATTGCCAATTGTTGTCAGTTTTCAGAGAACACTGAGTTTCTATCGTTTTGTGCCCCTTGAGTCTATTTTTTAAAAGATGAACTAGTAAGGGAGGATCTTGAAAATTAAACAAAGTGTACTTCACAGCTCTCCACAGAAAACAGCTATTGAAATAGAGACAGTAGAGTTCACACTTGGTATGCATTGGCATGATGGGGTCTCCTGAAGTAATTAAATGCTCTGTAAATTCTAGTGTGTTCAAGACAATTCTTTTATCATGCTGGTCTCCAGTTCTTTTGGCATCACATCCTCTTTCTTATTAGGAAACTCATCTGCTCTATCTCCGTTAACCCAAAATAAGCACAAACATACTGAAATACCACAAATTGAAAAAGCAAAGAAAAACAAAGAAGCACAAATTCTTTTTCATATTGCACAATTTTTTAAATAAAAATGTAATTTGCCTTGAGAATGGCCTGGTTGACACAGCAATGTTTATGTGTGATTACAAACATGTGCAGTATTACATAGATTATCTTAAGATAATAATGCTCAATATTTTATAGTGCTGTGCAGCATTTATCTGTATTATCTCAGGATTAGCACAGCAACCTTGTAAGAGATAGGAAGATTTTCTTAGTACAGCATACTGTAAGCTGAAGCTGAAAGACACTGGCTTTCCTAGGGTAGAGACATTTGAAATGGGAACTTTTTTGTTTATACTCGCATCCCTGCACATTACTGTATCATCAGATCTCCACTATCCATTAGAGTTTAGCTTTTCCCTCTAAATTTCATCACAATAAAAGTCAGACAAGAGATCCCTATGACCTGCTGCCTGTCCTTGGAAGGCTTCTCTATCTGTAAAAGCACTCCTCTCCATTTCCCCAAACATACTCTTACCCTCCACTTCTCTTACTGTTCACTCCTTTCAAGCTGCCATATGATAGCAGGTGACACATGGACACAGGACCCCTTCACTAGAATGATATCAGAACTCCTCCTTGTCTGGCTTGTCTTCCACTATGTGTCCCTTGCTTGAGTTGCTTCTTCCAAGTGCCTCTAACCTACATTCATTTAACTGCTTGTCAGGTTACCATACTCCCACTCATCTACCCCACTTGCGCATCTGAAGGGCTCCTGTTTGTTGTTGCAGCATTTACTCTTCACCTGTGTGATTGGGAGCGCCTGTGCTGGCTTGGTAAATTATGAAGTAGAGGGAATAAGAAAGAGGACAACCCTCCAAAATATCTTCAAACCACTTGTCTTGAAAGCAACTCTTTACCATCCCCCTTTGGAATGTCTTCACATCCCCCTCTCCTTTTCTTTTGATCTACTTCATCACACACGCACACCCTTTTAATATCTTCACACACACCTACATGTGCTTTGTCACCTGTTGATTGGCTGTTATTTCAATTGCTCTTTTTAAGAATATCTGGTCCAAAACAACAACAACAAAGAAGACAAAAATGTGGCACCTTGAATACTAACTGCTATATTTTAATGTGAGCTTTTGTGGCCAAGACCACTTCCTTGGACATAAGAGTGGGACTCTTTTTAAGAAGTTCTTGAAACATCACCGAAAGCATAGAGTCCCTCATGTTAAGCTGAAACAAGACAATAAATGACCATCAAAGGGTTGTGCATTCTCTCGTCACTGCAGGGTTGCTGGTGCGGCAAACTTTCTTTGTGGAACTGGAAACCATAGTCCTAGGAGTAGTCTACCCATTTGTGAGTCTTTTCTTAATCAACTCCATATCCTGTTTTGGAAACCTGTACTGAGAAAGGCTGTCTCCAGCTGTGATACCACAGGCAGATGCTTTGCTGGAGTAGCTTTCAGGTTTCTTGCAGCACAGAACCCTGCAGTTCTAGCAACTGCAGAAGAGGTCTTCCCCAAATGGCTCTCTGATCACTCTTTTTCCTTCTATTCTTTTTAAAGTAGAAAACTGCTGGAAGACTTCATGGCAAGTGTGGAAGGGTATTATTTTAATCCTCTCTTTAATGTATTGTTGCTGGGGCACACCCTCTCTGTGGGTTTTGGATAGAGCATGTAGGAAGAAAGGCCTGCCTACCCACCTATCTACCTACCCCCCTCACTTTCTCTGTCTCTGTCCTGCTGTCTTGCCAGTTCTCATGGTAATTGGCCATATATAAACCCTTCTTAGAACCCAACACATAACTGTGCAGTCTCTTGTATTGACAGCAGCTCATCCGCTACACTTTCTTATCTCACTCTCCAATCTCTGGGACAGCATTCAATTGCTAATTATTGAATTTCCATAATAAAATCCATTCCTGGACAAAACTCTGAACTTATCTCTGTCTCCATATGTACTTTACTGGGTCACTACCTTGACTAAATGATCTCAGATTGAAATTGCTTACACTGTGCTCCTTCATATTTGAAAAATGTATGTATTTCTGAACCAGCTATATAAGGCAGACTTCTATGTATTCTCTAGCAGAAAAGAGCCAGTAATAGACACATTGTGGGAAATGAATTTCCTGGTGCATTTCATCTATATCATTCTAAGTTTTTTTAGATTATGTTTATTTTCTGGACACACAAAAGTCATTTCCATGCATTTGCAGAAGTATATATCCCAAGCAGGGATGATAACAATAGCCAAAATTGTATCATGTATTGTTACAGCTGTGCAAGTTGTCTAAAACATGGGCTGTCTTGGAAGTTTGGCCCTCTTGCCTATGCTTGTCAATATATTTCTTGCTTCTACACACATCAGATAACATTTTCTTCTCTGTTCCATGCATTATTTATCTATTTAGAGGAAAAGTGGGAAGAGAGGCAGCCTAAGGTTTTGAACACACCATCTCAACTATGTGGATATAACTGTTACAATTATTAATTCTTCTCAACAGAGTGCATCTGGTGATTTAATGATCAGAAATATCCAGCTAAAACACAGTGGGAAATACGTGTGTGTGGTGAAGACAGAGGTCGATAGTGTATCATCTTCAGCAGACCTGATAGTGCGAGGTATCTACTTTTCTGAATAATGCTATTTGCAAAGGACTGGATGAAATTTTCTAAAGCAAACCCTGAGAATGACAGGAGATGCCTTCACAATGCTTCCTTATGCACATAATATAATGTGCATCGTGTTTCTTCAGAATGCTGGAGAAATGCATAGGAATCTGTTCTTGGAAACAGATAAAGGATTTAGAATCTGGCTGCTAGGGGGAAGGAGAGAGGAGGGGGAAAAAAGTGACCATGAAGAACCTTGACACACTAGGAGTTTGATGGATATTATCAATGGCTTGCATCCCATGATGGCTTCGCATTAGAGACAGCTGCTTCCCAGGAGAAATATCCAGTTGTTGCCAATTGTCTCTCCCTCCTAACACCCTACCATTGCGGAGAAGGAGCAGCTTTTAAGGGGTCGGAACCTCAGAGTATATAGTAAATGAGTGAAAACCCACCACTGAGTACAACCTGGATGTTGGATATTTCCCGTTCAAGAAAGAGAATGTTGTACCAGTCACATGTATTTTTATTTATGTTTGTATTCCTTCTGTTTGTCATTTTTAAAGTCATGGTTAGAGATGGGGGTATTCGTATTCATATACAACTACGAATACCCCCACACAGGTGGCGATAATAAGGGTCCAGCTCCCTGGGCCAGACCGTCCACTCACAATTCCGCCACTGCCACCAGCTTCGTGATCCTTCCTGTCATTCTGGCGCTCACGATCGGCGAGCCACTCTTCGACCTGGCAGGGAGGCTTGTCGTTCCACCTCCTGCCAGGAATGGCAAGCCGATAGTGAGCTCCGGAGTGATAGGAAGGATCGAGTAGCTGGCAGCACCAACAGAATCGTGAGTGGACACTCTGCCCTCAGGGGGGTGGACCCTTATCTCCACCCGTGCGGGAGTATTGGTATTCATATATGAATACGAATACCCCCATCTCTAGTCATGGTCCCAGAGTATAAACGAATGCAGGAAAGTTGGAGCCCTGGAATCAGCTATTGTCTTCAGCATCAAGTGATAACTTGTTATCAAGAAATAGCAATTGCAGATCAACTACCATAATTTTTGTATCACTGCACTTCACAGAAAACACAATGGCTGAAATTCTGTTGCTTAGCACAGTAAGTTACACTCGATTAGACCAACTGAGTAAGTTGGGAATTGGTGGATCAACACCTCCATAGGTCTGATTTTTTTTTTCAAATGGGCCTATTCTGGTTGCAGATTACTATGCTGCAGTAAGTTTCAACTAGAGTAGGCCCATTTGAATTATTGGAACGTACCAAGGAATTTAATCATCAGATATCCAGTGATTCATTAACTCTACTCTAGTGTAATTTACTCCACTGAGCAACACGATTACAGCAATTATAGTTGAATGAAAGCAGTTTTTAAAAAAATTACCTATAAGTTACTGTGCATAATCCTCAAGTGACGCCCAGGCATTGGTGAATTTCACACTGCAGGTTTTCTTATGCAGGCATGAATATTCAAAATGCTAGAGTGAGACTTTGGAAATGAAGTGCATTTTTTTGCATTTTCCACTTCGGGCTGGTGGTAGAATATCATTTGCTTCATTTCATTATCTGCCTTATCACAAAGTTACACTATGAAAAATGAAATGTTTTAAAGCATAAAATGTTTTTAAAAAGCAGTTCATTACTGTATATGAGACTAAAGCAGAAAGAAATACGTCTTGAGCATATGTCAAGCTAAATATGACAGCTCCAGCCATGGTTAACTATTGTGCTTTAAAGAGGCATTTCATTAGTTCTGCCTCATGTTTGTAGCAAAACAGCAACAATATATTTTTGTAAATTCTGGAAAATTGAGATTTTCTGGAAAGCTGCAAAAGGCTTGCAATGTGAATTGCTGTCTAAGGTGCTGATACGGTATTCTGCAGAAGCGAGGAGAAATGACTGTGGGGTAAGAACCATGACAAAAACATGCTTTCGATAACAAATTGTCAGACCAAAAAGATGTACTATCAGATGAATGCAGGACATCAAGGACTAAGTAAAAGACACTGACTTGAAAAAGCAGAGCAATCTGGCTGAGTAAAGGTCCCTGAAAGAATGCATCATCTGCTTTCTACTTACGGAATTGCTGTTTCAGAGCTTGCTTTTACAGCTATAAAATAACCAAGCAGGGGTTTAGTAAATGTAAAAAATGGCACTTTTACTGCAGTCTAAATTGTTTTCTTCCCCCCACAGTGCTGGTGAAATAGAAATCAGTCGGTACCATGTTTAGCAATTTGTAGAGTACCTACTACCTTTACGGCAGCCTTCCCAATTGTTAAAATCTGATGTTTTATTGCATTAGGCTCACCTGGACCACCTGAACGTGTAAAAGTGGATGAAATAACAGCTAGTACAGCTCGGCTTTCTTGGCATGAAGGCTTAGATAATCACAGCCCTATCACTGGTTATACTATACAAGCCAGGACACCATTTTCGGTGGGTTGGCAAAGAGTCACAACAGGTAAAAGGAAGATTTATTGGCTGCAATTGAATGTATTAGCTCTTTCCAGAAAACCACCACAGAAATTCATGGTTTTTCTCAACGTATCTTGTTACAGTTCCTGATGTCATTGATGGGAAGACATTCACAGCTGCTGCGGTAGACTTAAACCCCTGGGTGGAATATGAATTCCGTGTAGTTGCCAGTAACAAAATTGGAGGTGGAGAACCTAGTTTACCCTCAGAAAAAGTAAGAACTGAAGAGGCAGGTTAGTGGGTTTTTTTGTTGTTGTTTGCTTGCTTCCTTAGATGTACATTCGTTGCAGCAGATACCAATACAGCTTGAGTTTTTATTGTGCAATAATAATAAAAAAATGTTATAGTAGAATCATATTATTATTATTATTTATATTTATTTATTTATTTATTTATTGGACTTATATACCGCCCCATAGCGCTACAAGCACTCTCCGGGCGGTTTACAATTTTAATTATACAGGCTACACATTGCCCCCCCAGCAAGCTGGGTACTCATTTTACCGACCTCGGAAGGATGGAAGGCTGAGTCAACCTTGAGCCGGCTACCTGGGATTTGAACCCCAGGTCGTGAGCAGAGTTTTAGAGTTTTATTATTATTATTATTATTATTATTATTATTATTATTATTATTATTATTATTATTATTATTATTATTATTATTATTAACATTGAATGACCAGGAAGATAAGAAATACATTATTTAGATAAAATCACATAATATCAGAGACATTGGTCAAGACATTACGCCATCTGGCTCTTTAATACATTTAAAGTTAAAAAAAAAATTCTGAGTTAGCTAACAGCATTGAAGGATATAAAAGCTTTTAAAACATCACAGCAGTCACATGATATAGAATGAAATTAGGAGACACATATAACCATCAATATGCCAGCCCAACCCTCCTAGAAAGTAAGTTAAACAAGACATATCTAACAATGGTGGGGGCACTCAAATACCCTATGTGGTCAGAAGACTGTGGCAAGCTATTGTGGCAGTGCAGTATTTGGTCACTTACTAGTAATGTAAAAAACCTTATTGGAGAGCAGCAAAAGAATATAAAATTCATCGGATCTCCCTGGAAATTGGGGAGATCTCAATAGAAATGACAGTATACGAGGACATCCCCCACTGTTTCTACTTCACCACCATCGCAGGGACATAAACGATCAGAACAGAGTATGCCCTGAAATTGTGCAATTACAGTGGACCCTTGACTTACAGACGGCTTGACTTACAGACTTTTTGAGTTACAGACTTCTCTGGCCGCAAAATTTAGGTTTGACTTGCAGACTGAGATTTGACTTACAGACCAGAAAAAAACCAAAATGGAACAAAAACGGCCTGTTACGGGATTAATCGGTTTTCAATGCACTGTAGCTCAATGGAGACTTGACTTACAGACTTTTTGACTTGAGAACCGCCTTCCAATACGGATTAAGTTCTCAAGTCAAGACCCCACTGTATGTAAGATTCTATATTTTCCTTTCTCTAAAAAAAGTACATAACTCAGCTAATGAATTCTTGACAGCCAGACTTAATAACTGACTACTACTTTCATGCTGTTAGTTCAGTGCCAATTTCTGTTTTTAATACACATATTTTTGAAGCATTTTCCTTACACTAAACAAAGAACTGAAGAATCTGTGATAGAGTGTTTGCTTTGAATTTTAGTCAGCCTAGGGTAAAAAGTATCACATATACATTTTTTTAAAGAAACAAAAGTTATTTTCATAACAGTATCTGACTTTGGCATAGTCTTTTGCTGGCATGACTAATGTTTTGCTTTTGACACCATTGAAGATGGTTAAGTGAGGCATAGCAGAGCATATACTGTGGATCATCACTCCTAAGATAAGGAAAACCAATTTCAGTCACCACAGGTTGAAGATTACTAGAAAAGGTCACTACATAGTGGTATCTGATGTGCAGCTCCAGGATATGTTTTAGTGATGGGGGGAGCTTATACAGGAATAACAAAATTATTTTTTTACAGTATAGTCGTTCTGTTACTAACATTTAGAAAACAGAAAGATGAATTCAAGTAAAGGCCAGAGTATCCTGTGTGATAATCAAATCTGTAGTTTATATCAGCTGAAATCAAGTAATGTAAAATTATTCCACATAAGCCTGATTATATCATTAGCCATGGCCATATTTTGTTAATAAAACATTTTGTACCCCCAAAGTTCCTGGGCTTCTTTAGGATCCCTTTGGTCATGGGGAACTCTTTGGGGACAGTGGGACAGGGAAGCAACTCTTAAATGTGTGAAAATTGCCACTTCTGGTTGCAACAGGACCACCACCAGCATTATTTGGACATTTAAGATTGATGTCCTGCCAAGTTGAGAAATTTTGTGAGTATATAGAAAAAGTACTTCTGGAAATGAAAGACTATTAAAGTTGTCTATATGTGATTTCAAAACAATTAGCTGACTGTCCAGCCAAGCAAGGATGCTGTCCCATAATAATCTTGACAGTTGAACAATGTTGTGTTACAATATGTAAATATGGAAGTGGCATTTGTAAATCCTATAGCTTACACTCCTTGTAGCTCCACTATCTTGGAGCTTCAATATTTTAACATTCCAAAGTCCTGGTACAACAGGCCTTTATTACTCCAAGCTCTCCAGGATGTTAGTCATAATGGCAGCCGGCCAGATTCTAAGTTACAAACCTCTGGAGTTACAATAAGTGCAGGAACAATTGAGATTCCTATAACATCTGCTCTCAGGTCTGCCTGGACCCTGACACCACCTTCCAACCAACCCAGTTTGTCAGGTTTGCAAAGCACAGGTTGTTCTGCAAGGAGGATGCTGGAACAAAGATGGTGGCCACAACATGGCAGCTACCAGACTGACTCAGCCTTCCAGAGCCCTGATTATGACACAAATGGCCCCCAGTAAGTCAGGGACCATCTTTTAAAAAATAAAATAAAAATAAACTATGCAGGGGAAAGCTATGTGAAAAGAATTTTTAACTGCTGCTGACCATACTGACATGGGGATTGTGGAAGTCATATTCCAAAAAATATTGATTTTCAAACTCTAGAAATAAACTGCCTAAGATCAGATCTTAAGTCAAACAATCATTTTAGTGAGTTTTAAAATATATCTCTTACCCAAAGTGTTTTTCTACTCCATATGACCACGCTCTGCATAGCATACATGTCTTGAAAAATGTGAGCTCAATACATGCAAGATAATTTTCATGACCTGAATGTGAGCTTGACAGTTTCACCTGCTTAGCTGAAATACCTGGTAACCATTGAATGAACTTGTGCCCTCTTAAATATTTTATTGTGCTACAATGTCTGGAGAGCTCAGTGAGTTAGCCATCTGGCTGCGGAGCTAGAGGTTGAAAGTTAAGTTTCTCACTGTGCCTCCAGGGAGAAGAGGCAGCCTATATGGCCTTGGGCAAGTTGCACTGTCCTAGGATGCTCCCAGAAGAAGGGAATGGGAAATCACTTCTGAGTACTGTTTAGCTGGACAACCCTGAAAAGGTCGCCTTGTCAAAATTGACTTAACAGTGCACAATCATTGTTATATTATACTTTTAATTTCCTTTTTAGTTCCTGACGTACCACCATCTGAAGTAAGTGGGGGCGGTGGCAGCAGGTCTGAACTGGTCATCACATGGGATGTAAGTTTTCTTCTTAAAATTTATTTTGCAAATGTTGATTTTTTAAAACAAAAATCACTTATTTGCATAAATTTACATAATGTTGTAAATTTTCGGTTTTGGACAGTATTTTACACAAAAATGCAATTTTAGCCCAAAAGTGGCACAGTTGGTACAGTTGCAGGAATTGTGCAGATGGCTCAGAATTGCCTGCCAGTTTATTTAAGAATCTAAAGCACTTCATAAATTGTTGCATTTTTATTTATAATTGCCAAACCTTCTGTGCTTGCTGTGCATGCATATGGCTGTGTGTTTCTGTGCGTTCTTTCTTTCTCAAATGGAAAAAAATACAAGATATTTTACACAAATTATAAACTCTGTGATGGGGGAAAAATAAATTTTCATTTCATTCTCAGCTGGAGAAAAAGAATCTTGCATGGTTTTAAAATTCTTGGTCAGTATTTCTTGTATCAAACACAAAAAACTGTCAAGAACAAACAGTTTGGAGTCTGTTCTGATCATCTTCCTATTATTGCAATGTAAATAACTTATATTATTTAGAAAATATCCCTGAGCATTTGGCCATTACCTCTTGAGTGAAAGAATTCAGAAACAGCAATAATAGTAGATATGTTCCTTAATCTTTGTCTTCAAGTTTTCTTTGTGGTTGCTTCAATGTACAGTACACAGAAACATCCAAATAAGGCCATCTATACACTGGATCAAGAGAAAACTATGCTTGAAGGCAATATAGACACTAAGATTGCCTGCTGAAGGAACAAGTAAGCAATACACGCCCGTGAAGGCATGGAAAAGAAGCTCCATGTATCTTCTGGAATAGTAACACTGAAGAGTAGAATTCTGTGGCCTCCATACACAGTGCCACAACAGTCACATGGATGAGTTGAAATACATGGCGACTCATTAAGACTACTGTCCAAAGCATAGGAGGGAACAAGGCTAAAGCCCAACAGAGCCTAATGGGCTCACATATAAGTAAATAAACTTCAAACTCCGTTTCATTCAGATAACATTTGAACCAGTCCTTAGTCTCTTCATGGATAAAGGCTGTTATAATTCTGTTTTATTTCTCATTCTCCTCTGTAACCTCTGGTTATAATCTTGACTAATATTTGTATCTTGGTCCCTTTGCCCATCCTCTTAGTATGAAATAGTCTCTATTTTTATTGTTGTATCAACTTATAAACCACTCCATAGTGCTAGAACACTCTCTGGGTGGTTTACAGCATAGTTATGCAAACAGCATTCCTGTCCTGTCCCCAGTGAGCTGGGTAGTCATTTTACTGACAAAAGAAGGGTGGAAGGCTGAGTCAAGATTGAGCTGGCTACCTAAATCAGTCAAGATAGAACTCAGGTTGTCAGCAGAGGCTTGACTACTACAGTACTACAGTACTGTCAATGGGCTCTTCATCATTCATCAAGCTGCCCATCTTTCCTCTCTCTTCCTTCCAAACAAGACATGTTCTGGCTGTTTGTAATGGATGTTATTTATTCCCTCCCTTTTCTAGTTCCCATTTTGTCACCCCTCCCTTCTAATGCACATGTAGTTATTAGATCATATTATTAAATTTCTGAACACTTTTCTGGGCGTTTGTGTTGAAGAGTTAGATATAGAAAAAGAGACTTGAGGTATTCTGTATATTCTGCATGGCTCTACGTTAATAATTGGTGCTTAATAGGTAGATAACTAAATTCTCAGTATTATATTTTGCTTTGGGTGCCATCCGAGAGCAGATGTCTAGTCTCTGTTCCAGCCTTAGATAGGAATGCCATGTTATAACACAAAAGGACTGTACAAGAAGTTGTTGTTGTTCTTTGGTACATAGCATGAATGGAAAGTACACATCCTATGATTCAAGAACACAGAATTGTTCAACCATTATGGCATTCAGATATGCCAGGAGAAAAATTGTATGAAGGAATTTGGACTGAAGGGCAGAGGGGGCATTATATCAGTGTTGGTTAACTACATGAATTTATGGAACCTCCATGCTCAAAGGCAATTTACCATTGCACAGCAGTTGCTAAGGAAGGTAATTGGCTTCATGCCCTGCTATAGGCTAGGAATGTAAATCCTCTCTTGTCTCATGCTCTCAGGCTGGGGTGAAGAATTACAACACTTTTCTCCCTTTCAGCCAGGATGGCAAGAAATTTCCTGGGCCTTGCATTTGTGTTAGTTAGAACATTATCTTGTGCAAAAGATGCCAGTTATTGTGCAAAAAGACTTGAGTATTGCCCAAGGTTTGTAGTTCACACAAATTAGTGAATTGCCCCAAATTAGACTCATTGTTGTTTTATTTAAGAAGTCGAGTCACTATATGAATTGTTGGCGTCTTTCCAAACCTTCAGCCAGTCTTTTTGCAGTTGCTAGGTGAGTGGATTTGCATGTTAAAGAGAAAGGACTTTAATGCAACTTACAGACACCATAAGGTGGGAAGAGCTTGCTGTCTTGTGCACAGCTGGAGATGAGGAATCTCACAGGGCTTTAAAGTTTCTCATCGCATAGACACACCCAAAATTGATACTGCAAGAAATTGAAGTTGTTTTCTTTTCATTCTTGCATTAAGTTAAAGGTTCCCCTTGAAAATTTGTCCAGTTGTGTCTGACTCTAAGGCAGCGGTGCTCTTCTCCGTTTCTAACCCATAGAGCTAGCGTTTGTCCGCAGACAATCATCCATGGTCACGTGGCCAGGGTGACTAGACACAGACCGCCATTTACCTTCCCACCAAGGTGGTACCTATTTATCTACTCGCATTTTTGCATTTTGCATGTTTTCGAACCTCTTAGTATAGGCTCCCAAAAATAGGGATGTCAGGAATACTTTGCATTCTCATCAGCTTAGACTTAAGTCAGTGAAACAACAATGAAGAATTTTCAAGCCCTGCAAGATTCTCTGCTTCCAGGCAAGAGCAAGCTCAAGAAACTGCATTTTTTCCTTATCAGTATTTCTTTAGGGTTCACAAATTGTGTGTAAAACTAATGCTCTTTCCTTCTGAGAAGCTAAGTATGTACAAGTGTGGAATGATTGCCTGATTGTTTAAAAAGATGCAAACAACCTGTTGATGTTTTTAAGCTATAAAAAATCATGGTCAGTATCTTGTTCTTTGGGCACATCATGAGAAGGAAAGATTTTCTAGAAAAGACAATAATGCCAGGAAAAATTGAGGGTAGCAGGAAAAGAGGAAGATGAAACATGAGATGGATTGACTATCAATTGAGTTTACAAAAGCTAAGCAGGGCTTGCTGAGGACAGGGTATTTTGGAGATCAGTCATTCATAGGGTCACCATAGTGGGAGGTGGCTTGATGGCACACAACTACAAAAACAAATATCTTCTTGGGATTAGATGTAAAACAGAAGTTGCAGACAAATCTTTGGAGAGGTGCTTGTCATATGATTGTGTTTTAAAACAAGCAACAGGCACATGGCTGGCATGTCACATAACAGACATGGCTGCCTTTACAATTTCTGTTCTGCTCATGATAACTTAAAGGGTTACTGAACCATGCAACAGATGTCTTTGGCACAATTTTAGTGATTAGCTCTATTTGGAAAACTTTGTTTCATTTGCGCAAAAAAGAACACCCAGAAACAACCAAGCACCACAAAATATCTCACCCTTTTGCATGGTAAGGAGAATAATTTTGCAGTTCCTCATCCTTGTGTAAAAAAAACAAGCATGGGTTTTCTTCCCTTGGACAAGAGCATCTAGTTGGATGTATACTTGCACCTTCATCTTTGAATATTTATTCATACAATAGACCCACTGAATTCCATAAATAATTGTACTGACACATGCAAGCATAACAGGGTTTTGATTTTCACTTAATTGCATTCCATTTTGTCTTTGCCTAATTAATGAGAAACACCAACAGTCAAACTTCTCTTCCACATAAGATTGGTTGAACAAGTTCTTTTGCAAACTCCAGCAACTCTTGTACTGGAATTTTATGTCTGTACATCTTTTAAAAATCAGTCATTTACTGGTTTTTTTTGCCTAGCCTGTTCCTGAAGAATTACAAAATGGTGAAGGATTTGGTTATGTTGTTGCTTTCCGACCTCTTGGCATTACAACCTGGATACAGACAGTTGTTACATCACCTGACACGCCCAGATACGTCTTTCGAAATGAAAGCATCCTGCCATTTTCACCGTATGAAGTCAAGGTTGGAGTATATAATAATAAAGGAGAAGGTCCTTTTAGTCCAGTGGCTACAGTGTATTCTGCTGAAGAGGGTGGGTTTTTTTTTAAAAAAAATCTCTTTCATAGCTTTTGTTAAATTATTTTCCATACAAATGAATGGAGTGGATATTTGCTTAGCTAGTGTCAGTGAACCCATTTTAATTAGCTGGCAGCTAAGATTTATCTTCCTTTTTTTTTTATCAGCGCTACTGCTTTTGTTTCGTTTTTGTTTTCTAATACAGAGCCTTCTATAGCACCTTCTGGTATGTCTGCAAACAGTGTCTCATCTTCTGTCATTGAAGTGTCCTGGAATGCCATTCCTTGGAAAATGAGTAATGGGAGACTGCTGGGCTATGAGGTAAAAATAAAATCCTGTGAAGATAACACTGTTTCCCAAAATGGCTCTGCTAGGGTTCTTTTAGTTTCAAATCATTATTCATGTGTGGGTTGGAACCAAAGCTTACTGTTAAAAATCAGCTGCTCTTTCTTTGTTTCTTTATGGGAAAATGACTCATGCAAACATCTGGTGATATATTATTATTTTTTTTTTACTCTGCTTCCACCTCTCCCCCTAAAATTTTGGTGTGGAGGTTGCCTGAGAGGCCAGCTATTCAAAGCCAGAAAGGCAGTTTTCTGTATCTGAATCTAGATGAACACATGGTAGAGTTGCAAATAATCTGGTCTTTGGGGGAGTATAAAAGCCAAATGTAAATATTCACAGATTTTTTGTGTGTGTGCAGAACTTGAGCTTTGCCTTATTTGTTGGCATTACACCAGATCAATCACGGCAAGCTCACTAAAATTGCACTGAGAATGGAAATCGGCTGGCAGTCAGCTCCTGCTGTCACTGTCTGTATATGCCTAGTTAATATCTACCGAATCTCCTGCCACTAGTGTGGCAAAGATAAGCACAGTATCTCAACCTCCATTAACACAAGCCAAACTGTATTTAAATACACATGGTTGTGTTCCATCCTTCTTTCATGAAGGCGGTAAAAGTGTATATAGATGATGCCTTTATAGCAACTGATGTTTAAGCAGACTACCAAAGGAAGTCAGGTGCGAAATTTGATACTGCCATTTGCAATATAAAAAAGTGATAGCCAGTCTAGGGTGCCCATGTAATGACAGAACACCACAGAGTAACTGTAACTTCTACCTATTAAGGCTGAGCTGTTTATTTGGGTTTTAAACAAAAAGATGCATATTTTAAACAATGAGATGCAGTGCCATTTCCTGTTATGGTGTGAAAATAAAAAGGCATTCTAGCCATTGGAAGTAAGTTGTAAGTTATTAGGATGCAGATCTGAGTAAATGGAAAGTTGAATGAATAAATAAATAAATAAATACACAATGTCAACATGTTTTAAGTAGCCTCTGATTTCGACCTGCTAGGTAAGATATTGGAATAATGGTGGAAAAGAACAGTCTTCAAACAGAGTAAAAGTCATCGGAAATGAAACATCAGTAAGAATAACAGACCTGATGAGCAACCTGGTGTATTTCACAGCCGTTCGTGCATACAACAGTGCGGGAGCAGGTCCGTTTAGTGCCACTGTGAATGCTACCACCAAAAAAACACGTAGGTATCATCAGGAGAGGAAATGATGTAATTGTGTTCCTTTACCTGCAAAGGGGGTGGGGGTGGGGATTAACTTTTTTAATAGGTTAGTGCAAGATGAGACAATGTAAGTTCCATTGTGCTTTAGAAATAGCTTATGTGTTTTTGCTAAGTAAAAAAAAACTGTCAGTAAATACCTATATCTCTTTTCTCTGTCTTGTGGGAAGATAGTAACAATACAATTTGCATTTAATGGAACACATAAAATTGGGGCTTTTGTGTTGACACAAGCAAGCAATTGGGTCTCAGCATATTTAAATCAAAGCATTCTCAGTGCAGCAGAAACAACATTTGATAATACTGATAGTAATCTAATGGTAGCCAGTTTCTTCTGCCTGTGGGAATCTAAAGCTTTGTTTCAGCTATGTGTGTAAATAGAGCCTGGTTCTGATCCCAAGGTTCAGCCCATCTCATTTTGATCTCTGCATGGAAGATTTCAAGCTGGGGATGTGTTACTGCTGTAGTAAATATTAGCACTTCTTATAGATTATTATACATGTCTACCAATATGTCTATGTGGCATGCAAATACACAATATTTGCATACTAGAAAATATAGTGAAATCTCCAGCCAAATCACAGTAGCAATGGCAAGGAAAACATCTTAATATTGTTTTAAATAGTTAAATCATTTGAAACTTCCACAAAGAAAGAGAGAATCAGAAAGTGATCCTGTTTTCAGCACTCACTGTAAAATGAGTACTGGTTCTGCCTTCCGGACTTCTTAGGGAAGAAAAGTCCAAAGAATGCATGATATTCCTGTGACAGCATGTTTTTGTGATGGTGTCTGATGACGTTCACTTGGTTATGCAGTACTTCAGTGAAGACTCTGCTCATTATCTGAGTTCAATATTGGGCTCCAGTAGCCGGCTTGAGGTTGATTCAACCTTCCATTGATCTGAGATCAGCGAATTGAGTACCCAGCTTGCTGAAACAAGGGGCAATGTGTAACCTGCATAAATAAATTGTAAACCACCCAGAAAAACATTTCAACCTAACAAGAAAGAAGTTCAGTTGTCATGACTCAGCTTCCAGACACCAAGAGAGTGTTTTAACCACTGTGGGGTGATATATAAACACCACACTTTGCTTTTTTGCTTTATGGGTCCAGTTGTTGTTGTTTAGTCCTTAAGTCATGTCCAACTCTTCGTGACCCCATGCCTTCACAGGACTTTCTCCCTGGTGAGAATTTTGCAAACCACTTGTGCAACATCAAGTTATGAAGGCCAGATATGAAGAATATGTACTTACTTTTATGTACTTTCACCAAAATAAACAAGGCTGGGGTTTCCGAAGAATGTTCTTTTATAAAGGGCAGTATGAAGTCAGCCTGTGACTGGAATTTGAGAGGCAGCACAAAAAGGTAGAAAAGGCATATGTGAGTGACTCACTCCTGTATTTGACTATGAAACTCAGGGGATGGGGTGGAAACAGTTTCACATAGATTTATCTCACATCGCATCTATGATTTATGAAAGTACACTGGTGTCTCACTTGATGACGATAATCTGTTCCTTTCAAATCACTGTTAAGCGAAATGGTCGTCAAGCGAAAGTAAAAAACGATTGAAATACATTGAAAACCGGTCAATGCATTCCAATGGGCAAAATACCTCATTGTGCAGCGAAGATCCTCCATAGGGCGGCCATTTTCTAATACCTGTAAAGCGAAGAATCCATCCTGAACATAGTGGGGAGCCATTTACACAATGGGGAGCCATTTTGAAAACCTGAGAATCAGCTGTTTTTGATCGTCGTGAAGCAAAAAATCAGTTCCCAAAGCAGGGAACCGATCGTCGCCAAGTGGATTTTCCCCATTTAAACATTGTTTTGCGATCGCAATAGCAGTCGCAAAAAACTCATCGTAAAGCGGATTCGTCGTGGAGTGGGGTAATCGTCAAGTGGGGCACCACAGTATGGATATATGTTCTGTTCTATGTGAAGGAAGCATAGATAGTTGCAAAGGACCTGGATTTTTTTATTAGTCTCAAATTCATCATTTATACATGAAGCTGCTACTTATGCACATTTGTTGTTCTTGTTTAATCATTAATTCGTGTCCAACTCTTCATGACCCCATGGACCAGAGCATGCCAGGCCCTCCTGCCTTCTACTGCCTCCCGGAGTTGGGTCCAATTCATGTTAGTCGCTTCAGTGACATTATTCAAACATCTCGTCCTCTGTTGTCCCCTTCTCTTGCCTTCACTCTTTCCCAACATCAGGGGCTTTTCCATGGAGATTTCTATTCTCATGAGATGGCAAAAGTATTGGTGCCTCAGCTTCAGGATCTGCCCTTCCAGTGAACACTCAGGGTTGATCTCCTTCAGAATGGATAGGTTTGATCTTCTTGCAGACTAGGGGACTCTCAAGTGTCTCCTCCAGCAACAGAATTCAAAAGCATCAATTCTTCAGCGGTCAGCCTTCTTTATGGTCCAACTCTTAACTTCCATACATCGCTCCTGGAAAAACCACAGCTTTGACTATGTGGACCTTTGTCAGCAAGGTGATGTCTCTGCTTTTTAAGATGCTGTCTAGGTTTGTCATAGCTTTCCTCCCAAGAAGCAGGTGTCTTTTAATTTCGTGGCTGTTGTCATCATCTGCAGTGATCACAGAGCCCAAGAAAGTAAAATCTATCACTGCCTCCATATCTTCCCCTTCTATTTGCCAGGAGGTGATGGGACCAGTGGCCATGATCTTAGTTTTTTTTTATGTTGAGCTTCGGATTATTTTTTGTGCTCTCCTCTTTCACCCTCATTTAAAGGCTCCATAATTCCTCCTCAGTTTCTGCCATCAGAGAGGTATCATCTGCATATCTGAAGTTGTTAATATTTCTTCCAGCAATCTTAATTCCATTTTATGATTCATCCAGTCCTGCCTTTCGCATGATGTGTTCTGCATATTAAGTTAAATAAGCAGAGAGACAATATACAGCCTTGTCATACTCCTTTCTCAATTTTGAACCAATCAGTTTTTCCATATCCAGTTCTAACTGTTGCTTCCTGACCCACATACAGATTTCTCAGGAGATAGATAAGGTGATCGGGCACTCCCATTTCTTTCAAAACTTGCCAGAGTTTGCTGTGGTCCACTCAGCCAAAGGCTTTTGCATAGTCAATGAAACAGGATTAGATAATTTTTTCTGGAACTCTCTGGCTTTCTCCATAATCCAGCACATGTTAGCAATTTGGTCTCTAGTTCCCATGCCCCTTCAAAATCCAGCTTGTACTTCTGTGATTTCTCGGTCCACATACTGCTGAAGCCTGCCTTGCGGGATTTTGAGCATAGCATATGGAATGAGTGCAATTTTACGGTAGTTGGAGCATTCTTTGGCACTGCCCTTCTTTGGGATTGGGATGTAGACTGATCTTTTCCAATCCTCTGGCCACTGCTGAGTTTTCCAAACTTGCTAGCATATTGAGTGTAGCACCTTAACAGCGTCATCTTTTAAGGTTTTAAATAGTTCAACTGGAATGTATTCACCTCCACTAGCCTTGTTGTTAGCCATGCTCTCTAAGGCCCTCTTGACTTCACTGTCCAGGATGTCTGGCTCAAGGTCAGCAACCACACGATCTGGGTTGTCTGGGACATCCAGATCTTTCTGATATAATTCCTCTGTGTATTCTTACCATGTCTTTCCTCTGTGTATTATTGCCAACTTTCTTTTATTTTCCTCTGTTTATTTACACTGTTCATTTAAGTGCTTCTTCTCTCTCCTTCCTATTCTTTGGAAGTCTGCATTTAATTTTCTTTAACTTTCCCTATCTCATGGTTGTTGTGGGGTTTTCGGGCTCTCTGGCTGTGTTCTGAAGTTTGTTCTTCCTAACGTTTCACTAGTCTCAGTGGCCGGCATCTTCAGAGGACAGCACTCTGTGTGTCCCTGAGAACTCTTTCCCTATCTCCCTTGCATTTTGTTTCCCTTCTCTTCTCTGCTATTTGTAAGGCCTCACGGGACAGCCACTTCCCTTCCTTGCACTTCATTTTCTTTGGTATGGTTTTTGTTGCTGCCTCCTGTACAATGTTTCAAGCCTCCATCCATAGTTCTTAAGGCACTCTGTCCACCAAATCTAGTTCCTTAAATCTGTTCTTCATTTCCATTGTGTATTCATAAGGGAAGTTGGTTTAGATCACTGGTTCTTAACCTTGGGTTACTCAGGAGTTTTGGACTGCAACTCCCAGAAGCCTTCACCACCAGCTGTCCTGACTGGGGTTTCTAGGAGTTGCAGTTCAAAAGCATCCGAGCAACAAAGGTTAAGAACCACTGGTTTAGATTATACCTGAGTAGCCCAGTGGTTTTTCCTACTCTCTTGAATTTAAGCTTTAGTTTTACTAAAAGAAGCTGATGATCAGAGCCACAATCAGCTCCAGGTCTTGTTTTTGCTGACTGTATAGAGCTTCTCCATCTTTGACTGCAGAGAACACAATCAATCTGATTTCAGTATTGCCCATCTGGTGATGTCCATGTGTAGAGTTGCCTCTTGTGTTGTTGAAAAAGAGTGTGATGACCAGCTTGTTCTCTTGAGAAAACTGAACAGTACTAGCCTTTGGCCTGCTTTGCTTTGAACTCCTAGGTCAAACTTACCTGTTGTTACTTTTATCTCTTGACTCCCTACTTTAGTATTCCAGTCCCCTATAATAAGAAGAACATCACTCTTTTGTGTCGGTTCTAGAATGTGTTGTAAGTCTTCATAGAATTAGTCAATTTCAGCCTCTTCAGCATTGGTGGTTGGTGCTTAAATGTGGATTACTGTGATGTTGAAAGGTCTACTTTGGATTCGTACTGAAATCATTCTATCATTTTTGAGATTGTATCCCACTTTTCCCACTCTTTTCTTAACTATGAGGGCTACTCCATATCTTCTAAGGGATTCTTGCCCACAATAGTAGATATGATAATCATCTGAATTGAATTCGCCCATTCCCATCCATTTTAGTTCACTGACGTCCAGGATGTCAATGTTTATTCTTACCATCTCCTGTTTGACCACATCCAGCTTCCCAAGGTTCATAGATCTTACATTCCAGGTTCCTATGCAGTATTTTTCTTTGCAGCATCAGACTTTCCTTTCACTTCCACACACTTCCACAGGTGAGCATCCTTTTGCCTTTGGTCCAGCCACTTCATTAGCTCTGGAGCTACTTGTACTTGTCCTCCTCTCTTCCTCAGTAGCATGTTGGAGGCCTTCCAACCTGAGGTGCTCATCTTCCAGTGTCATATCTGTTAGCCTTTTGTTTATGTCTCTGGAGTTTGCTTGGCAAAGATACTGGAGTGGCTTGCCATTTCCGGCTCCAGATGGATCATATTTACCATATTTTTCACTTCATAAGACGAAAAGGTGAACGGAAAGAGACTCCTCCTTCCTGCTTTGTTTCTCCAATACAGGAGCCATCTGGGTGATGCAAGCAGGCAGATGCAGTCAGGTATTCTAATGCCTGTGCACTGGATGATTGTGGGAGGAACACCCGGCCCCTGATGGGGGTCCCGCGGGGCACCCCAAAACACTGAGGAGCTCTCTTGGCCTCTGGCAGGACCGGGGCTGTGCAGCCCTGTTCTGAGCAGGAGGTACGGTTGGGGGAGTCGCCATGCCTTGGGGGAGCAGGGTGCGGGAGAGGCAGGAGGCACGGGGGCCACTCCAATTCATACTTACCTGGCAGGGGAAATACCATGATCACAAAGGTGGTTTTCTCAGGCTGAGGCTCATCCATTGCACTTCGGGTGTGCTGATCCCTGTGATTTCCCCAAATGTGGGAAACTTGACTGCATAATTTGTGATAGTGGGGGGCTGTTTTTGTGCTTTCCTGTGGTCTTTCAAGAATCACTTTGATATCTTTTCCCTTCACCAGGACTCACTGCAAAGGCAGCGAGTCCTGGTGACATCTTAGATTGCATTCCCCTCTTTTTCTCCCCAGTGGCAAAGGAAGAGAGCAAAAGGAGTCACCGTGATCAGGAGCCAGGGGACTGCTTTGAGTCCTTTTGCCCTCTTCCTTGCTGCTGGGGGAATGCCATCCAAGACCAAGACCCACTTCATTTCCAAAGGCAGTGCAGACGAAGGGATTGCTTTTCCCCGTGCTGCTTTTGCAAAGGCGGTCTCAGTGACTTGGATCTGGCATTCCCCCAAACCAAAGAAAACTATTTGCTTCAGAATTTTTTTTCAGTTTTTTCCCCTCTAAAAATTATGTGTGTCTTATAGTCAGGTGCATCTTATGGAGTCAAAAATACACTAGTCAGAACTCTCCACTATGATCTGTCCATCTTGGGTGTCCATGCACGTCATAGCCCATAGCTTCTCTGAATTACTCAAGCCCCTTTGCCACAACAAGACAGGAGTCCACTGGATCCAATACCTTTGGCTAATTGGGTTTATTATTCTTTGTCTTTCTCTGCGTATTCATGTGAAAGATTTGAACTAACATCTTTCTGTATTCTCCTAGACTGAAGCAAGTAAAAAGATTATGATAACACATATAGTCATGACAGCAAATGATACTCAGGAACATTATGATGTATGTTTTACTACACTTTCATTTTATTGCAGAAGTTCAAGCAATTGCTTAGTGAGATACAAGAACCTCATTTATATGCTCCTTGAATGTTTTGGAGATTTTGCATTGTATTGTTTTCAGACTTGATATGGGCATATGCCTCCAAAAATGAATGAATTTGTTTTTGAAGAATGAAAAACAAATTGCCTTATTTCTTGAGCCATTACAAGGAGCTTGGGACAAAACAATATTCCTCCTTTTTGCCAGATTTTTTCCTTTGAGAGCTTCCCTCCTTTTCTATTATCCTGAGGCAGAATTTCACAACTGGAGACTTCCCAGAGACTGCTGCCTTTGTGCAATCAGCTCTCATAAATGCATTGGACTGGAGCCTTCCTCTTTCTTTTCTTTTTCTTTTTTTCATTTTATTTTATTTTAGACATTTGGTGTATTTTCTGTCGCAAAAATGTGAGCATTTCTAAATTAAAATAATGTGCCCACCAACATAAGGCCTAAATGAATTAGGCAGCTCTCAAAGAATACTGTGGATTAATTTAGATTATTATTAAAAATGTTTAAGGCACCCTGTTTGAGTACCTTTTTCTTTTTCAAAAGTAGGTTCAGGAAACCAATCAGAAAGTTGGCTATAACCCTTTGATCCTTACTGCAATGCCACTCCAAATTTGGGTGCACATCTATCATTTGCATAGGGAAAAAAACAATTTCATCTGAGGCATATTTTTTTCTCATTAAGTAGATTCAGAAGACCCAGTGCCACTGTGGAGAGCAAAACATTAAATGCCTCCTACCCCTTACATTACAGTCTCTCACTGTATTAGTTCCCTGTGCTCACTTTGGACTAAGATAAAGCAGTGATGTAACTGCATTCTTCACATAAATGATGCTCTGTAATTTGGCTTTGAGGTGATGATGGTTTTGAACTTCCAGAAAAAGGGAGTTCTGCAGCAATGAAGCAATCATTGAACACACTTGTAAATAGTGTTGCTTTTTGAAGAAGATCAGTGGAAAGTACATTTAAATGGACGGTTGTATCAAACTGTTAGACCCAACTAGAATGGACCCACTAAAAGTATGGGTCTTACTGAGCCCCATCTTTTTAGTGTGCCCTCACTAGCTGGATTTACTATTGGATTCAGCCCTATATACTGTAGATTCAGCCATAGAGAAGATTTATTCTTCAATACATAGCATCAAATGCAAAAGTATTCCCAGTTGTGTTGTGAAGACCTAGTGACCTAATCTGCATTCCTACCAGCCCATCACTTTTTAAGACCTATGAAAATATAAACCTCCTAGAAGTAAGCTACATGGGCTATGTTACATGTAGCTTACTTACCTTCTTGGCCACAATCTGATTAGTTACACCAGCTGGAATAATTCAAATGATGTAAAATTTGCCTCTGAAATTGCCACAAGTCAAGAAGTCAGTGCATGTGTTTGTTATTGAGCAAATGTCTTAGGACTTTAGCAAGCAACGGCAAATACCCACAGTGACTTCTTAATTTGCCTCCAAAATTACATTGCACTGCTGTCAAAATATAGCTGGATTTTTGTAGATATGCTAGTGAAGTTCTTAGATCATGGATTTTGAACAAACCTTAAAATCATATTTTAAAATGGAAGAATTGTTTTATAAGCTTCAAAATCCTCTCCACTGAGATTCAAATCCAATATAGGGAATAATTCTACTTTGCACTTCCATTTAACTCCAGTACCTTCCCCATCCTCTAAAACCATTCTCTCAAAATGAATATACCCTTCTATTTCCAACCCTTAAAATAATGTCTGGATCAGAGGTAGAAATTTTGGGGAAAAAGACAAGGGAATCGGCTTTATTTCCTTCTGTCACCATATCACTGTGGCTACAAGGGAGATGGTGTTCATGATACATTTAATTCTCCCAAGATCTCCTGCATTCGTGCCAAAATCATCATCACCTGCCATTGTTGCCTGCAGTCTTTGGCAATGTTAACAGAGGAAGAGGGTGGAAGGGGCAAACAATTCTCCCCACATACTTGAACATATGAATTACACGAGTTGCAGAGAAGTCTCCAGTGTGTAGCAGTCAGACATGTCATCTAATATCAACCCTGCCTCGCACACTGGCACCTTTCACAAATTAATTTGGGATCACAGGACTAAGAGATCTCACAAGTTTAACTAAAAATTTTTCATATTCCCCTCCCATCATTCAGGGAAATTGAGTGGTGGAATAATGGGGTGGGGGCTTCAAATATTTATCCTTGCAAATCTTTTCTACATTAGATGACATGGTTAAACAACATATTAATACACTGTAAGAACTGTGTAAAATGTGCACTGGCAAATTTCTCTTCATGTCACAATGTCAGGAAGTTAGACTAATTAGAACTCTTAAGGGGTATAGTCAGTTGCATCTCCAACACTCTGAAATTCAGCATGAGTTTCATAATTCTCATCATAGTTTATTATCTCACAGTGGGCCAGTAATAATTGAGACTATCTCTTAATTGCAACTTTCTGATGTGATGTGGAGATGAAAATGTAAATTTAAATATAGATTTGGAAACTGGTGAAGAGCATCCCTGAAATTAAGCAAGGAGAAGCTAGTTATTGTAATTACCCTGCAGCTATTTAAGTTATAATGTTACTATTCTATAGTAATTGAAAAAGCAAAATCATTTTCAATGACCTTTGTATTTTTAATTATAATCCTAATAAAAGGTTGAAAAGTGCATGTTTAACTTGCAAAACTTGCAGCAAGTCAAGGGCAGTGCTATAGAGCTGTGTATTATAGTCCCGCGCTCCCACCTTGTTAATATGGAGCTATGGGAAATGAAAACTGCTATTTCATCTTTACTTTTCCTTAAAAAAAATCTTAAGGGTAAACTTGAAGACTGCTGCTCAGAAAGTGGTAGAAGAACATGACATATTCTTTTGGCTATTAGTATATGGGGTTCCCTCTGTTTTGTCCCTGGTCAAAGATTTACTTGAATAACGGTAAAGATGATCCAGAGTTTGAGGACTGAGTATCATCACTGTGCTGAGGATGGCCATCTCTGTTCTTTTTCCCAATGGATGCCAAGAAACCTGTAGGAGTTCTGTCTGGATCTAGTAAGGGACTAGAAGTGGGTAGATAAACTGTGGTCAAGCCCAGACAATGTCCTGCTGTGTAGCAAACAAGTCAGCACAAACTTGGGAGTTGTTCTGGATGGGGTGGCACAACATGCCCTAAATATAGTGCCATTCCTTCTGAAGGATCAGTACCTGGTAGTATCCAGGTGTACCTTTGCCTAGCCTTAACTAGTGCAGATCAAGGGCCCATTGATTCATGCCTTAATTACTTCATCTGGAAGTTATTACTGTGCAACATCCGTAGTGACTGACCTCTTCAGTGCCCAGTAAACTCAGGTGGCACAAAGCACAAGAAATAAGACTGTCACCTGGCCTTGCAGACTACGTATGTAACATTGCACTTTAAACTGCTGCTGCATTGTCTTCAGGTTTGTTTCCCTTTCCTTTTTCAAGGTAAAGAGCTTGGGGACAGTGCATCTGAAAGGCTGCCTCCCTCCATTTAAGTACATCCACCATTTGTGTTCATCCTCCTGAGCTTCTGTTATGTCTCCTGTTTTGTAGAAAGAAGAGGTTGAAGAATATTCAAGCCAGGGCATTTTCACTGCCAACATCCTAACTTGAAAGCTGCCTCCCCAGGGAGGTCAAGCTACCTTCCTTGTTACTATGATTTACACAGCTGACTGAAGACAACATTTTTCTTCTGAGCTTCTAAGAGCCAGTGTGATTCGCTATTGTCTTATTAACTCCTGGTTGTATTATGCAAGAAGTAGATTATGTCTTTATTCTTATTTATCTTATTTTATATTTGGGGTTCCAAACATATTCTGAATAAATACAGAAAGTAATGGGGAAAACAGTATAGACGCAGAACACTTTTTTAAAAAGTCCTACTAAATCGACAGAGAGACATTTGAAGTTCAGCACTGTTACATTTCAATTCATTTCTGTGGGAGAGCTGGATACATGCTTTAATCTTTCCCACTGAAATTGCTAAGATGTAAAAGTGTTTTAGTTCTGCTACTTGATTTCTATGATGATTAGCTTAAGGCCAAGAAGACTGTTTTCTCTGTCCTGGGTTTTACAGAGATTGGCATGTAGTGTTATTAATTGTGTATGTTTTTCACAACAGACTATTGTCAGCATGAATATTTGTGAAACACGGATTCCATATTTGTGTGAACAGCCATTCACAGCAGGAACAACAATATACATTTACCCACAAGGACATTTTGTCTAACAAACCACAGGCAGCATACATCATTAACATGCCTTGAAATCAGTGCCTGAAACAGCAAGGCTTCGTCATTTATCGTTTCAGTGGATACTGATATAATTATCCGGCAGTTTCAGGAGATAATGATTTGTTACAGGAATATGGTAGCTGAAAAGCCAGATGGGGTGAAGCTGAAAGTGGTGTTTTCTGCATTGCCTAAAAGCAATTCTCAAGTTTTTTCTGTTTGTTTTTGAGTAGCTGGCTAGTGTTCAACCTTCAGGAATGATAATTTTTTCTTTAGATTTACTTTGTTCACCTAGGGTAGCATAATTAAGATGACATGTGATCCATAGTTGAAGATCACATAACTGAATTCCAGTAGTAAGCTGCAACTAGAGTGTGTGTGTGTTTAGTCGTTTAGTCGTGTCCGACTCTTCGTGACCCCATGGACCAGAGCACGCCAGGCCCTCCTGTCTTCTACTGCCTCCCGGAGTTGTGTCAGGTTCATGTTGGTTGCTTCGCAGACACTGTCCAGCCATCTCATCCTCGGTCGTCCCCTTCTCCTCTTGCCATCACACTTTCCCAGCATCAGGGTCTTTTCCAGGGAGTCTTTTCTTCTCATTAGATGGCCAAAGTACTGGAGCCTCAGCTTCAGGATCTGTCCTTCCAGTGAGCACTCAGGGTTGATTTCCTTTAGAACTGATAGGTTTGTTCTCCTTGCAGTCCAGGGGATTCTCAAGAGCCTCCTCCAGCACCACAATTCAAAGGCATCAATTCTTTGGCGGTCTGCTTTCTTTATGGTCCAGCTCTCACTTCCATACATCACGACAGGAAAAACCATAGCTTTGACTATTCGGACTTTTGTTGGCAAGGTGATGTCTCTGCTTTTCAAGATGCTGTCCAGATTTGTCATCGCTTTCCTCCCAAGAAGAAGGCGCCTTTTAATTTCAGGGCTGCTGTCTCCATCTGCAGTGATCATGGAGCCCAGGAAGATAAAATTTGACACTGCCTCCATATCTTCCCCTTCTATTTCCCAGGAGGTGATGGGACCAGTGGCCATGATCTTAGTTTTTTTGATGTTGAGTTTCAGACCGTTTTTTGCACTCTCCTCTTTCACTCTCATTACAAGGTTCTTTAATTCCTCCTCACTTTCTGCCATCAGAGTGGTATCATCTGCATATCGGAGGTTGTTGATATTTCTTCCGGCAATCTTAATTCCGGCTTGGGTTTCTTCCAGTCCAGCCTTCCGCATGATGTATTCTGCATATAAGTTAAATAAGCTGGGGGACAGTATACAGCCTTGCCGTACTCCTTTCCCAATTTTGAACCACTCAGTTGTTCCATGACTGAATCAGTGGGGAATTCGATCAATCAGCTCTTCTTGTTGTGCTGTTGATTCAGTGGACCTACTAATTGCAACTTGTTACTGAATTTCAGCCCATGAATGATAATGTGGTGAAAAGTTGAAAAAAGCCAAATCAAGAAAAAATGTTTCCAAAGCCAAATGAAGCCAGTGACATGAAGCAGAATAAAAAGAGAAGTGGCTGTTCTTAGAATAAAAGCATCCCAGAAATAGCTACACATAGAAAAAAATAACCCT
Organism: Pogona vitticeps; assembly: GCF_051106095.1. Taxonomy (NCBI): domain Eukaryota; kingdom Metazoa; phylum Chordata; class Lepidosauria; order Squamata; family Agamidae; genus Pogona; species Pogona vitticeps. Next base: position 48,497,777 of record NC_135784.1, on the reverse strand, counting down.
AATTTTTGCCCTCTACATTAAATGTGAGAATACTTTTAGATGCAGATTAAAAGTGGCAGGCAGTGGGACTACTTATGTTTCTTGCACAAGAATGTGTATCCTTACTAGGCAGTTCAAAGATCATCCATGTTCACCATGTCTTCCTGGAATTAATAATCACTAGCCAAAACAGTAGCTTAATTAATTTCAATTTCCTTTCATGTTCTTGTTTTTAAAATCACAATTTGAATAAGACCTCCTTGTAGATTTCACTTGAATATTGTTCTGCCATGATTTAACTAGCTCTTTAAGATGGTCTCTGTTGCCTATTGTACTATATTGTGTTCCATATTCAGACATTTGAAGTAGAAGGAAAAGGAGAATACACCTAACTGTTGTTAAAAGCACTTTTGCATTAGAATATGCATGGGAATAGCATTTTTTTCAATACTTTATGCTGACTTTCTTCATCATCTAATTCTCTTTGAGAGTTCTAATGATGCAATCCTATGCATGTTTGCTCAGATGCAAGTGTGACAAACCCAGACCTACTGGGAGATGCCACAGTTTAACTAAGCTGCCACCAACCATTCCCTATAAGAAGTCACACAGACCAGGGATGGATTTTTAACAAATAAAGGAATAAGGTTTATTTAAACAACACACAGGGAAAATAAAATGATCAGGTGAATAAGATTTAGTAACGTGGCTTAGTTTCACTCATACATACACACAGTTTGGTTCACACAGAACCCTTAACTTGAAGCACAGACCCTGAACCTATCAGTTCTGGCTAACCAACAGACACCTGAACCTATCAGGTTGGTACTCTGACACACAGTAGTACCCTGTCTGACACACAGACTCCCACACCAGCTTCTTCTTCCCAGCTGCTGCTTCGTCACATCCCAGCGTCTCCTAAACTTCACCACACAGGCTTCACATATATATACAGTACAGCCCCTCCTCCTGATGTCCCGCCTTCCACTCCCCATAGGATGGAACTTTCCCTCCAAACCCATGACAGACAGGTAACATCAGTGCTGTATGTAACACCTCCCCTCTTTATAAGTTGTTTTGTAGGGGGAAAGCTAAGGTGCTTTTTCCCAAAAAACAACCTGGATAAAACACACAACAACAGTTATACATACCATATCATACTTACTTATACTTACATTCTAAGTTAACCATAGCAATTAGGCATTTAAACATTTACCATATACATTACATCAATTTACCTTTATTCATACAAACCAAATTCAAGAAAACCAGGTACATTTAACTTTTTGTCATCAATATATATACATAGTCCATGTTTCTTTCGCCGTCTTCATTCTTCAGGTCTTCTTGACAAGGCGTCAGCAACACAGTTCACTGACCCTCTGACCACCTTCACTTCAAAGTCATAGTCCTGTAGGTTTAAAGCCCACCTCATAAGTTTGCTATTGTGGGTTTTCATTGTCTTTAACCATTGCAGTGGTAAATGGTCAGTGCACAGAACAAAATGTCTTCCCCAGATGTAAGGCTTGGCCTTCTGGATCGCGTAGACTATGGCCAAACACTCCTTCTCCACGGTTGCCAAATGTCTCTCACCTTTTTGAAGTTTCCTACTCAGGTAGGACACTGGATGCTGGTCACCATTCTCATCCTCCTGGCACAGAACTGCTCCTACCCCGCTGTTAGACGCATCGGTGTAGACGATGAACTCCCGGTCGAAGTCTGGAGCACGCAGCACTGGATAGTTGATTAGCGCCTCCTTCAACCTCTGGAACGCCGCCTCACAGTCGCTGGTCCACGGGATGCGGTCATCAGCCTTCTTCCTCGTCAGATCGGTCAGCGGAGCCGCAATCTCGCTAAACCTCGGGATGAACTTTCTGTAGTAGCCCACCAACCCAAGAAATGATTTGACTTTTTTCTTGGTGTTGGGTCTGGGCCAATCACGAACAGCTTCTATTTTGGCCTCTAGGGGTTTTATCACTCCTCCCCCTACCATGTGACCCAAGTATTTTATTTCTGGGGTACCCAGCTGCAGTTTGTTTTCTTTGCAGAGCCTAGGCCAAAGCACTCCCTCCCCTGGGTTAAAGTGCCTCTCCCCGGCTTTCTGGTCATCCCAAACTTTCTTTCTGACCTTTTGAGCTTGCAGGGTCTCTGCTGCTAGCTCTAGGTTTCTCTTTAGGTCCTTCCTTAAAGAGTCTATGTATGTCACAACGTCTTGTGGGTCATCCTGGGTGATCTGCTCCCAATTTTGTTTGATCAAATCAAGGGGCCCTTTCACCCTTCTCCCAAATAAAAGTTCAAATGGACTGAACCCGGTACTGGCTTGTGGCACTGATCGATAAGCAAACAAAAGGGATTGCAGCTTCTGGTCCCAATTGTTTGGATTCTCTGCCAAGTAAGCCCTAATCATGCGCATTAGAGTCCCATTGAACTTCTCAGTTAACCCATTACTTTCAGGATGATAGGCAGTGGTTTCCTTGTGCTTAATTCCACAGATTTGCCATAAGCGTTTCATGAGCTTTGATGTGAACGATGCTCCCAAATCTGTGATTATTTCTGAGGCAAATCCCATCCTGGACATATACCCCACCAAGGCATCTGCCACTGTGTTAGTTTCAATGTTAGTCAAGGGTATGGCTTCAGGGTACCTCGTGGCATGGTCCACAATGGTGAGAATGAACCTGTTCCCCCTCTTTGTGGCCTTGGGCAAAGGTCCCACAATATCCACCCCTATGCATTTGAACGGAGTGTCAATCACAGGCAAAGGGCACAACTTTGCTTTGGTCCTGTCGCGGCTATTCCCCTGCCTTTGACACACATCACATTGTTTACAGAACTCCCTGATCTGCTTCCCTATGTCAGGCCAGTAGAAATTCTGTGTGATTCTCTGCTGTGTTTTGTTCACCCCTAAGTGTGCAGCAAACATGTCAGAGTGCCCCCTTTGTAAGATCATGGGGCGATACTTTTCAGGTACCACCAGCTGACTTCTGATCCCATCTCCCCCTTTTGAGATATTCCTCAGGGTCTCTCTATATAAAATCCCCTTTTTCTCCAGAAATCTCACTGGGGTTTCAGGTGTTAGCTGGGCGTCAGTCACCTGTTCAAAACACTTTTGGAGAGTGGCGTCTGCCTTTTGCTCGTGTCCAAATCTGCTGTCTGTGGTTAAGGTTTCCACCACAGCTTCTGAACTCCCCTCTGCTTCCGTCTCTGGCTCATCATTACCCCCCTGAACTGTCCCCGTGGTGGCTTGTGAACGTGTAATCACTAGCACCCGTTTCACATGTTCAGCCAGGTCATTTCCCACGAGCACGGCTGCTGGCAGAGTCGATGAAATCGCTAGCCGCCAAACTCCCCTCCAGCCTTGAAAGTTGACAGGTACCTCCGCGACTGGCAGTGAGATTACCTGCCCCTCAATCCCTGCCACCTTCATGCTCTCATTTGGGATTACATACTCCCTGGGAATAATATCTGGATGGCACAGGGTCACCTGGGAACAAGTGTCCCGCAGCCCCCGATACTGATGGCCAAGTATTCCTACGTCCACCCCTGCTGTCTCAAACAACTGAGAATCTGTTCTCACCAGCAGGCAGCGCCTGACCTCTACAAGAGGACCATTTTCCTCAGCCTGATCAGCAGATGTAGCTGTTCCAGATTGAGTAGCCATGGCAACAGGCTCCCTCAGTGACAATGAGCCTTGCTCTTTCTGGACACAGAACACAGCTTTTGGCTTGGTCCCACTCGAATCCTGAGGCACCATTCCTTTTAGCTGCTTTAATTTCTCACACTCTGAGATTAGATGGCCCTTTCCCTGACAGAAATAACATTTTCTGGTGTATTTTGAATCTCTCTCATCTTGTTTTGGTTTTCCCTCCAAAATCTGAGGTCTTGGTTTCATGTCTGAGGGCTTCCCTTCACCATGGGCCCCTCCCCCTTGCTGGCTTTTCCCTGGTCCCTGAGAGTACTTGCTGTAGGTTTCTTTGGGTTTTCCTACAGATTTCTCCTCACCTAAGGGCTTTCTTATCTGGTAAATAAAATCTGCGATCTCGGCTGCTTCTGCCACAGATTTTGGTTTCCTTTCCCTCACCTGGAATTTCAGTTCCCCATGCAGGACTGAATAGAACTGTTCCAGCGATATCAAATCTTTAAGCTGCTGAAAGGTCTCTGTCCCCTCCTGAGATAGCCATTTCTCTAGCAGCCTCACCAATTGAGCCCCCACTTGGGTAAAAGTCTGCTCTGGTTTCTTTGTGAGGGACCTGAATCTTTGCCTCAGCTGTTCCGCATTTATCCCATGTCTTGCAAACACCAGTTTTTTAAACTCTGCAAAATCTCTCATCAGTTCCTGTGGCATCTCTGAATAAACCTCAGCCAGGCTACCACTGATTAAAGATCGCATGATGGTCATCTTCTCAGTTTCCCTCACTGAGAAGTCCACAAACGCTCTTTCCACTAAGGAAAAGAACACCTCAGGACAATCTCCCTTGTGGTACACAGGGAATTTCTTCAGGTCAGCTTTAGACAATTGGCCTCCCTCAGAATCCCTATTGTTATTATTGTTCTGGTTCATCATTTCCAATTTTCTTAATTCAAACGCCATCCTTTCTTTTTCCAGAGCAATTTTCTCTCTCTCCATTCTTTCTTCTCTCTCCATTCTCTCTCTCTCTCTCTCTAATTCAAACGCCATTTTCTCTCTCTCCAATCTTTCTTCCATTTCCCTCACCCTCAGTTCATGCTGTTGGGCTAGGAGTATTTTTCTGAGCTCTGGGTTCTGTTCTCCCGTGCTGTCACCTTGCACTGAGCCAAATTCTTCCTCAGAACCTTGGTCTACCTGGGGGTCTTTCACTTCACCCATTTCTGCCATTTGGCTTCGAGTCAAGGGCATAATCCCCCCTCAGAACAGGCTGCTTTAAAAAGTCAAGCCTCAAAATAAAACGACCACTTTTTTTTTCTCTTTTGCCTCAGAACCAGCTTTCCCTATAGATTGCTGCTGTCCTTCAGCACTACTTGCAACTGTAGCGAGTTAGAGTCTACCCCCCTCTGCTGGGCCTCTCAGCAGGCAGGCTAGATCACTGCTGTTTCACAGTTTTGCCTCAGCTTTTTCCCGCCAAAACAGGCTGCCGCAGAGCACCCTAATCTAGTCCCCAATCTGAGGTTACACGTTCTTCTACTAGTGCACCCCCCCCGTGAGGTACACCTAGAAGATTACCTACGTGCTCTCAGATTGTCCCTGACTAGACCCCCCTTGCTCTGGGCACACTTGCCAAGGCTTTGCTGGACCACTGGACAACTGGACCAGTCGTATCCCACACGCTGGACACCAATCAATGTGACAAACCCAGACCTACTGGGAGATGCCACAGTTTCACTAAGCTGCCACCAACCATTCCCTATAAGAAGTCACACAGACCAGGGATGGATTTTTAACAAATAAAGGAATAAGGTTTATTTAAACAACACACAGGGAAAATAAAATGATCAGGTGAATAAGATTTAGTAACGTGGCTTAGTTTCACTCATACATACACACAGTTTGGTTCACACAGAACCCTTAACTTGAAGCACAGACCCTGAACCTATCAGTTCTGGCTAACCAACAGACACCTGAACCTATCAGGTTGGTACTCTGACACACACTAGTACCCTGTCTGACACACAGACTCCCACACCAGCTTCTTCTTCCCAGCTGCTGCTTCGTCACATCCCAGCGTCTCCTAAACTTCACCACACAGGCTTCACATATATATACAGTACAGCCCCTCCTCCTGATGTCCCGCCTTCCACTCCCCATAGGATGGAACTTTCCCTCCAAACCCATGACAGACAGGTAACATCAGTGCTGTATGTAACAGCAAGTTCCACTGTGTTCAATGGGGTTCACTTACTAGTAAAGGTAAGACTGCAGCCTGGGTCACTTTGAAAAACAACATGTATATGCCTCTCTCCTTTTCAAAAAATACATGCACTGTATAAATGATGATGACTTGCAAGAGTGCACTTGCATCCAACATGTGATGACAGTCAATTACCTGGACAATTATTTGGTCTTGCATAATACATCTCTAATGTCAAGTAAATTAAAATTGTGTTTTCATTATATATTCCAAGCGCCCAGCCAGCCTCCAGGAAACATTGTCTGGAACGTCACAGACTCCAGGGTAGTACTGAATTGGGAGCAGGTGCATGCAATGGAAAATGAGTCGGAGGTAATTGGCTATAAGGTGAGTATAAGTAAGGTAGCAGTGATGTAGTATTGAATGCTTGCTAGAAGCAGACAATTTTGTATAAATACTAGGCACATCCATTTTCACCTCAAGGGCGGCTTTTTTGCAACCCATATGATGAATTGTTCAGCTAAACAAACAAACAAGTGCCACATTTAACCTGCCATAATCTCACCATTATGTCAATCATATTCTCACAGCTATCTTAACAGTTGTAGAAAAACAGGCAGTGCTGGAAATTCACTGAACACAATGTATGTATACTGATCTAGATAGATAGCTTCTTTAACATGTACTGCTGCTGCTATGTTAATTTATGTGTTGCTTTTGAACATGGATGTGCCCAAAGCAATTCACAACAAAAGTACAGAAATACAGTAGTAGCATTACCTCTCAAAGCATCTTTCCAGTTCCTGTCAAATCAATTGCCAATTCATTTTGAAAAGTAATATAGCAATTCAAATATACGGCAGTCCATTTTACTGTATTCTTTCAATATTCCTTGTATATCTTCAACTATTTGGAAATATCAGCTCTTTACTTGAATCTCTATATTTATCTTAGTCCTATGTAGTAATTACTTTAGTATTTTGGATAGTCACATGTATTTCAACAAATGGTCATGATTGTATTGCAGTCCTTCGGGCATTTGGGAGCAATTCCTACTGATGAGACTTGCAACGAAATGTAACAAATTGTAGTGGTTGCATTTGCTCTTTCAGAAAACCTGCCAGCAATCTATTCTGTCTTCTGGGACAATATCAATTTACATTCCCCTATTGCCCAGTATTCCACTTTTCCCCATGAGGGTCAGTTAGCATACCATATGTGCTGAGCATGCTCTCACTTATTGGACTGTTTTAAGTCCCCTCCACATCTTAGAGCTTTTTCCCTGCAATTTTTGTCTACTACAAAAATTGCATGCCTTGCGGTTCCCCCAAACTGATTGATACCCCCCTCTTCTTGGCGGATGTTGGCATTTTGGTTGCATAGAATTGGTACTTGAAAAATATGTTTGCCATTAAGATTGAAAAAAAAGTTGTACTTGTACCTGAGGAAAAGTAACTAGTAACTTAAATGCATTAAGAAATGCATAATTTCAGTGAGCCTTGTGTTACATCTTATGCTTGCATAATTGCCTATGTCTTCTGTATTACCTTTAAATCTTCACATTTGTACCTCACATTTCCATCATTGGACTTGAAACATGGCATTCCAAACTAAGAGCTGGTGGCTTATCTAGGCCACCCATTAAATTTCATGGTTGAGCAGAGATCAGATTTTTCCTGTCCATATCCAACAATCTGCTACTTATACTACACTAGTTCCATTGGTGGAACAATATAAGTTCTCTACTGGTGTACAATAATGCCCACATGTGTTGGTGTAATGGTGGAATATATTTGGAATGTTCAAGAAGTAAATTAATCTATCAGAAAATCTCTCAAAAAATACCCATCTGCCAGAAAGGGAAAAGTAGTAATAGTCATATGCTGTCAAGTTGTTTCTGATTTATGGCAGCCCTACTAATTAATAATCTCTGAAATTTCCTATCGTCAACAGCCCTGCTCAGATCTTGCAAAATAAAGCCAGTGACTTTCTTTATGGAGTCAAAACCCATGATACATAGATTTAAATCCAATCATTCATCACAACTGGAGTAGACACATCGAATCAATGGGACTTAACATACATTTTTAACTTAATCAGTTCCATTCATTCAATAGATCCACTATAGTTAAGACTAACAACAGCATTTATAAAATTTTAGGAAAATATGTCCTTATGCATATATCCTTATGCATAGTATATATTTGTCTCACTACAGTGTGTGGATAAATATATGTCTACTATTTTCTGAATGTGATCAGTACATCTTAAAGGTAAAGGTAAAGGTTAAGGTTCCCCTTGACAATTTTTGTCCAGTCGTGTTCGACTCTAGGGGGCGGTGCTCATCCCCTTTTCAGAGTCACAGAGCCAGCGTTTTGTCCGAAGACAATCTTCCAGGGTCACAGGTCCAGTGCAACTTAGACACGGAACGCTGTTACCTAGCTCATCCTATATGATTGTGTTTTCCACATAGAGATTGTGCCAAACCATGATAATTCACTCTAATCCATGCAGCAGACTGGGAACATACAGGTGGTAGGGCTCAAAATAATGTCTTGCATGAAACCTCTATGCTACATCATTACTGTCCCCTCTCTTCTCATTGTTCTCCTTGCCTTATCCACTTCTGATTAGTAATGGAGTGGGAAATTATACATGCAGTAATCTGTCTGGTCTCAGTATGTGCAAGCATCTTCTCCTACAAACTTCAGTAAAACTAATGACAATGTTTTAGAGGACACAGAATAAATCTCTTGCATAGGAGGGAGATATTCTGGTACAAATCAGTTTTCAGCTTTTGCTTTCCCTACATTGTTTACTCTATCAAGCTGCTGACATAAAAATCTGAACTGCCCTAATCCAGTTCTGATTAACGCTGTTGTGACTCCCTTACATTATTATCCAAAACACTTCCCGATGAATTGTATCCTAAAATGAAGTTTATTGCCATGGTGCTCTCTGTGTTGTTAATAGATGGCATAAATATTTAAAAGGCTGCAAGAAATAAGCACTTAATTCCATGACCACATAATTACTTGCTGCATGGAGACCCAAAGACCACAGTTGCTTGCATTTTTTTATTTCCTTTGACATCCCATTCCAGATGTGTCTGTATTTATTGCTTTAAGTGCTTAAGCCATATAATAACAAGATATAAATTGAAGAATAATTCATACAGGGCACCATTACTGAGAAACTCAATAGAATATATTATACTTCTGTTATTGTAATTTATTTTTCCATTCTAGATTAAAGCTATGATAAATGTGTTTGATAAATACTATATATTCGGAGTGACTTCAATGATGCTAGGTTTTGTTTTGTTATTTGGCTTCCCTCTCTACCCTCACCATCTTTTAAGAACCATTTTTCCTCTTCCACTTCTAAATGACATTAAAATAGTGTGGTAGATTAAATAGCATTACTAATGTAATTGCTTTTGGTTTTTTCACCAGGTTTTATATTGGACAAGCAGTCAGAACCAGCTCAGTGTCCTGATCACAAACAGAACATCTGCAGAGCTTCTTTTGCCTTTAAATGATGATTATATTATTGAAGTTAAAGCAGCCACTGATGGTGGAGATGGCATTAGCAGTGAGCAGATAAAAATACCTAAACTAGCAAGTATGTCTACTGGCACTGATGACCTCTGTTTTATCATAAATTCACTGCTCCATTTTTGGTGCTTTTTAAATCTCACCTACTCTCTTCCATGCCCTCTGTGCCACCCAGAAGCTACTACAGGGAAGTTTTCTACCCTTCAGACTCAGTTTTGATGCATGGGAGGCTACAACAAGGCGCGGGGGGGGAACCACTCCTACTCAGTTCCATTGGAAACCACGGTTCTGTCCACCATTGGATCCTGCCCAATGTACTTTCTCTTTAGAATGAGAATTGATGTGAGAATATTAATTAATAGAAGAAATTTGACTGATACTTTAACCTTAGGAAGGTGCTGGGCTGCTGTTTTCTAGAGTGGTATTATTGAGTGGTGTCTGGGTAACTCTATACATTAGCTAGAAGTTGGGAGTTCAGTTCCTCACTGTGTCTCCTGCAGGCAAAGCCAGCCTGGGTAGCCTTGGGCAAGCTGCACAGTCTTAGGGAACCCCCAGAAGAAGGGAATGTTAAACCACGGCTGAGTATTCTCTACTTGGAAAATCCTGGAAAGGATCACCATCAGTCAGACAGCATACAATTATTATTTTTTCTTATTATTAAATAACAGTATCTTCAAAATATGAGCGTTCAACTCAACGCTCTAACAAAACATCTGGCGTTTAATAATTTTGACATGTGCATGCTGAAAGAAACCAAAAGAGAGGTTCTTGCAGTACATTTTGTTTTATATGACTTTTGGAGCTCCTTAAATTAAGAGTATAGACAACAAAGAGAGATGTAGCACCTTAAAGGCTAACTAGTTTTATTTGGCACCAGATTTGTGGACTGCCATATCCATGAAGGGTTACCTACATAGGCAGATATTTGTACAAATACTTGGGTGTGGTGAGGATGAAGGGGAAAAGAAATAGAAAAAGTACAAATACTGATTATTATTGTAACAGTAGTCATTTTAAAAACAGTCATTGGGCAAGGATGAAAACATTTTCGCATAAATAAGCAGATTCAGATAGGCAATGATCAGAGTCTTTGTGCAGTGCAAATATAAGAGCAGACCAAAAGATTGAACTCTGTTCAATGGGGATTGTAATCAAAACATCCAGAAGGCATAGATCTGCAAAAACTGTCTACAAATGTCTAATTAGTGGTCATTAAAGGAACAAAGCTGGTGATGCAGACATCTCTGTATCTGGGTCCCTTGTTGGGAGAAATGCGGCATATAAATAAAACTATTACTACTACTACTACCCTGTTTTCCCGAAAATAAGACCTAACCTGAAAATAAGCCCTAGTACAATTTTTCAGGATGCTCGTAATATAAGCCCTACCCCAAAAATAAGCTCTAGTTAAGTGAAACCCTGCCCTCCACAATTGTGCAGCATTGTGCAGCAACCAGAAGATGACATGACTGTAAAATAAAATATCCCTTGAAAATAATCCCTAATGCATTTTTTTTTGAGCAAAAATTAATATAACACCATGTCTTATTTTTGGGGAAACACAGTACTGCTGCTACTGCTACTGCTACTGCTACTGCTACTGCTACTACTACTACTACTACTACTACTACTACTACTACTACTACTACTACTAATAATAATAATAATAATAATAATAATAATAATAATAATAATAATAATAATAATAATAATAATAATAATAATAATAATAATAATAATAATAATAATAATACCCAATCTGATGAAAAAGTAGTGGGATAATAAGTTTTTGTGCCTATAGAATAAATCACCAGTTTATGAAATCTTCTTCATTTGTCTCCTGATGGAATTTGTCGTGACAGTTCTTTTCTTCAAGAATGACCATTTTGACATCAATGATGGATGTCCTGGGAGACTTAAATGGCACCCTCCAGGTTTTTGAACACTGCCATTTTGGTTTTCACCCCAGCTTTATTCTTTCACATAAACAATGATCCATATAGAATGCAGCAAAGTATTATAAGCAAGTGATAATGTGTATCACAGTGGAAGCTGCATGAACCCATGATTTGAGGTATAATACAGTGGGATCCCCATATCCATTGGGAATTTGTTCCATGGGCCCCCATGGATACTGAAAACTGTGAACAACAGTGAATGATACAAGGAAAAAACCCAAGAAAAAATATTTTCACATGAATTACCAGATTTATCTACTAGAGGGCACCAGGGACCATGCTATGTATTCTTCATAGCATGGTCTCTGGCTCCATAGCATGGTCTCTGGCTCCATAGTGGCCTGTAATTGTAATGTATGTGAAAATATTTTTTTCTGGATCTTTTTCTTTTAATATTTTTAATATTTTCAAGCAGGGTTAAATGAAACTATGGATACTGATCCTGTGGATATGGCTGAGTGGGTGGGTTCCTACTGTACAAGTATGTCCTTAGTAATGTTTCCAAGGGTAGACATAGTGATGGAGTTGGCATCTGAGTCTTCCACAGGGCATATGGTTCCCATATTTGTGTTTCAGCCAAGAATGAGATATCTGTTACTGCTTGTGGTGTTCACCCCTCATGGCCCCTGCCTGACTCTCCAAACACAGAGCATACGAAGGCAAACTACTACTCCTTTTCACCCACTGCCACCAGTTGATCACTAAATCAACATTAATTATGGAAGGATGAAGATGAAGGTCCAAACGTCTTAAATATAACTTGTTTATTGATTACAGATGTTTGATTGCTAATCATAGGTAACTTCTACAGGTTTATTAATCATCAATCTCAACCTTCTATTTGTCATAACATTTCTTATTCACTCTTCACTCTAATTACACCTCAGATCTCCCTAATTTTAAACAATTTTATCAAGCATTTTTGAGTCTTTATAGAAAAGAAAAAAGTATGCATTATTCTGCTATAATGCAGTTGCCAAAAAAAAAGAAAGAAAAGAAACCAATTAGAATTCTTCATACTCCTATGCATGAAAAATTGCATTCAATTGAACTAGTAAATTACCACGTAAATTAGACACCATTATTTTTTTGAAGGAAATTAGATTTTAATTTTCAGGTGTTCGGATTTTTTTTCCTGCCTGATTAGAGACGGTTGAATCACTGTCCCAGATATTAATAGTCATATACATATTGTTGGAAAACTGGGAAATGGATACATTGCCAAGACATATAGACAACAGCATTTTTTTTAAAAAAAATGGCAAACCATGGAACAGTGTACTTAAAATTGCCAATAGGAACAAGTACAATTCTTTTCCTTAATGGCACTAGTACTGCAAATGATAGCTCTCCTAGTGGTTCTGATGGCACAAGTCACATCAGACTGTTCCACCTCTTTTACATGTTCGTGAGCCATCATGGCTGCATTTCTTTTGCAGTTATACTCATCCCAGCGTTGCACCACATATAGGCTGCCAATGTGGCTGTTCTCACCAGAGAATTCATAAACATGCATTATACAGATTCCTCAAAAGGCTTGATAGCAATTTCGTGGCATATTAAAATGCTGTTGAGAGAAGCTTGTACACAGTCCCAGAAGCAGCAGGAAATGTCAGTAAGGAGACATGTTAAGTGAGCCAAAATGTGTGAAGCTGTGAACTAAGGAAAGCATTTCTATTTAAAAATAAAAAAGACTCAGGTGAAAGCTCTATTGGGAATCCAAAATAAGTGTGGGGTAGGGATGTAGAGTCTTCTCTCTCTTTTTAATGGGAGATACACATACTCTTCTGCTAATCTTCCTTTCCCCCTTTCATTTCAGGTATGGATGCAAGAGGCTCTAGCGCAGCAATTTTGCATGGTCTGTCCAGTCTAATGCCCATGACACTATTTTTGGTTTTCAAAGCAGTCATGTGGTGATGCATTTTCATAGAGAAGCCAAGTCTGGGCGTATCATTTCCTTAAAAGTGCTTTTGAAAACAACAATAACGACAGCAACAACAGATGGTGGTTATGCATGAATCTACCACTGCTCTGAATTTAAACACATTCTATAACTTGGGATTTTTCCTTCGAAACAAAAACAAATCACACACATATTAAACAGTTCCTTTTGAAGGAATAGAAAATGCCTTAAAATGTAATGAACCAAAGGAGTTTTCACAGTACATGCTTCAGAAATGACAAGAAAAAGAGGATGAGCATTGTGAAAAGTTTTGAGAGTTCCATTTTCTAAGTGATATGAAATTATTTTGAAGCACCTTGCCCCAAAAACTATCCTGATACACACAATTCATGCAAGAAAAAAAATCTGTAAAACCTTGAACTCTTTTCGACCTTTTATACTGACGTTTTGCTTAATGTCCTTATTTACTATTAAATAAACATCAGAAGAATTGATGCTTTTGAATTGTGGTGCTGGAGGAGACACTTGAGAGTCTCCTGGACTGCAAAGAGAACAAACCTATCCATTTTGAAGGAAATCAACCCTGAGTGCTCACTGGAAGGAGAGATCCTGAAGCTGAGGCTCCAATACTTTGGCCATCTCATGAGAAGAGAAGACTCCCTGGAAAAGACCCTGATGTTGGGAAAGTGTGAAGGCAAGAGGAAAAGGGGACGACAGGGGATGAGATGGCTGCACAGTGTCATGAATTTGACCAAACTCCGGGAGGCAGTGGAAAACAGGAGGGCCTTGCAGGCTCTGGTCTATAGGGTCACGAAGAGTCGGACATGACTTAATGACTAAACAACAAACATTGAAAAGACCCAGATCACTGTAAAGCCAATCTGACATCAACACTTAAAAAAAACCTGTATCAATCAATCTAGATTTGATTGTGAATGTTCCTTTTCTTTAAAAGGTCAGCTACAAGTCTAGTTCTTCTCTATATTTTTAATGGTTGATTTCCAGAGAGGGAGCCTTTATGCTCTGATTTCAGGGCAGGGGAATGGTCTGCACAAGATTAAGATCTCAATTATCAAGATACCAGAATACTTTCTAACCTACTAGAGCACTCAGCTGGTACATTATCTTCTACTTATCCCTTCCACCTTTTTTTTTTTTTTTTTTTTTTGGAAGGGGGCTGCTTGGCTTCCTATTTATTTAAAACATGGTGTTTGGCATTTACAACCGTGTTTGGCCTTGCAATAATTTTATTATCCTAACCCCACAACAGTGTATTTCAGGCACTTGAATTTTAACTACAGTCATGTGAAAAAGAAAGTACACCCTCTTTGAATCCTATGGTCTTACATATCAGCACATAATAAAAATCATCTGATCCTTAGCAGGTTTGAAAATTACACCGCGATATATTACACCGTGTCATGATTTAACATGACATATTACACCGTGTCATGATTTAACGAAAATTAAGCCAACATGGAAAAGTCATGTATGAAACAGCTAAGTACACTGTATGATTCAATAGCTTGTAGAATCAGTCTTCTGTATGATGTATGACTGTCACACACATCATTGTGGAAGAATTCGGGCCCACTCTTCTTTACAACGTTGATTCAGTTTATTGAGGTTTGTGGGCATTTGTTTATGCACAGCTGTCTTAAGCTCTCATCATAGCATTTCAAGCAGGTTGGGCCATTACAACACCTTTTTCAGCCATTCTGTTGTAGTTTTGTTGGTGTGCCTGGGATCATTGTCCTGTTGCATGACCAAGTTTCAGCCAAGCTTTAGTTATAGGACGATGGTCTCACATTTGACTGTAGAATATTTTGGTATACAAAAGGCTCCTGATCGACTCAATGACTACAAGGTCAAGTAGCCAGAACTGGACACAGTACTCAAGATGAGGCCTAACCAGTGCCAAATAGAGGGGAACTAGTACCTCCCACCGAGATCTATCCGTGTCACTCGCGTGAGCCAGGAGGTGAGGCTGAGGAGCCTAACGCCGAGAGAGGCCCGAAAGGAAAAGACCAGAAATCGGGCCTTCTCGGCGGTGGCTCCTCGCCTTTGGAACAACTTACCCCCTGAGATTTGCGGCTCCCTCGCTGGGCATTTTTAAGAAACAACTAAAAACACTGATGTATAGGCAGGCCTTCCCAACAGAAAATCCTTGACGATCTTTTCCTTTTATTTTGTTCTCTATCTTCATTTACGTTTTAGCTGTAATGTCTTAAAATTACATTGTTGTTTTATTGTAAGCCGCCTAGAGTGGTCAAATACGATCAGATAGGTGGGATAGAAATAAAATAAAATAAAATAAAATAAAATAAAATAAAATTAAATTAAATAAATAAATAAATAAATAAATAAATAAATAAATAAATAAATAAATAAATAAATAAATAAATAAATAAATAAATAAATAAATAAATTTGGAGACTATACTTCTGGTAATGCAGCCTAAAATAGCATTTGCCTTTATTGTAGCCACATCACACTGTTGGCTCATATTCAGCTTGTGATGTGCATTATGTCCAGACATTTCCACTTGAGTCTTACCTGTCCAAAGGACATTGTTCCACATGCCCTGTGGTTTTGCAAACCTAAGCCATGCTGCCTTGTTTTTTTAGAGAGTAGAGACTTTCTCCTACTATCCTTCCAAACTACCATACTTGTTCAATCTTTTTCTACTTGTACTTTCATGAACATTAATATTTAATATGCTAACTGTAGAGTCTGAGATGTAACTCTCTTTTTTCTTTTTCTTTTTTTCTTGCAATTTCTCTGAACATTACATGGTCTGATCTTGAGGTGAATTTGCTTGGACATCCACTCCTGGGAAGATTGGCAATTGTCTTGAATGTTTTCCACTTGTGAATAATCTTCCTGACTGTAGAATAATGGACTTTAAATTATTTGGAAATGCCATTATCAGTCTTCCCAAATGGATGAGCAGAAGCAATTACTTTTCTACGATCATTACTGATGTGTTTCCTCCTTGGGATTGTGTTCACACACACCTGAATGCTTCAGAGCAGCAAACTGCTAAAACTTTGGCTTTTACAGAATGGTCACACTTGCTGACGATCAGTTCCTCAAGGGCATTTGGTTAGCAGCATCTGCCTACTTCTTAGCCTCTTGAAGTAAGGGTATACTAGGCTTCTCCATTTTGGCTTTATTGTTGTTAAATAAATCATAGCACAGTGTGATATGTTATGTATTGTTGTTCATCTGAGGCTGTATCCTACCTAATGTTCAGACCTGTTAAGGACCAGATGATTTTTATTATGTCATAACATGTAAAGGCATCAAATTCAAAGAGGGTGTCTTTTCTTTGTCGCATGACTGTATGTTTTCCCTTGCTTTCATTATAACCTTCACTAGCTCACCCAGTTCCTTATATTTTGCTACTATACTGCTCTTTATACATCATACTGGTCATTATTGTGGTTTTTTTAAAAAGTTGAAATGCCCAGAATAGAACATCACACTTTTTAATGCACCAGAGCCTTATAACCATGGAATATTATCCCCCTAAATCATACGTAATGTTTCTGGCAGCCCTAAATTCATTGTCCTTCTATATGCCACTTAGTGTGTCATTCATTGGATGCTCTTTGAATATTGATCCTGGTACAGTTCTTCATCACATCTAGAATTACTCTGGGTGACAATAAGTTCACTGCTATTTTCTACAAGCAAAGTTCTTTCTTGATGTCATTAAGTGAACTCTTTATACCCAAAACAATGTGTACAGTACATAAAACCGATCTTTGCTATATCTGATTTACCACAGTTTCAATGCTTGCACCAATTTTTTTTTTCATCCTGAAGTATGAATTCATGCTTTCTCATATTTCAACCCAAGAACAGGACCTATAAAAATGCAAACATTACTCAATATTTTATTACACATTCAGCTCAAAAATGATCTTACTACTATAACTTTGAAACATTCTCCTTTTCTAAGTATCCTAGGGAAATCTGTATATAATGTACATAGCAAAATAATATAAATAGCTGCTAGCTCTTCAACGTGGCAAACAACTGAGGCTTCCAAACAATTATCAATAGATGGGAACAAACTTGTTCTTCACATATTTCATACTCTTGCAATGATTGGTAAATCTGTTATTTCTGGTTACAACTCCTTTAGTGTTCCCTAACCTAATGCCCTCCAGTGTTTTTTTTTCCATTGTTCTCAGCCAGCAGGACCAATTGTTGGGACTGCTCAAGAGTTCTAGTCTTAAACATCTGGAAGACACAAGGTTGGAGAAGCCTATTCGACATCATCTTTCTGTACTACAACTGTCATGATCATCTTATTGAATTTACATTCTAGCTCTATTATCTCTGTGAGATATGTACAGAGTATTTTGTTTCATATTGAAAAAAAAATCCAATTTCTTTGTTAACTTTTAGCTGTTTGTGTATATCCTATGGTTACTGTATGTAATTTTTTTTATTCTAATAAAACATTTATAACATTGAAGAAAATTCTTGTCTGCTATTCGATTGTAAAGGAAACACAGGTGTATTAGAATAACTGTCAAGATATGTTAAGCTTGAGGATTAAAAAGGGGGTTTTAAACTGTGTTTTGGAGTGGGCAGATTCCTTTCAAGTTTGTAAATAAAATTAAGGTTCTGGTTCTTAAGCCTCTGAAAAGATTAAGGGCCTGATTCCCCCATTTGAGGTATCTTTAGTTGTCTGGGGTTTTAATATAAACCCTTGAAAAGGAAATCATTCAGGGTATTCCATTCTGTATCTCAGCCCAGTGTCAGAACATCCTCAGATTCCAAGCCCATCATTGTATAGGAGAGGAAGTCATGGGGCTTTCTTTCCTACTTCCTTCTTTCAGCTGAACTGTTGTCTCCCTTTTACAAGCAATAACAAGTTCTAGAGCTGATGTAAATTGCCACTCATGCTGGCAAAGTGTTTGGAGCCCTGGAGAGCATTTTTAAAGTTGGATTTCTAATTTTAAAGAGATTGCATTTGTGCTGCAGCTTTAAAAGAGTTAATACTATTTCTCCTTTAATGGAGCAATGTACATGCTTACATACATGCATAGCCTGAAAGAGCCTATTTCCATGTATTCTAGTTTAAACATTCAGTTCACGTTGAGCACTATATGAGACCTGACAGATTTTTCCAGGTGAATTCATGAAATGCTTTATGCAGTCTAAAATTTTACAGAATAGTTTGTAACAGGAAGAACTTGCTATCAGGTATTTGTTGTAAACACAGACCCTTAAACACAGGAAGTTGAAGAAATACTGTTTTAAGCCAATTTGGTACTTATCTTTATCTAGTTGAACATTTCAGAAAGCACTTTCATTTTACTTCCAAAACAAAACTAAAACTCTCCAATCAAGAAATTTCAATGGCTAAACAGCTTTTAGACAGACTGTTGCTGGTCTTCTTTTATTTATAGGGTGAACCTATAAAGGCTCAGAGTGGTCAAATAAACCAGATGGGCAGGATACAAATCAAATAAATAAATAAATAAATATGGTTCAATGGAGGCTTCCAATCCATTACAAGTACTATTATTTTTCTGAACATCCTGGCTGTAGTTTAACACTCTATACTGGAAAGTTAATTCAAAACATACATAAAGAAAGGCTATTTTAAATTGTTTCATAGTCATTTTGAAAGGATGACTCTTTTTAGCATTCTTGTTACAATTTTCACTGTAAGAAGAAAGAAAAATCCCTCTTTTCCTATTGACCTGTACTTGTGTTTCTCTAATCACTAGAAAACATGTGCATTCCCAAAACCCAGACCCACATTTTCAAGCCAAATGGGAAAGAAACAAAATCCATTTTTGGCTTCTCTACCTTGTTGTAGAGCTTAGAGTCACTGGGCAACATTTCTAAGAAGCTGCACTTCCCTTTATGTACTGCCAGTTGCCACCAAGCTCAGCATTTAGTCCATTAAAAGAGCCAATTATGAACCAAATGTGATTACATGGGCTCTACATGACCACTGTGATGCTAGTCCAAGAGCTGGAGAAAACAAGACATGAGTCCAACATCCATTGACAAATTAGCAGGAGACAAAGCACTCTGGATTCTACTGACCTGAAGATTGAGCAGAGTAATGCCTTGAATGTAACAGCACCTTAAGCTCAAGGATCTGTTTTTGACCAGCATTTGCTGCCATGGGACTTAGATCTCCACTTACAGTTCAATGGATTATGGATAAAGACAGAGGCTCAGTTTAGACACCAAGCTGCTGGCCTTAGAACAATGTTTTCTGAATGCTGGAATCATGAATCAAAATGTATTGTAATGATTTTCCAGCAACAAACTTAAACTTGAAGCACTACTTAAGAGAACTTTTTCAGTATTATAAAGGGAACAATTAAATGTCATGAACTAAATTCACTTTGGTTAACCAATTGAAATTAACTGGACTTACATTAGTAGTAAGTAGGATTCCCCTAGGATTTCAATGGGGTCACTTTGAATTGAATTTAGGTCCAAGAATTAATACTGATGGTATTTCAGGTTATAACTTAATGGTTAGGATTGTGGTTTAAACATTATGTGCTATAGCCACTTTACACACTTTCACAGATGTAACTAGTTCAGGCTAGACATTATAAATTTATATTGTGCCATCATACTGGCACTAATGCAGAACAAACTGTTGATCCACAAAAATTGGAGGATGGCATGCACCGGATCCAGATTGAGTCATGCTTGGGTGAAGCTTTGCAAAAAAGCCTCTAAAAATGCCATAAAACATGGCTGTAATTAGAAAATATTACTAATTATACCTAAAAGTAATTTTGTAGAAGTATCATTATAACTCCTTGTTGTATTACCTGGTACCCAGAAGATAACTAGTTACTTTCAGGCTCTGTCTACAAACATAATCAAATGTGTTTCCAGTCAACTGTGCTTTAATGATATCTTATATGCCTTGTATGGTTCATAGGAGGGAATAAAATAGCACACTTCTAACCTACGTAACAATGTTTTAGCCATTATGGGGTTCTTCTGCACACTGTTTAGGGAATAGAAATGCTACAGTCACATAGTGGGTACACAAATATTCTAATTGGGGCCTGCCAGATTTAGGGTGTAGATTTATAGGCATTTCAGCAGTTTCTGTAAGCTCCATGCCTACTAAGAACCGGAAATGTTCACCATAATCAATCGAATCAAACCAAAGCTGCACAGAGCCTTGGTGCTTAATGCTTTGGCAATCCTCTTTGGTTTTAGAAATACTGCCTTTTTAGTTTTACTTTCTGTTAAAATGAGGAAAGGAGGGAGAATGGTTGGTTAACCAACATCTTTTAATACTAGGGCATGTTTTTCCAGGGTGGTCAAACAGTTCTGTTTTTGTGGAAGCCCTCTGATTCACATGAGTTTTTCTTGTTTTCAAGTTCCTTGCTCAGTTTCTAAATTGCTATAGAAAGCAAATGTTTCTATACTGCTTTCTGGGAGACTGGCTGCATTAACGTTGTGTTTATGATTTCTCCTTCCCAAATGTTTTAAATTATTCTTTCTTAGATATTCTTTCAGTGGATAAATCTAAGGGTAACATACTTTGCTATTGTTTTACTTTCTTACTCTCCATCGCAGATGTTTCCACCATGTAGAATTTAGACAGTAAATCTATATTCCCTTCAATATTTAGGAAAAAGTGAATTACTTATTTGAATTCAGTTTCTGATGCCCTTTGAGAGTGTGTGCCTGTGCATGTGTAGTTTCATGATTCTTATTGTAGTACAGTGGTTCTTTGCTTAACAATGAAAATCTGTTCCAGGAAAATCGCTGTTAAGTGAAACATTGTAAAGCAAAATTTAAAAACCCATTGAAACGTATTGAAACCCGTTCAATGCATTCCAATGGGCTAAAAACTCACCGTCCAGCAAAGATCCTCCATATGGCGGCCATTTTCAGTACCTGTATAGTGAGGAATCCATCCCTAAGTACAGCAGGGAGCCATTTTGAGTACCTGGCGGCCATTTTGAAAACCTGACAATCAGCTGTTTTTGATCGTCGTAAAGTGAAAATCGGTTCCCGAAGCAGGGAATCGATCATTGCTAAGTGAAATTCCCCCATTTAGACCGTCCTTTTGTGATCACAATTGCGATCGCAAAAACATCGTTGTAAAGTGGATTCGTCGTAATGCGGGGCAATCGTTAAGCGGGGCACGACTGTATTATTCCCTATTGGTCACTCTGCTTTCTGGCTGCTGAGACAGAGGTTAGGAATAGATCCCCCATTGTTCCTCCTTGATATGGGGCTGGACTCAATGATCCATTGGATCTCTTCCAGCTCTGCAGTTCTAAGATAAAATTCTAAGATTGTTTTGCTTGGTTTTGAATGTGATGCATCCTGCCCATTAAAACCAGCACACACAGGGGGGCACTGAATCTACAAGCCGCTCCCCCCCCAAAAAGGTTTTGTTTTTAAATCTCTAATCAGTTTGTGTTCAATTCTACTTATTCTGTTCTCAGTGGTACTCTGTGGGAGATGCAAACCCAGACTTCTGAATCTTGCTCAGATTCAGGTCTTCAAGTCAGATCATGCAATCTCCAGATTGGTCTGAGACAAACACAGATCATTCTTTACGGTGCTGAATTAAGGTCTGAACTGAATTTTGTAGTCAGTGCACACCAGTGCTAGGAACAATGTAGCCTAGGGAAAGTCTCATTACCACATTTCTCCTTCGTAGAAATGGTAGGAAGAAACCGTGTGAGGAAATTAGAGTTGCCTGAAAATCTATCAAGATAAGAGAATATAGGCAAACGGGCTTAAGAAAGAACTTCTACAAAATCAGAGCATGGAATGGAATTTTCCAGTGCCAAATTGGAATTCCTAACATAACACACTGCTGCTTTACACCTTAAACGTTTATCCAGTGCTGGGGGCATTTATTATCTACCTCACCATTTTGAATATTAATAACATGCTATTTTACTTCTAAGAAAGAACAAAAATGAACATTTCTGTCCTTTAATTTTTTGGTAACTAGCAAAGTGAACAGTCCTTGACTGCATCTGTATGTACTATCTGAACAACAGGCAGTAAAACTAGCTGCTTGGCATGAGGAGGCATTAATCTGACAGTTTGCAGACTGAAATAAATAAGTATGAAATACTGGCTAAATAAAATGAGTTAGAAAAATAGGCACAGAGGATTCAAGAAACCTACTGACATCATTGTACAAAATGGTCTCCTGCACTGAAAAACAGAACAAATAGGCACATGGAATGCAGATATTTCTGCAAACATATCGCCATCATTTCATCAAAACTATGCAGTATGTTTCATTGTTTTCAGTACACACTTAGACAATCTCACTTACACAGACAATGATTTATAATTTTTTATTTGATGCTTATTTTTGGATAGCAGGTTTGCTTGTTTAAATTAATTTTAACCTGCCTTTTTCCTTTAAAAAATAACCCAAGGTAGCTTACAACAAACAACAATATGTAAGTAAGTAACAATGAGTTTATAATACTAAAAGGATCAGTGAATACAATTTTTTAAAAAAGCAACACCAAAACACCTTCAATGCACTAAGGTACAAAAATCCTTTTTTAAAAAAAAACTACTCAGTAGCTATATACTCAGAGAAAGCTTGCCTGAAGAGAAATGTCTTCGTCTGCTTGGGGAAAGAAAGTAAAGATGGGGCCAGCCTGGCCTCATGTGGGAGGGAGTTCCAGAGTCTTGGAGAAGCAACAGAGAAGAAGGCTGTCTCCCATGTCCCCAAATCTGTGAAAGTGGCAGGACTGAGAAGGCCTCTCCTGATGATCTTAACACCCATAAAGGGAGATGCGGTCCCTGAAATAGCTTGGGTCCAAGCCATTTAGGGTTTATAAGTTAGAATCATCAATTTGATTTCCGTCTCGAAATGGATTGGCAGCCAGTGGAGCTGCTGAAACAGTGGGGTTATGTGACCCCTGTAACCAGTCCCAGTCGGCAACCTGGCTACTGCATTTTGGACCCACTGAACTTCCCAACAGCACCTCCAGATAGAATGTGTTACAGTAATCCACCCAGGAATTAACTAGGGTGTGTGTCACAGTGACCAGATCAGATCTTTCAAGAAACTGATGTAACTGGTGCACTAGTTTTAATTGGGTAAATGCACTGCAGGAGTGCATCCAGGAGTGCCCACAGCCTGCACACCAGGGGTTTCAGTGTAACCTCATCCAGCACAGACTGAATCTCTGTTCCCTGATTGACAGCTTATGGCTCTTCAGATGTTCCTGGACTGCAGTGCCTGCCAGACATAGCTAGAATAGTGCAAAGTGATGGATATGGAGAACTTCAGCCTATAAAAACCTGGCAGGGATCTCACACACAAACACACGCCTTCCAGCCTCAATTTTTTGTTTAATTGCTTACAAGTTCCTCTGTACAGATACCTGCCCTGAGGCTGTTTCCGTCCCAGCATCAGCTCTGCTTCCACTATCTCCGCCCTTATTTCTGAGTTGAACAATTCCAGATGACCCCCAGTGGACTTTCCCTCCTAGCTAAAAGCAACTAGGGGGCAGAGTGGGATGGGGCAGGAAGAGACTGTTAAAAGAGTTGTGGCAAGTACAGAAAATGTTGAGCCTCAACCCCCAAATAGAGTCAACCTTAATCCTACCTTACTGTCCCTAGCATTTTCAAAACTCGGCAAAATGTTTATACCAACCTTCTTAGCATCACTTATTGTTTGGCCTGCAATCCTCTGTACTGTTGGTGTCAGGGTCATTGACCAAATTGTAGCCCTGTGCAGTTGTTTGCCTACTTGCATCCAGGTTTCGGGGGGGGGGGAGGAGTGTTTTGCTGTAATTAGATTATTTGCTCACCCTTCAACATACTTTCACCTCCAACTGCCTTCAAAATTTTCCCCATTAAGCGAAAATCTGCAAAGCACTTACAAAAAGATCTATTCAATGGGCTTATGAACCCCCACTGAACTTCAGGCTCAATACCCAAAGATTTAAAAGGCAGAGGGGGACCTTAGTGAGCCCCCTATGGGTCGCCTTTGCCCTTCCTACCGTAGCCTTATTTGTGGGCAGGGGAAATATTTACAGAGGATTTTTAACTTTCACATTGTCTGGGTACAGATTGAGTTGTAGTTAAAATGAATTCAACTGGAAGCAACAGGACTTGTTAGCGATGATGCTCAAAGCCTTCTTTTCATTTTCCACATCTCTTGTGACAGTTATAAATTTCATTATAGCGTTTCAGCTTGTTCTCTCTCCTAGCTTGAATCCTTCCCTTCTCATTCCCACCTTCTGAGAACAGAGTGTTTTTCTTAAAAGTTGTTTTTATACATATATTTGCTTTCATTGCAAATGTCAAGACTCCATTGACTAGAAAGTATGTTCCCCTCGAAAATGTCTAGTCTCTGCTTCCTAGCACACAATAACATCCGAACAGGCACACAAATCACATGTGCCTGTAGCAAATCAATGTTGTCATTCTTTACAAGAGGCTTCCTCATAATAATTGATCTTGCTCCAAAAGCACTCCCGGTTCCAAAGAGTTTACAAGGAGGCTCAGCTGTTACCCAAGCGGCTCATTGTTATATATCTTACAATAGAAACATTAATTTTTAGGTTTCATTGGATAGAATTTAGACAAATAAGCCTGAATTCTTATGAGTGGGGGAAACAGGGTTTTGAGGTAAGAAATTGGCAGATGCCACCGAACAGGGAACAAAAAGAGTCCTCCAGCTGTTTGTGATAGAACTGGAAACTCTCTCATCCCTGAATTCTTAGCATACTTCACAAGGAAGATGAAGAGAATCTAAATAGACTTGTTTGTGAGTTTATGTCTGTGGTCAGAGATATATCACTATTTTGCATTTGACCACAAAGAACTAAGGGGAAATTAAAGAAAGACAACCCACAAAAGAGACCATCACTGGTGCTTGAATTTGCTCCTGTTCCTCTTCTCTCCTCATCCTCCCTTCCTTCAGTGTTGCATCTGCGAATAGTGACTATTCTGCTTTTATTTTCTTGTGAATCACTTTGGCAATATTTTCAGCTGAACAGTGAAACAGAAAAAAACGTTAATGATTGCAGACATGAACAACTACATGCTGTTTTCACAAATCAGAAGACCCAAGTTTGGCATTTATCTTTGCCTTTCAATAAGGCTTTGAAAAAACTGTATCCTGTCTCTAATCTTGTGACAGAGATGTAGCAACTATAGCCATTTCAACTGTAACCTCTCGGAAAGAGTGTTAAACACACCAAGTAGATGACTACAGGAAATACTAAAAAATGGAGGAACTACTCCATTTGGTCTGATTCACTTTTTTTTTTCCTGTTGACCAAATAACAGCTTGGAGCCCCCTCCTGTTTCCCCAAAAATAACACCTAACCTTAAAATAAGCCCTAGTGTGATTTTTCAAGATGCTCATAATATAAGCCCTAGTTAGGCATCCTTCAGTCTTGAAAGACTATGGTAACGTGCTCTGTATGGAAGACTTGGAACAGCATCTAGTGTGGCTGAGAAGGCCGATTCGAGCGTGACAATCCCTTCCACACTGAGAACAAATCCAATCTGTCCCCTGTCCAGCTCCCTGATTTTGCTGCTTTTGTGACTTCCTCTCTGCCTCGGCCTGCTGGACAAGGGTCTCTTCAAATTGGGAGAGGCCGTGATGCAACACCTGCCTCCAGGCTGAACGCTCAGATGTCAGGGTTTCCCATCTGTTGAGGTCCATTCCTAAGGCCTTCAGATGTCCTTGTATCGCAGGTGTGGTCTCCCTCTGGGGTGATTTCCCTGCACTAATTCTCCATACAGGAGATCCTTTGGAATCCAACCATCAGCCATTGTCACATCGTGCCCAAGCCAATGTAGACGTCGCTGTTTCACTAACATATACATGCTAAAAATTCCAGCTCATTCTAGGACTACTCTGTTTGGTACTTTGTCCTGCCAGTTGATACGAAAAATGTGTCAGAGACAATGCATATGGACCATGTTCCTCTCCTGCCGTGCACAAAGGGTCCAGGACTCACTGCAGTACAGGAGTGTGCTCAGGACATAGGCTTTATAGACCTGGATCTTGGCCATTCTCACGACGTGCCCAAGCCAACGTAGACGTCGCTGTTTCAGTAATGTGTACATGTTAAAAATTCCAGCTTGTTCTAGGACTACTCTATTTTGAACTTTGTCCTGCCAGGTGATACCAAAAATCCATCAGAGGCAACACATATTGAAGGTGTTCAGCTTCCTCTCCTGCCATGCACAAAGGGTCCTGGACTCACTGCAGTACAGGAGTGTGCTCAGGACACAGGGTCTATCGACCTGGATCTTGGTATGTGCCATCAACTTCTTATTGAGCCATACTCTCTTTGTGAGTCTAGAGAACATGGTAGCTGCTTTGCCAATGCGTTTATCCAGCTCGACATCCAGAGACAGGGTGTCAGAGATGGTTGAGCCCAGGTACACAAAGTCATGAACAACCTCCAATTCTTGTGTGGAGATGGTAATAGAGGGAGGTGAGTCCACGCCCTGGCCCATGACTTGTGTTTTCTTCAGGCTGATTGTTAGTCCACAGTCTTGGCAGGCTCTCTTCTCAAAATAGGGGTATTTCTACCTTTTATTTACTCAAATCCCCCTAGAAGTAGTAGAATACTCATTGATTAAAAGCAACGTATTAAAGTATTTATTTATTTATTTATTATTACATTTATGTCCCGCCCCTCTAGACCAGGTCTACTAGTACTTCTTTCTCTTGAAATTACTTATGCCAAATCATAGAGGGAGGCCATATGATTGCCACACCATCTGTCACATATGTAATAAATCCTATTCTCTCTCAGCCTAAAGGCACAGATAACACTTCAAGGAAGGAGAGCTCCCTCTAGCAAAACATAACATTTCATACATTTAACCTGTGTTTTTGCTTCTTTTTATTTAAAATTCCAGTCATCACATTTTCACACTGGTGAATTTGTTTATGTATTTCAAGCGCCATTAAGGAAAGGGTCAGGATAGCTTCATGCCGGCACTCTTTCAAAGAGATGGAAAAGGTCAAGAGGGCATGGAAGTGACAATGGAGTGTGACTTGAGTAGAATAAACTCCCTCATCTCCTGTTCCCTTTCACCTTTCTCTTACACCGGCATGTTTTCTTTTCCTTATGAATAGAATTGTTGATACCCAGTTATCATAATGAAGTGCTTTTGCAAATCTATACTGAAACAGCCTCAGTGAAAAAGAACATATACAGTCAGAGAAGCCCTTTGCTCTTTGCCGAGGCTGCTGCAAATGGAAACAGGATGGCAGAACATTCCCTTCATCAGTGAAGAGAGCGATGAAAAAAAAAAAAACACAACAAGGCTCCATGTTTGCATGGAAGCCATTAGAACCGCAGTGCATCTGTCTTGGCTATAAAGGCAAAAGGCTCTTGTCTTAAGGAGAACAGAAGCAAAGCTCCTGGACGTCTTGTTTGTTTTTCAGAAGATGAACTTTGCTGATATTCTACCTATGCTTTCCCAAATGCACATACCTCTATCATTTATATGACTCACTCTTTCATTTGCCACTGCGCGTCTTCTTCAGCTCCTTCACTAGAGCAAACCAACAATAAAATGCAAGAAAATTACAGAGCAGCAGCAATATAATAAAAACAGACAGATACAACAAATAAAGTATTAGATGGAAACTCTTTGTGCAAGCTTCTGCCTAGAGAAGAAGGTTTTTATTGAATAGCAAAAATGTTATCGAACTGGGTGCCTCCCTATTCTGCCAGGGCAGATCTTTCTACAGTTCAAAATTACATGGGAGAATGGAATGGAATCTGAGAAGAGGAGGGAAAGAAGCACATTCATTTGCTCCGCCTGGCTTACCTACCTCCTAAGGCGGTTGTGAAGGAGAGAAAGTGGAGGGTGGAGAGTTATGCATGGCATTTTGAGCTCACTGGAGGAAAGATGAGATATAAATGTAATGAATCAATAAGATATGAGACATTGTTGTAGACTTCTAATTTTTACTGCTAGCAACTAAAAGACCATGTGGTTTTGTCCACACAGGCTTTTGGTCTGCTGAACTGCCAGGGCTCTGACGTGTCGGCCTTAGTTCCTAAATGGAGTCTCCATGTTTCAGGGCAGTGTACCCCAGCATATTGCACAGATGCCAAGAACTGAGGATAGGATAGACAACCAGCTATGTTTGATCCATGGTCGTCTGAGTTCATTCTTGTGTCTATTCTTGAGTTCAGTCTTGTTCAGCATGACTCATATTCCTATGGGAGTTTTAACAATGTAATCCAATGCCTGTGGTTCCCCTTGCACAGTAAAGGGCTTTTATCTGACAGGGCCACTCACTGAATGCGACCCATGTTATCAGAGGCATGTGATGAAATGGGGAGCATCCCAGGAAAGCTGATGCTAAATGTAATCTTCAAGATGTTACAGGACTCTTTGCTGTTGGTGGAGCAGTTCTCTAACATGGTTACCCCCTTTGAGTCTCGTTCAGTGTGTGCTTTTGCTTTTCAGCATAAAAAAGCTGTCCCTTGAAAAGGGCTGTGCTCCAGGAAAGCTCAGTAAACATTTTAACCTTTAACAAATGGCACTACCTGTTTGGAAATGGCTGGAACAGAAAGCAAGCTTTGTGTACATTGTTGATTTAGTTTACTGAAGGCTGCGTTGAGCAGACTTCAGATTGGCAAGATCTGTGTTGTCTTTATTTATTTGCCCTCTTCGTCTTTTTCTTTCTCCCCTTCCCCGCAAGGTCCTTGTCCTCCTTCAACACTCCAAACATTTTGTCCTACTGGCTGCTTCCTCTACCCAGTAGCACAAAATGTTGGGCTGCATTTCCTCAGGGATATTTTTCTGGAGCCTGCTGGTAGCAGGCAGGGTTGAAGCCAGCCTTGGCTGGAGGCATTCTTTGCCTTTCCTTCTGTCATCCCTTTCCCATCTCTTTCTCTTTCTTCCCTCCATGCAACAGATTGCTGGGAATGGGGCAGAGTCTTCGTGTCAAACATCTGAACTGATTGATTTCAGAGAACTTTCACATTTAGATGGAGGAGCACAGGGAAGGGTTTGCAAATGGCAGGGTAGCTATCAGGTCTGCCTACTGAGGAGCAGTGACCAGAACAGTAGCCCTCCAGATGTCCTGGGGATGCAAATCACTGTTAGCTTTGTTGGCCAATGCTGACTAAGCTGACAGGTACAGTTGTCCCACCTCTGCTTTACAGGGATGAGCGAAGATAGAGCTGATTTGTACATACGTTCTGTGGCTTCATTGACTACACAAAAGCCTTTAACTGTGTGGACCACAGCAAACTATGGCAAGTTCTTAAAGAAATGAGAGTGCCTGACCACCTTATCTACCTCCTGAGAAATCTATATGTGGGACAGGAAGCAACGGTTAGAAGTGGATATGGAACAACTGATTGGTTCAAAATTGGGAAAGGAGTATGACAAGGCTGTATATTGTCTCCCTGCTTATTTAACTTATAAGCAGAATACATCATGTGGAAGGCTGGACTGGATGAATCCCAAGCCGGAATTAAGATTGCCGGAAGAAATATCAACAACCTCAGATATGCAGACGATACCACTCTGATGGCAGAAAGTGAGGAGGAATTAAAGAACCTTGTAATGAGAGTGAAAGAGGAGAGCGCCAAAATGGTCTGAAACTCAACATCCAGAAAACTAAGATCATGGCCACTGGTCCCATCACCTCCTGGGAAATAGAAGGGGAAGAGATGGAGGCAGTGACAGATTTTACTTTCTTGGGCTCCATGATCACTGCAGATGGTGACAGCAGCCACAAAATTTAAAAACACCTGCTTCTTGGGAGGAAAGTGATGACATAGATAGCATCTTAAAAAGCAAAGACATCACCTTGCCTACAAAGGTCTGCATAGTCAAAGCTATGGTTTTTCCAGTAGCAATGTATGGAAGTGAGAGCTGGACCATAAAGAAGGCTGACTGCCAAAGAATTTATTCTTTTGAATTATGGTGTTGGACTGCAAGGAGAACAAACCTATCCATTTTGAAGGAAATCAACCCTGAGTGCTCACTGGAAGGACAGATCCTGAAGCTGAGGCTCCAATACTTTGGTCATCTCATGAGAAGAGAAGACTCCCTGGAAAAGACCCTGATGTTGGGAAAGTGTGAGGGCAAGAGGAGAAGGGGATGACAAAGAACGAGATGGTTGGACAGTGTCATCAATACGAATTTGACCCAACTCTGGGAGGCAGTGGAAGACAGGAGAGTCTGGCATGCTGTGGTCCATAGGGTCACGAAGAGTCGGATACGACTCAATGACTAAACAACAACAACAACTGTGGCCTTACTGTTCCTACGTCTGTCACACCTCTTGAGCCAGCCAAGTTTCCAGGCTGCTGACATGGTTGAGTTCATGGAATAGTTCTTGCCAGAGCATCTCTTTGACTGTCTTCATAGGTATTGAAATAAACGTTGCCTTTGCATATTTCTTTGTGAACAGGTCCATACTTGATGGCTTTATTGGTATGTGTGGGGAGGGGAGACTTATTTTGTGAATAGGCCTCAAGGAAAAAAATGTAATTTTCTTTTGAACATCTGTATTCTGGTTTTTGAAATGAAACAAAATGAGGTTTTTCCTAAAATGCAAAATTGCATGGCACCTGAAAAAATAATGATTTTATTCAATCTCAGTTTTTGTGAAATGCAGCCCACTATCAGATCTACTCACACCAAATTAGAAATAATTGAGAAGTATGCTTGTCTCATATATACATATATACCCTGTTTCCCTGATAATAAGACAGGGTCTTATATTAATTTTTGCTCAAAAAATGCATTAGGACTTATTTTCAGGGGATACTATAGTTTTTTTTTTCATGTACAATCTACTTTTATTCAAATACAGTCATGTCACCTTCCTTTGGTTGCTGCACAATGGTGGAAGGCGGGGTTTCACTTAACTGGGGCTTATTTTTGTGGTAGGGCTTATATTACGAGTATCCTGAAAAATCATACTAGGGATTATTTTCAGGTTAGGTCTTATTTTCGGGGAAACAGGGTATTTGTATACACATACACACACATGCACACACAGACATAAATGTATATATAAATCGAGAAAGAGAGATTAAGGGAGCTCAATAGCTCAATATGTTTCACAGTAGCTGAGCACAGCTTCTCAGCTTTTCTTTGCCTTTTCTTTGCTTTTTCTCGCAATGTCAGAGATGGTATTTGGATATTTTCCCACAAAATCTACAGGCTTTCCATGAAGCTAACACAAGTATGAACTGTTAGCTGGAAGTGCTCAACACTGTGATCACCAGCGAGGAACAGATTCACCTGAACTGCAACAGGCTTTGCAAGTACTGCATTTAATAATAAATACATAAGAATGGTTGATTTATGCAACTGTACATGCAAAGGATGTTGAAGAAAGAATAAAAGGTGGCTATGTGAGAGCAGTGGCCCTTGGTTGGTTGGTTGGTTGGTTGGTTGGTTGGTTGGTTGGTTGGTTGGTTGGTTGGTTGGTTGGTTGGTTGGTTGGTTGGTTGGTTGGTTGGTTGGTTAGTTAGTTAGTTAGTTAGTTAGTTAGTTAGTTAGTTAGTTAGTTAGTTAGTTAGTTAGTTAGTAGGCCACCTTTTTTCCAGATAAGAGGATTTAAGGTGGCTCAGAACATTAAAATAAATAGAATTAAAATAACAATATATTATGCAATAAAAAAGCAATTAAACTGAAATAATAATTAAAATACTGTGATCACTTATAGAAGTTTTGCACACCTCAAAACCTGTTATTCTTTAATATATTCTTTTGATCCCAAATTGTAGAAACAGGAGCCCTGCTCCCAACCAGTCCAACTCTATAAATTACAATGGCTTCTGCTTTTCATATATAATCAGTATCAACACTGTGCTTATTAATATTATGCAGTGAATTCTCCTGCACAGTATGAACATGAGCAATTACCCAATTGTCTTGCCATTTTAAAAACCATCTTTGCATACATCATCTCAATAATGAATACAACACCCCGGTAAGGCAGGTGGTTATTGTAAGTCCCCTGTTAGAAAAAGGAAAGAGAGTAAGGCTAAGTGATAATACTTGCATAAGCGTGCTGAGAAATTTCATGTGAAAGGAAAGGTTTGAATAGAACGTTTTGTTTCATGGTTCAGTCCTTTATCTACCATGCTGGACTAACCCTCAGTTGCTATAGTTATGCCTCTTTTCAAATTGAATCATTTTCCTTTCATGGCTAAATGTTGTTCAGCATATGTTCTAAAAATGAGACATTTCTCATTATATAGTGCAAACTCCATGAGTGCAAAAAGTTAAAACATATTTTCCCTGGACAACCTCTTGACTCATAGTTTAGAAGCCAGTTGATAGAAAAAGCTCAAGGATCTGAACATAGTTCAGTCAAGAGAAGCAATTCGTGATGGCATTGAAATGTTATGGGTCACCCAGATATGACAGGTAGCATTTGTGATGTTCCTCTGAGCAGAAAGGCAGCTAAAACCAAGACGTAGTTGTTTGAAGTGCTTCAAATATTCCTCTTCACACAACTCTCATGTAGAACTGACATCAGAGCCCATAAAAAGTTTGTTTCTTAGACCTGCACAGTACCTGGCATGGAGCCAGCAGCAGGGGGCAAGATCAGTGGGCACTGGGCAAGACTACGGATGAAAACCAAGAAGGGGGTTTCTTATCTAGTGGTATTTTCAGCTGATCCTTCTTTTATTTTGTTTTGTTTGTCATGAACATGCTGAGCTGAAAATTCATCTTGTTCCCTGCTGAATATCTCTAAGGCAAAGTACTGTCTTTGTCTGTGCCACACTAATATTACATTTATGTGCTTGTCATGTGCAAAAGAAATTCAGGGCAGAGCTCCTCCTCGTTGCACCCATAGCAATCGTTTTCAGGCCCTTTGGTTCCAGTCATGAGGGAATCCTGCATGGGGAGCAGAGTTGTGTGAGAGAGGGCCAGAACCCCATCCAGCAGGGGTGAAAATTAGAGGGGACCTTGCACTAAATACTACAAAGCAAATAGTCTGTGGCATCTAATTCCTAATAGAACCAATTCAGGCCTTGAATGACACCATTTTGGTCCCTCTGGTAAAAGTGGATAGGTAAGAAAATGTTTTTCAAGCAGTAGAAAGGGGGGAAAATATGTGAAGACCAGTTGATTACATCTCTGTTCAAAGTCATCTTCAGAGTCCCTAAGCCATATCATTAACCTTGATTCCATTAACTGTGTAGAAAGGGGTTGGATGGTTGGTTGATTGGCTGATTGGTTGGTTGGTTGGTTGGTTGGTTGGTTGGTTGGTTGGTTGGTTGGTTGGTTGGTTGGTTGGTTGGTTGGTTGGTTGGTTGGTTGGTTGGTTTAGGCCAATCTTTCTCTCATACAAAATAAAGAGAGTTTGTGAATAAAGGAAGGAAACAGATTATGAAAAATGCCCACAAATTTAGAGATTTTTTTTCCTTCCTTCCTTCCTTCCTTCCTTCCTTCCTTCCTTCCTTCCTTCCTTCCTTCCTTCCTTCCTTCCTTCCATTTGACCTATTCCTAGCCATCAGCCACAAAATACTAGAATGTTCAGTGCTAGTCCATGGAATTCCTTAATCATTCTTCTCATGCTCCCTACTTTTGCTGACAACGCACATTCTTCTAAAAGTGGACGGAAAATTTGTTGGATTCTACAGTTTTAATGAAAGTAGACTTTTCATGTACCTCTTGAGGCACATTTTATGAATGCATGCAGCTCACTCCAAGAACTTAGACATTTGT
Source organism: Pogona vitticeps (assembly GCF_051106095.1). Taxonomy (NCBI): domain Eukaryota; kingdom Metazoa; phylum Chordata; class Lepidosauria; order Squamata; family Agamidae; genus Pogona; species Pogona vitticeps. The sequence goes on along the minus strand of NC_135784.1, from coordinate 48,463,846 downwards.
GAGCCTCAAGCAATGTTGCAAAGAAATAAAGGTCACTCTCTCTCTCTCTCTCTCTCTCTCTCTCTCTCTCTCTCTCACACACACACACACACACACACACACACACACACACACATGCACACACGCACACACGCACACGCACACGCACACGCACACGCACAGACAGAGTGTGTATTTTAAAATGTAAACCACAAGAATGCACAGATTTTTAAAAGGGTCAATGGAAATATAGGCATAGATAAAATTAAAATATGTAACCAGCTGTGTACTTTAAGGGAAAATATATAATCATTTAGAAAGTGTTTAGCAAAATTTTGTATTTCTTTCATTTTTTTTTCTCATGAGTGCCCCTTTCATTTTTTAAAATGTCTTTTGAGAGAAAGAACTCCTTTGGATTCTTTCATTTCAGGTTTTCCATTTTTTTTGTCACTCAGAAGCCCTACAGAAATCTTAAAGACTACTGCAAAAAAGCAGGAAGGCAAGGCAACAGAGAATCAATCTATGCCAAAAACAAGTGACAGTACACAAGAAAAAAATCCTCATTAGACCTATGCAAGCACTAGTTTATAGAGGGATAAAAAATTGAGACAGTTCATATTCCAAGTGTATGCCTCCACAAGTGACACAAAGATGATTCTCCAGCCAAGATACCACTGCTAGTCTTATGAACAAAGCAAAACAAACAAACAAAAAACCACTTCACTCACCCACAAACTGATTCAAAAAGCAATAAAATACTTGAAAAAAATTAGGAAAGAGAGAACCGTATGAGTTCAGGCTACCATGCTACAGTCCCTCTGAGTCTGGACTTCACTGTAGAAAAAAAAAGAAAAGAAAGAAGAAGGAAAAAAGAAAAGGACACAGCCAGCCAGCCAAGCACAGGTTGCCTGGACACAGAGACAAGCACTCACCAAAGCAATTAACAATGCCACAAAATAGTTCTCCGCAAAAAAAAAACTGTTTTAGAGACTTTCAAGAATCAATGAAAGACAAGAAAACAGTTGAAAAACAGCCCTGGAAATTGCTTTGTGTTTGGGTAAGAACTGATGAAAATGAATCAGCTTCTGGGATTTTCCTCCACTTGGTGTTTATGAATGGTAGTCAGCCTAAGAGGGTATCCTGTAGACCAGGCTTGTCCGACCACATGCGGCCCAGGTCAGCTCGTAATGCGGCCCAGTGCAATTTTTTATTTTTAAAGAAATTCCAAAGTTTCAAGATACACTGCCGGCACTTGTGGCCGGAATGTGGCCGGGGCACGTCACAACAGTAGAGGGGGAGAGAGGGAAGGAAGGAAGGAGTGGAAGGGGAGGGGACAGGGGGGGGCTGCGTGACTGCATTGCACCGTCCCAGTCAATAGGTGGACCCTCTCCCAGCCCCATAAAGCCGCCGGAGTTGAAACTGGCAGCCTCTGCTGTCTGAAATCGCAGCTGCCAGTAACCGAGCTTGGAACAGTGCTGTGGAGGACTGCTAGGGCTGCCCCCCCCCCATGCGGCCCAAACCAAATGTATGTGCAGCCCAAACCAAATTTTCATCTTCTAATGTGGCCCAGGGAAGGTGAAAGGTTGGACACCCCTGCTGTAGACTGTCTTAACTGGAGCCAGTGTTGTTAACATTCAGGTTGCTATTTTCTATATAAAGATTAGCATCCCTTTCCTGATGGCATTCAGGGCATCATATTGTGCAGCAATACTGGGCCATTGCCTGCTCAGCCCGGAATAATGAGATGAGATGCAATATGTATAGGTTAAACTAGGGCCACAACTTTACTGATTTATTAACACTTTAACTTCAAGGGGGCCTGCCATAGTGCAAAACAGGTCTGGAACCAGCATCACTCCTACCTGACTGGTCCAGACCTATTCCCATCAAATTCGTGCATTGAAAGGGCTCTGTCTTCCAGCGCAGCACCCTCTGGGTCCTCTGTGCCAGAGGCCGCTCTCAAGGCAAGCCTCGGGACCCCTAGTGCATAGCGTCCCCTGGAGTCCCCTGTTTTTCCTTCTCCTCAGCTAAACCTCTTTACTGCAATTCTGAGAGGTGTTTCTAGCACCCACTATGTGTCTACCGTGATATTCCCATGATCCTATCCTGCTTTGCATCACCCACCATGGTCTAGGGGTTACACCACATGCCCCAGGGGCCCCACCAAGCTGAAAATTTTGGCCCTAACCTTGTAAATCCTGGAGGAACCAATCTAGCCCTGACTCTGACAAATACACCCCATCCTCCCTGTATAATTCGGGGCAACTAAATCAATTGTCAGGATGTAAAATCACTGACCCACCTATGGCCCTAATGGCCCTACAAAATTCACAGGTAACCCCTTTCTGGGCTTTATCTAAGCACCTGGGGTCACATCTTGCCCTCCATACTATATGACGTATGATCACCGACCACACTATGTGTGTTGTGGGAAAGTGCACAACAAAAAACCTTCAGATCCACAATGAGCTGGAATATCATCGACTTGTCCCATGCTGGGTCAAGTCATTACCACCGAAGTGGATCAATGCAATGTCAGGGGCACATCTGGAGTACCCTGGGATGCAGATTCTAATAATTTGTCCCAGAGCACAGCTCTCCGTCCCCTCCACTCCAACATGGCCCTTGCACAAAAGCTCATGCTTCAACCCCAACTGGTCCATTCCGCGTACTTGGCTCCCCAGAACTCATCGCTGTGGCCACATAAACACACTCGAACTCAGAATGGTTGCAACCCCAAACCTGAAGCAATGAAAACAAAAACCACAACGCCAGCACCTACAACTGTGGTAAAGGTCATACGTAACTCCGATACCTGTGGTGCCTGACCCACCTTTTTAACATCCTCAGCACTGTAAAAAATCCTCAACACTATGAGAAATGAATGGGTGCCAAAATGTCAACTCTGGATCCTGGCCTTTCATAAGGCCTGAGAAGTAACTTTCCAGAATTGATATTTAGTAAGCAGAGATGAATCCTTATGCCTCAGGAACCTTCCCCCCCCCCATCCTCATCACCTATGAACCTCATGTATACTATTGCCACCCTAACAGGGCAAATCTCAGCAACTGAAACTTTTCCCAACACTATGACTTGACCTTTCCCCAACTGGTCAGTCTTGGACCTCCGTAGGTTAAACACTATTTGCTCCTCAGCAACCCACACATCCTTCCTCTGCAAAGAAGATAGAGAGGTAGTGTTTTTGCTTGTTGCAGCCAGCTCACTTATTTGGAGAGCCCCCCCAAAAAAGGCAATCAGTGTTGCCGCTATAAAAGGCATGCCTCAAAATGATCAGAGCACACATACTTCACCATACCCCACCAAGTCTGACCGATATATCTGGTGAAATGGGTGTGTGTGTGTCCTTGGTCCCAGTCCACTCCCTGTTCAATTCTTCCAGCATATTTCTAATGCGGAAACCCCCAGTGGTGTCCTGGTGTCACTGGGCTTTAGCATAAAAATGCCAATGTTGTCATTTTTTTCTGGTATTGACCTGGGTTCCTATAACTTTTGGTGCAATTGAACACAGAATTGCACCAAATGATCCACCGGGGCAGCCCTTCCTCCTGCCAAAATGGGGGGGGGGGAATGTGCATGCTGCAGCAAAACACTGTAGGCTCATGGCTCTGCTGGCCTCTACCTTCCAAAATTCCATACCTCATCTGGGAGGACTTCCAGTTGAGCCTTGCCCCTGGTGTCAACACCCTGAAGAGGTTGATCTGCTGACTGGACAGGTCATCAGCCAGTGTGTTGTCAACCCCCGGGACATGCCTGGCATGGAAGACTATGCTGAATTGCAGGCAGTGCAATATAAGAGCCCTAACCAGGCCCATTACCCTCTGGAATCTGGATGTGAGTGAATTCACTATGTGTACAACTACCTGGTTGTCCACCAGAAGGCCATCACCCAGTTGGCCCATTTTTTTGGCCCATAACCATACAGCGTCTACTATTAGAAAAAATTCCAAGAAGATGAAGTCCCTTGTGATGCCTGATATGTGCCAACGTGCCAGCCACCTTTCTGCACACCAATGTCCTCTGAAATATACGTCACACCCCAGGGATCCTGCAGCATCAGTTTGCACCTGGAAATCTGCCCCTAACCTCAGCTTGGTTCTCCAAAAGGTGATACCCTTGTAACTTTCCAAACAACCTGAACCATACTGTCAAATCCTGCCTCGTGCCAGCTGAGAGCCATCTGTGATTTGGCTTGTTAAGGTCCTTCATGGTGTCGCAAAGTATTTGCAGGAAAGCTATGCCAGGGGCTACCACCCTGCAGGCAACATTCAGATGCCCCACCAATGCTTGCATTTCCTTCACGTAACTTTGGACTGTTCCAACATCCACCCAAAGGCAGGTCCACAACCTTAGCCTCAGCCAGCCAGCTGGACTGCTTAATGGTGTCTAGATCAATCCCTGGAAATGTTAAACTCGGGACGGACCTTCTGTTTTTCAGCTGCTAAAGGCAGACTGAGCTCATGAGTAAGTTTCGGAAGGGCCCCCATGAGTTGCTAACATTGTGTAGTGCCCTGTTTCCACAAACTAAAAAAAAATCCAATAATGGACTACCTGCGCCAGCCCTACTCTGCGCTTGAGTGTCCATTCCAAAAAGGAACTTTTAAAAAAAAAGCAGATGGACCTGATACTGAGCACCACATTGGTAGTGCCATATCCATATTAAACTGCCCATCAAATGTGAACCCAACAGCTTGAAATTCTCAAGGTGTACTGACAGTAGTTTGAAAGCCGACTTGATGTCAACTTAGCTAACTCCGCTCCTATTCTACAAGCATATATCATGCACACTGCAGCATCAAATGAGGTATAGCGAATTCTACACAGCTCCTGAGGGATCCTGTCATTAACTGAGTCCCCAGATGGGAAGGACAGGTGGTGAATCAGCCTAAGTCCACCAGGTGCCTTCTTTGGTACTGCCCCTACTGGAGATACCCTTTAATGTGGAGCTGGTGGGGCCGAAAAGGGGACCAGCATGCTACCTTCTGCCCCTTCCTTACTATTCTTAGCCCAGATGATGGTTTTCTGCCCATTGACTGACATCGAATTTCTGGTAAGGTGGCCACCCTAACCCCTGTGGCAGGGATGTCACTCCAAATGTAAACCCTTCAAGCAAATAATTGGTTACCACTCTGTCTGGATAACTTTGACGCCACTTGTCAAAACCTGCACCTTAATTGGACTGGGCCCGTTTTGGAGGGTTGGTGGAACCTGGAGCCAGCTTCTGGTTAGCTCCACTATCCCATCCTCCAGCTCCCCATGGTCTTTCACTAGGACATGTGGCCGATACATAAGATCCTCCACATATTGCACATTGGTGGTGAAACTTACAGGGGCGTTATTTACAAGATCCCCGAGTGTTAAATTCCCAGCATACTAAATTGGGATAAACTGCCTGTCCCACCAAGTGCAGTAAAACCTGGACTGGGAATATTTTTGCACCAAGTGTCCACTGTCGAAAGTCTCCCCAAAATTGGGCAGGAGGGGGTCATATAACAAAGACCTAGACTGTCATGTGGCACATCCCAGCACATGTTACAGTGTAGTGCCATGTGCATTTGAAAGCCTTCACTTAGGAAAGCCACACATGCCTTGGGAAATCAACATACGCCCTGTACATTAGGTCTATGTACTGAATTAGGGAGAAAGCCCTTTCAGGCTGGGCCATAACGATAGTCCCTGCTTAAATAAAAAAGCCTGGCAACCAATTGGCCCAGCACTGGTCTGGCTTGTGCTTACACACTTGTTCCTTTCCCCTATCCCCCTTTTTGTCATTCTTCTTCTCTTCCAGCTTTCTATTCAATAATTCAAAACATCTACACACTTTCCCTTTCAAATTTTAATAGTTGTGGCCAGAAGGAGGTGATCACCTAATGGCAAGGCCTGGTTGTTCTCAGGAAGCGCATGGCGAGGCACAACATTGTAGCTTATATCTGGAATAAACCTACTGACCACTCCATCCAGTCCTAACCCTGAACTGGATTGCTGAGCACTCCCAAGCATGGGTATCATGCTCAAGCTTCCCCCAGCTAGTATGCCTGTGCAAGTCAGAGACTCCCTTACCCCAACTGTATCCCCTAATTACTCCTCCCCCAGGCCCATCAGCCCCCCCCAACTATCTGTACCAATGCCCTATCACCTTCAGTGCAAATTATTATTTTAATGTTATTTTTATTGTATTTTATTACAGAGCCCTGCCAATGCTGCCAAGGCACAGCTAAACCTTGGGGCCGTGCTGGTACACAGTCCAAATCCCACCAGGGATCTTCCAGAGCTGCTCCAGCCACATGGTGAAAGTGAAACTGCATGGCTACCAGACAGCGCTACTCCTCTTTGCTTTGCAAGCAGGGAAGAGGACAGAGCCTTCTTAAAGGCTTGCCTTTAGCCCTACCTGCCTGATGTCCTCTGACTCTTCCTGTTGATGTCTCTATTGGAGGGACAGGCAAAGAAGCCCCACCCCAGCACCTCGGCCTTGTGCCAGTGGGGCTTTTCCTGACATTATGAATACAGAAGAAGAACAAGATCTCACATTAATAAACCGGAGGGTTTTTAAATAACAACAACAACAACAACAACAACAACAACAACAACAACAACAACAACAACAACAACAACAACAATAACAATAACAACCACCACCACCACCACCACCACCACCACCACCTGTGGCTATTGTGGCATTCAGCTCTGCTCTCACCTGTCCGTCACAGCTGGGAAGGGGAACCTCAGCCAATGAGAGGACGGAGGGTGGTGCAGAAGTGGGAGGAGCTGGGTTATATAAGGTGTGTGTGATGTGTGAGAAGTGAGGAGATTGAGTTTGGAAGATGAGTGATTAGAGAGATTGATAGAGAGTGAGAAAGAGCCTGTCAGTGAGGGAAAAGCCTATGTGAGCTAGTGTCTTATAAACAGTGGTTGACAACTTGATTTTATACCTGTGATTTACTCCTTTTATTTTGTGTAATCAATAAACACTTTATTTGTTTTGAAAGAAAAACTTGTCCTTATGATTTAAAGGATAGGTTGGTTGCAGCAATTTTGAAGAGAAGTAGTGAGCACTCTTAGAGGCCTGGATTGGCAGAGGCTTCAGAGTGGCCTGCTACACCACCTGTAGCAGGTGAATGGATTTTGATTAGAGATGGGGGTATTCATATTCATATACAGTGGTACCTCGCAAGATGACGACCCCGCTATACGACAAATCTGCATAACGATGACTTTTTGTGATCGCTATAGTCATTCCAATGGGGGATTTTTGCTGGACGTTGATTAGGTCGGTGCTTCACGAACCATTTGTTTGCAAGATGATGATTTTTACAGCTGATCATCAGCTTCACAAAATGGCTGCCCTGTATTTTCCGGATCCATGCTTCGCAGGATAGCCATTTTTACAGTTGATTGGCGCTTGCAAAATGGCTTCCCTATGGGTGATCTTCACTGGACAACGAGGTATTTTACCCATGGGAATGTATTAAACCGGGTTTCAATGCATTCCAGTGGGGAAACGGATTTCACATGACTACGATTTCGCTAAACAGCAATTTCAATGGGATGGATTATTGTTGTCATGCGGGGCACCACTGTATGAATACCCCCACACAGGTGTTGATAACAAGGCTCTGGGCCCAGACTGTGCAATCACAATTCCATTGCTGCTGCTGGCTCCATGATCCTTCCTATCACTCCAGAGCTCATAATCAGCTCACCACTCCTGGCACGACAAGCCTCCCTGCCAGTTCAAAGAGTGGCTCACAGATCACAAGCTCTGAAGTGATAGGAAGGATTACAGAGCCGGCAGCAGCGAGTGGACAGTCTGGCCCCAGGGGGCCAGACCCTCATTATCACCACCTGTGCGTGGGCATTCATATAAAAGGGATGTGGTGACGCTGTGGGCTAAACCGCAGAAGCCTGTGAAGCAGGGTCAGAAGACCAGCAGTCGCAAGATCAAATCTACACGACGGAGTGAGCGCCCGTCACTTGTCCCAGCTCCCGCCACCCTAGTGGTTCGAAAGCATGCAAATGCGAGTAGATCAATAGGGACCACCTCGGTGGGAAGGTAACAGCGTTCCGTGTCTAAGTCACACTGGCCATGTGACCACGGAAGATTGTCTTTGGACAAAACGCTGGCTCTATGGCTTCGAAATGGGGATGAGAACCGGCCCCTAGAGTCGAACACGACTGGACAAAAATTGTCAAGGGGAACCTTTACCTCTACCTTACCCCATCTGTAATTTTGATCCCAGGGCCTACACATGGCCCAGGAACTAAACTTTGTTCACCACTGCTTTAGACACAGCCAATATCTTGTTCAACGAGGATTCAGGATTTACTGTGTATTTAAATCCTGTGTTCTGTCACTGACATCAAATAGAGCAAGATTAATTCATGGCAAAATGTGCTATCCGGGAGGAAAAGTGTCAGTCACCACAACTGTTCTCTATTCCCCACCCCCCAAAGACACAGTGGAGTGACACTTGCCTTTATTCCTGTCACAGACTTGTCAGGTAGGTATTAATGTTTTGAAAGTGTAATGGTTTCATGTTTATGAATATTGATCAGGAAAAGTCACTGTAAAATGCTTACAAGGATAATCATGTTTTGGTTGGTGGGGGGGGATTATTTCAATTCAAGAGAATTCAAAGTTCCTTGGAAACTGAGGCAGCCTAGGCTAAGCTATCAGGAGATGTAAAATCATGTTATTTAATCTGGATATTATCCAAAATTCAGTGGGTGGAAACAAATCTAAATGGCTGCCAAATATAAAATATAACATAAGCCTGTTCCTAATGTTTTTGAACTCATTAAACCATTTATTTGAAAACTATCTGGGAGATATGGTGACCCCAAGCAAGCCAACAAAATCCAAATGAAGGAATGAATGCACTCTTGTATAATTTTGAATAGTGTAACACTAGACATTCCCTTGCTTCCACCAAGAATGCACACCAGCTGTTTGGAGGTCATTTTGATGTAGCACACAATTGAATCCTGAAGCTTGTATTTTCAACCAGCCATCTTAAAGGAGGCAGCCAACAACGTGTGTCAGGTTGCCTAAGGGAAAGAAATGGTGCCTCCCACACATCCTAACTCTTCATTCACTTCTGTTTTTGTACTTTTCACAGCAAATACCTAAACAAGGAAACTGGAACCAGGGAGATAAAATGAGTGGAAAATAGAAGGAAGTGAAACATGTAGTCAAAGCTACATACAGTGGTGCCTCGCATAGCATAGCGATGAAAACATCACTAAACGGAATGTAAAAACCCATTGGAACGCATTAAACATCGTTTAATGCATTCCAATGGGCCCTAAACATACAGTTCAGCGAAGTTTCCTCCATATCGGCAGCCATTTTCGCACCCTTGGTAAGCGAGGGGAGGGCACAAAAACGCTGCGCGCGGCCATTTCGGGCATCCGGCAGCCATTTTAGAACCGCCAAACAGCTGATCCACGGGCATCGCAAAGCAAGGATCGGTAAGCGAAACGCTTACCGATCATCACTATGCGAGTTTTGCCCATTGGAACGATCGGTATGCCTCCGCATTAGCGATCCCGAAAAAGGGATTACGATGCGGATTCATCATTATACGGTGCGCTCGTTAAGCGAGGCACCACTGTATAGCAATGTATGGAAGTGAAAGCTGGACCATAAAGAAGGGTGATGAAGAACTGATGCTTTTGAATTGTGGTGCTGGAGGCGACTCTTGAGAGTCCCCTGGACTGCAAGGAGAACAAACCTATCCATTTTGAAGGAAATCAACCCTGAGTGCTCACTGGAAGGACAGATCCTGAAGCTGAGGCTCCAATACTTTGGTCATCTCAGTGATGAGATGACCACCTAGAAGGTGTTGTAAGTCTTCATAAAACTGGTCAGTTTCAGTCTGCTCAGCATTGGTGGTTGGTGCATAAACTTGGATTATTGTGATGTTGAAAGGTCTGCCTTGGAATAGTATTGAAATCATTTTATCATTTTTGAGATTATATCCCAGTACAGCTTTTCCCACTCTTTTGCTAACTATGAGGGTTACTCCATTCCTTCTACGGGATTCTTGCCCACAATAGTAGATATAATAATCAACTGAATTGAATTAGCCATTCCTGTCCATTTTAGTTCACTGACACCCAGGATGTCAATATTTATTCTTGCCATCTCCTGTTTGACCACATCCAGCTTACCAAGGTTCATAGATCTCACATTCCAGGTTCCTATGCAGTATTTTTCTTTGCAGCATTAGACTTTCCTTTCACTTCCAGGCACGTCCACAGCTGAGCGTCCTTTCGGCTTTGGCCCAACCACTTCATTAGTTCTGGAACTACGTGTACTTGTCCTCCGCTCTTCCTCAGTAGCATGTTGAGCGCCTTCCGACCTGAGGGGCCCATCTTCCAGCATCCTATCTTTTAGCTTTTGTTTCTGTTCATGGGGTATTCTTTGCAAAGATACTGGAGTGGCTTGTCAATTCCTGCTTCAGGTGGATCGCATTTAATCAGAATTCTCCACTATGACCTGTCCCTCTTGGGTGTCCCTGCACAGCATAACCCATAGCTTCTCTGAATTACTCAAGCCCCTTCGCCACGACAAGGCAGCAATCCATGAAGGAGGCACACTTGTATAAAAAAGTGCAAAACATATTCATGAAACTGAATAGTTTTTCTCTGAGGCAAATCTCCCCAAAGCCTGCTGTTTCATATTAAGGAGAATTTTGAGAGGAAAGCACTTCATTTGCAATGTGAGCATGAATCAAACTAGGCCTTTACCTCCCTGCTAGAAATGCAGGAAGCCACTAAGGCAGTTATCAACAGCAAAAAGTTCTTTAGTTGTTTTAGTTCTGTAGTCCTCATGGAACTGATCCCTATATGCTAACTGGTGCATGCAGACTATCAGAGGTAGTTGCACCCTTCACTTTCTTTTTAACATCTAGATGTACATTGGATGTTTGCAGGGCTTTGATAGTTCTGCATCATACATATTGATCCACCAATCAAACCTTCTCAATGAACCAGCGGTTCCACGTCTCTCCCAACTTCTTTGGTATCTGTATCTGTGTGGACACACCCTTTTCTAAACATGTACATGTGCCTTAAAAATCATTCCCTAAAACCTATTGCTCTCAAAATACATACTCATTTGGAGAGATAGAAAAAGTAATGCATGCTGGGCTGCATTGGGATTCTGTTATTTAATTTTAACTCCATCTTCCACTCAAGCATGGATTGTTAAATGAACTAACACATAGGGTTGAAAATTACCAAGCAGGTGACTGAAAGACTCCTGTAAGCAGTTTTACTATAGTGTAATTAGTGTTCAGATATATTTTACAATGCACAGTCATCATTATTTCTTCTTCATTAAGTGTTGCTATAGAATACATCTTTTTATTTTCATTTATTTTAATCAGCCATTCCTGCCCCCTAAAAATACTAACATTGATTTCCTCCCCATTGAATTCAAAGACAGTGGGAACGTGATTAATGCAGATAATTTAAATGATGTACTGTACATAAAACATTTTAAAATCAACACACTTTCAGGGCTTAATGCTCATTTGGAAATTGCCGCATTTTATTATCAATATTTGCAGGGTTTGGTATACTTTTTGAGCAAAAGCAAACAGAATCCACAACATCCCGGAATATTTTCTTCTGCAGGTCTATACCTGCAGAAGAAAACTCCATTAATATGAGCATGCAGGTTGGCAATTCAACAGCTACAATCCAGTAGAAAGTTGCAACTTAATGGCAATATCTTTCATCAACTTCTCCATAAGCTCCATTGAGTCAATAGACCTATTTAGTTTAGCAGTGGATTACAGCCACTGTAATGTATTCCCAGATGTATTTCCAGTGACCAATTCAAAAGGATACACAAAAAGAAATAGGTTCCACTAAAATATTAACATTAGAGATAAAAGCTTTGTATTCGTCTCCTGAGGGAGACAAATATGGCCAGCACAGGTGACCATCCCAAGAGGACCCTCCCTTCGCAGTAGCCCAGCTGACGAAATCCTTGCTTGGCTGGCTACTTAGCAGCTGTGAGAAGGAGGCTCATCACCCCACTCCCGTGCTAGAGTGGCCAGCCAAACAGGGAGGCGGGACAGCATGAGCCAGGCTATTGCTGTGATTGGAACACTTTTAATGATGTCAGCTGCATGCACCGTGTGGTGGGTAGTAAGTGGATGCCTGTTTCCGCAGGGAGGGTCCAATTGGGCTGGCCACATGTGCCAGTGAGCTTCACATTCATCTTCCCCAGGAGATAAATATGAAGCTCCCATCTCTAATTAAAATGCTTATTCCTGGGGCATATTCAGTTCTTTTTTAGAAAATGAATGTGGTTTATGAATATGGATATTGTGCTTCTGTAGCCACAATTCAAAATACCAATAAATAGCCCAATATTGCTGCACAATATTTTTCCAGCAGGAAAAAGGATGTCAAGCTTTATATAGCAGAGAGCAATGTGAATGTTGATTACATGAAGGGCAGCAGTCAAGATGGTTTGCAGGATACCTTTTTGTGCTCACTACCATTCACGCTGGTCAAAAAATTGCTTGGACAAAGGAGTCAGGTTCTGGGATTTCCATTGCTTGGTTTCAATTTATAAATGCTTGAATTTCAGCAGAATCAAGATAAAATATACATCAAGATAAAAATATAATATAAAATAAAAGGCTAATGCCAGTTTCCTGTGAACCATGATACTGAGAAGCAGAAATGGTACACCAGTTTTCATAAGCTGGCTTTTTCCAGAGAGATCAGGGGTCAAAATAATTCCCCACAATTCACTCAATGCAAAGTTGTTCATTAGTTGTTAATTTTTATGCATAAAGATTAAGAAAAGGATCTACAGTAAACATCATTGTACCAAAGCCCAGCTGATGGTGGTGGAGGAAGAGGAAAAGGACGACAATATTTTATACATGCATAGAATCCTAGTGGTAATTGAAGGAATTTGGAAAGTAAACATTCAAGGATTCTAAATGTCAGCACCCTGAAGGAAGAGATCATAACATTTACCCAGCTTTAAAAACTTATTTCCAGAGTAATTTTGATGTGCATGTTGATACAAGTCCTGGTGAGGTGTCCAATGCCCCATCTGACCTGATTTTTTGGGATACACCTAAAGTTGTGGACAAAGTACTTTCAGCAACACAGAAGCCACATGTCCACTTGGCTTTTATCCATCTAAGACTAGCTATAGCAGCTTGCTAGCTGGATTCAATATGTGATGAATGCATCGCTGAGTAAAGCTGTGGTGCCAGTTAGTTGCCTTTAAGGAGAACATTTGTGTCCACATCTGAAAGAGCCCTCTCTAGATTTGAAGGTTTCGAACAACTACTGCCCAGTTGCAACACACAAAAGCAAAGGTGCTAGAGATAGTAATGGTGGCAAAGCTGCAGGGTTTCTTGGAGAATATGGATTTTCTAGACTCATTTCAGCCTGAGTTCAGTCCTGGATTTGGAGTGGAATCTCCCATGTTCATCCTGACACCATGACCTTTCATAATGAAAGAAAGGAAGAGAATTTCTTATTAACATCTAAATGGCATTTTATGCCCTTGTCCAGGATGTGCTCTTCGACAGGGTCCATGAGGCAGGAGGAAGGTGTGTGGGGTTGAAATCACTTTGTTGCTAGGATTATATGATTGCTTCGGAAAAGTGACAGGAGTATATTGTGTTTTTCAACCTTCGGGATTCTGCTGTGGGAGGCTTGTGCTTTGTAACAGCTACATAAAGTCAACAGAAGAACTATTCTGGAGAAGACCATTTCCTCAGGTAGCTGGATCCTGAACTTATTAATAATTCACATTAGTAACATCTTGAACCTAATTGGGTACACAATTGGCTATCAGTGCAGGACATCACGGGAGTTATATATGTAGGAAGCCCCACTGAGGATCTTGTCTCCTGCATTCTGAAGGACCATTTTCTTCCTACTTGAGCCTCCAAAATGCCTAATATTGTCAGCAAAGCCTTTGTTTTGGTGATGCCAGCCTGCTAAATATGTTTTGTGAGGGCATAAGAAGACTGTTTTGGTGGCTGCTCCCTGGTTGTGAAACTCCCTTCCATGGAAAACTTTGCTTCACCCGCCCCTTCTATGGGCAGGCAAATATCTTTCTTTTCAAACAAGCTTTAGCCAGCCAAATTGACTCTTGAAAGAACAGTTTAATGGAGGGTGAAACACTTTGTAATGTTTTCTGCTGAAGTTTTACATAGTTTTGTATCAATTGTTTTAACTTAAGGGTCATATCTGTTTAAATGTGTCTTAGTATTAGAATCTATTCTCTCCTCAATGGGATCTTTTTTTAAAAAATTGATTATTATATTAGGAGTAAGGTAGAGTAAATAAAATTAAAAAATAACTTTTAGACTAGCTACAACTTCAAAACGAAGTCACTTAGTTCAGGAGTTTTACAAATGACAAGCAAAACAAAAATATTCTGAAATAAGCACAGAAAGAGAAAGCAAGATCAAATGTGGAGTCCACCAATATTGCCTTTACTGTACTTCTACTTGCCATACTACAGCTTATGTACAGTAGTTCCAAACATTCGCCAGTTTCTCAACTCCAAAGAGAACTTGCAGTCTGTACTGGATGAATGAGGCAAGTGTGTAGTGTGTTGATGACTGGGCACAGAAAGAGGGGGAGACAGAGAGTGAACGTGGACAATGACTGATAGAAGTGTAGTTAAGATGAAGTACTCGTCTGGTTTCCATACAGGCAAAATGGGGCCACTGCAAGAAAAGCCTTTTCGGAAGTATTTTCTATTGGACAGGGTCTAGCAGTGATGAAGAGGAAATGTGATAAGGTGTGATAGGCCCTGGGACAAAAATGGCCGGTAGCCTGGACATCATTGTGAAATACTTCAGTGCTTGCTTCTTATGGGATGGATAACGTAACCTCCATTTTACAAAGAGGGTTGAAGAACTGGCCGAACGCTGCAGCCAGGCTTCCTAACGGCCCATTTTTTCCCTTCCGCTACTGCTTCACACCCACTCCATGATGCTGCTTTGACTGAGTTTGTCAGAGAACACTTTAAGTTGCTTTCCCTTATGAAGTAAGGTGCTGACAATTCAGCATGGCAAATGGAACAGGCAAGTGTGTAATATTAAAGAAGCATTTTTGCTCCTCTCGCTGTCAGCTTGCCAGCACAACATGCTGATGCATCAGGAATAAAGACGGTGAGCCAGCTTTCTCTCTTGTTAGATTATTCACTAGGAACACTCTGAAGAATTTCTAAAACGAGAAGGTAGCCATGTCAACACCATCTCACATGAAACACATTTGGTGCAATACAACTCCAACTGTGCTTAGAAGCTCTGCTTTCTTTGTCAGGGCCTGTTTGGAGCTCAGCACAAGAAACCTGTTAAAAACCCCACAGTGCTTCCTGCCCCTTATCATGTGTTGAAGCAAATGAAAAGCATTCTAACCTGCTTGAAGAGATTACGGTCACTCCCATGATTTTTAAAATATTGAAACAACAACATATTCGTTAGTTAACTTAGTTGCCTAAGTACACATTTGCCATTTGAGTGGTTTACGACTTTACTCTGAGAAAGCAAAGTAGAGGAAACCACTGAGTGCATCAAGGTATCTCTGACACAGGGCCAGCACTGCATTCATGGAGGTAGTTCCACCAGCAGAATGATGACTCCGCCGGGGCTCCTTTGCCTTCCCTCCCAGGAGTAACGTGAGATGCAAGCTCACATCAGTTACCCTCGGGGAAGGGGTAGCATCCTTAAAAGGAAGCTCCACCAGGTGCTTAGCCTTAGGCCCTGTGGAGGGGCCTTGGGGTTTGTAGTGCCATGGGTCCTAAGAAATGTCAGGGTGAGAGTACAGGAAGGCAGCTTGTGAAGTGCAGGACTCCTAGGCCTTCCCCACCGGCGGTATCATCGTCATCAGATGGGGAAGGCTTGCCAGTTTGGGAAGAGCTTTGGACAAAGATAACTGCTCTGGATAACAAAGGGCAGAACAATTAGGAAGGGCCATGACTGGGGAACAGCCTAGCAATTCGGCAAGAGAATCCAAGGCACAAGGCGGGCTAGGCTCAAAGCACTGGCTGACAATCTTGTATCTCACGTTGCAGCATTAGAAGGCAATGTACAAGGTGCAACAGAAGTGACTGGAGCCTCACGGGAGGGGTGGCCGGCAGCCATGGATGATCCACTGGTGTATATTGAGGACGGAACACCCACCTGAGCCACCGGCAAGGAGGGAAGTCCAGAGGTAAGATGTGACAGCACATGCCAGGCCAGAGGTGGAGACAGCCACAATGAGCCATGCCATGGTCCCAGCTCAAGCCAGGTGAGCCCACTGTCACACTGGACACCAGTAGGGGCATGGTGGTATGGCCTTCGGGGCTAGAATCACATCCACAATCAACCAGGGGTCCCACCAGTTACACGTCAATGCGGGCTTACATGTCAGGTGCCCATTCCAGGGCCCTGTGCCAGTCTCTGGAACGCATATTTCTCTCCAACATCTTTCTCCGCACCATTGTGGGTATCCACTGGTGTAGGTGTATGGCCTTACCCCTCAGTTCTGGATACAGGGTAAAATCCTGTACCCCCCCCCCAGGTCCCTGCCATGTGGAGATTACTCCCTCCCATTAGGTGATCATCTGACGCCAGCCACAAAAGAGCAGAATTGGGCGGGGTAATTATGTAGATGTATTTGAATTACTGGATTCCAAGGGCTGGAGAGGAAGACGATGCTAAGCTAGATGATACTAAGCATGTTCATGGGTTAACTGGTTGCTAGGCTCCCTGATTTCTTCTGGAATCATAGTCAAGGCACAACTATGGTGCCCGGCCAGCTCAGGGCAATAGATTCGACAGTGATCAACTCATTAGAAAGTCAGGGCAAATTAACAATCCCTGTGGAGTGGCGGAACAGGTGGTTCAGCCTCGCCTGCTCTGCTGGGAATTCAACTCACAAGGGGCCTGCTAGAGGAAATATTGCTTATAAACACAAATGCTCTACTTGAGGGGATACCATGCTAGTTCCCGATGCTTCAAAGGAGACAGTAGTGACCAAAATAGTCACAAGAAGCTTGACGGATCTGCAGCTGCAGCAAAGGGGGCCCAGCCCCATTAAATCTGATGTGCTGGCAGGTTTGCTGGCTAGATACCTGAAGAGAGCCGATGCTGCCTATTTGTTATCAGGTTTTCAGATTGGTTTTCATATTCCAGTTATGGTAAGGAGGTGGCAGTTGGGAGAGTGATAGCCCCCCACTTTTTTCTCAGCCACCAGTGCCTCATCTCAGGATGTCACCTTTAGGTTTGGTACCCAAGTAGGTCCCAGGGGAGTTCAGACTAATTCACCACCTTTCATAACCTGAGGATGATTCAGTGAATGGCATACCTCAGGAGCTTTGCTCTGCGCAATATATATCATTTGACAAGCAGTGCACATTATTCGCACCTGTGGCCTAGGGGCAAAGTTGGCTAGATGTGTGTTAAATTGGCATTTCATTCCCTGCCGGTTCATCCAGAAGACTTTGAATTGCTGGTTTTTTGTTTGAAGGAGTATTTTACATGGACAGAGCTTTTACCAGTGTCCTATGCAGCCTTCAAGTGCTTCAGCTCCTTCTTGGAGTGGGACCTGCAGCATAGGCCGAGGTGCTGGCGTCCAGCTAACAAGCTGGTAGACCTTCGCGCAAAAGTAAGATACCTTGCAGGCCTGAAAAGAGTTACATTGAGGGAGCAGCAGGAGGTAGCAGGGCAGCTCAATTTTGCTTGTAGGGTAGTAACTCCAGGTAGGGCATTTCTACACCAGCTGTGTGCGGCTATGATGGGTCTCCACAGATCATTTCATAGAACTAGAGTTACATTGGGTATGAGACAGGACTTGAGAGTATGGCAGCGATTCATACAGTTTCAATGGGATTTCATTTTGGAGATCAGAGATTCAATTAAGGACAGAGCTGCAAATATAGGCGATGCAGCCGGGTTAACGGGATTTAGCATATAATTTGGGGAAGCTGGTGTGCTGGAAGTTGGTTGGAGGAATGACAGACCACAGGTTTAATAAGAGACCTGACATTCCTCAAGTTCTTTCCCATTTTAGGAGCCCTATGGTTGTGGGCAAATGAGTGGGGAAACTCGGTTATTAGATTTTGGTGTGTCAATTTGGCAGTGATACATGTCATAAACACCTTATCTTCAAGATGTGAGATGGTAATGAGGCTAGTTTGAGCATTAATTTTGCACACCTCGCAATATAGCATCGTTGTGCACACTTAGACAATAGTATAGTTGATGCCCTGTCACGTCAACAGATTGAGCAGTTCAGCGCATTGGCTCCAGGAGCTTTTGGGTGTCCTGAAGTCCTTCCTCAAGAGGTATGGATAATTGGAAGAGGGAGGCTCTGACGGCGATAGGATTGGCACTTGCCCCAATGATGGGGTTATTCTGCAGCCTGTAAAAAAATGTAGGGAACTCAGAGTTAATGAGGGTCTGGAGCTGTCATGGCCTAAACCAGTCAAGCAATTATACCAGTTCTGCATTTTTTTATTTACACCTAGTGCTATTCAAGGAAAAATGTCAGCATTGGTGTTCCAGGTAAAAGCAATGGAGTCGCAGATTCATCAGCTGACCTTAGAATATGTAAAATGATTGAAGGTTGGAGCAAAGGAAAGATAAGGACACCAGACGATACATCCCCATTTACTCCTGCCATCCTGATAAGATTAATCAAACCTCAGGTATCATATGTACGGATGTGTATGAAGCATTCTTTCTTCATGCGGCCACACTATTAACATTCTTTGGAACAATGAATCAGCGAGGTGGTTGTGTCAGGCAGAAGTGACACATCATGAGTGGTGATACAGCTAGTGGATGTGACATTGGTAGCAGGTAGAATACAGCTGAATATACACAGATCTAAAACAGACCAGTTCAGGTGAGAGATGAAACATTACACTAGAGACACGTTCTGTCAAGGAAATACACCCTGTTAGGGCATTGGAAGTGTGTTTGACACATCGAAGGGCTACACAAAGTTATTTGGCTCATCACATGGATGGAACTCAGATGACAAAATTCCAATTTTGAAAGGTCACACGTGCCGCCTTGGGGCAAGTTGGTTTATAAGGATGGCATTTTGGAACCCATTCATTCTGTATCAGGGCTGTGTCAACTGCAGCAAATCTTGGATACAGCCCAGAGGAGTTAAGAAAGTTGGGAGATGATCATCCAACAGATACAGGCTGTGCATTCAAAACCTGCCACAGTTGCAGGCTGGTTCTTGGTTCTTTGTGTTTTGTTCTTTTTCAGGAGATGGAGCCCTCAAGCGGCAACTGAGGATATGGCTGATGGGCCACAGCTTTATTTACTGGGCAAGCATGCATGCTGCCAGAATGGCTTTGGGCTATGATTTGGGACTTGGAGCTTCTGCTTGACCGGATTGGAGAGGGCAGCGAGGCATGCTTTGGAAAGACCTGGTCTTGATCCACTTGAATCAAAATGACTTGGCCAAAAGGAGTGGCAAGTCCATAGTGCTGGATATTTTGAAAGAACTTCAGATTTGGAAGGCCAAGTAGACAACACCAAGAGTGGTGTGGTCCACAGTGATTTACCGACATATTTAGAGGGCAGAACATGATCCAAGATGTTTAGATAGGGCCCATAGGAAGGCCAACAAGGCAGTAGGCTGGGTGCTTATTAGCAGGTTGGGATTGGTAATTGGACACTCAGAAATCCATCCACTAAAAAACCTGAGCAAACAGCTAGCTTCTGATGTTAATCCATCTTCCTCAGGCTGTAAAAACTCTCATACACATATAAGACTCTCAAAAATTTATGGTACATGATTGTGCCAGATTTGCTTTTTAAGAAGCCTTGTGTGGCTAAATGTAATATAGTGAAGACTCTGCTTGCAACCTGAGTTTGATCCTAGCAGTGGGCTCAGGGTGAACTCAGCCTTCCAAGGTCAGTAAACTGAGCACCCAGAATACTGCATGGCCGGGGGAGGGGGGATGTGCAACCGGAATAATTGTGAACCACCCAGAGAGTGCTTTAAGCACTATGGGCCAGTATATAAGCAGCACACCTTTTAAATATGAGTTCAAACACAAGATGCAAATACCATCGGGGGTGTGGTTTCAAACTCCACCCCAGGTAGCACTTTGGCTGGATTTCTCTTCGCAACTCTTCAAATAAAGAACTGCCAGATGATCTGCATTTACCCTCCACCTTGCTTTTTTTTAAAAAAAAATAATAATAATAAAGTTCCTATTTGGCCAAAGAAAAAGTAATATAGGAAAGTGGCAAGCCTCCAACAAAGAACTGAGATTAAAATGTTGTCTACTCAATAGGAGAAATCCAGTCAACTGCTACCTGGGGTGGAGTATGAAACCATGCTCTAGCTCTAGATCTCTCAAACAGAGGATTCTGAACATCTTACCAAACCCTACTCTGCACACGCTGTAGAACAGAACAATGACGGTTGAAGTGGTGTCTAGCTGCTATAATTGTGGAGAGTCAACACACTCTTGGTGTGCCATCTGTGGTCTCCAATAATTGTTTGTCTATAATGATCAAATTGCAGTGAAGCATGCTGTCACCTCTGACACACATCACTTTCTTCAGGTGAAAATGTCTTCCTTCCTATCTCACTGGGAGGGAGAGTGGAAACTTGTATCAGCTTCTTTAGCTTCTAAAGCCAAACAGCCCACGAAGGAAGACAGTTGTTGTTGATTTCTCTACTGTCTGTCAAGTTGCCTCTGACTTATGGTGACCCTATGAATGAGCAATCTCTGGAATATCTTCTCTTCAAGACTCCTGATCAGCTCTTGCAAACTCAAGCCTATGGCTTCATTTAGGGAGCCAATCTATCTCGTATTTGGTCACACTCTTTTCTTACTGCCTTCAATCTCTCCCAGAATTATTGTCTTTTCCAGAGAATCCTGTCTTCTCAGGATGTGCCCAAAGTAGGACACCTCCAGTTTCAATATTTTTTTTCAGAGATATTTCAGGCTTTATTTTCCCAAGACCTTATTGTTTGTCTTTCTGCCGGTCCTGGGTATCCACAGAGCTCTCTTCTATCACCACATTTCAAACATATCTCTTTTTTTTCCTGCCAGCTTTCTTTAATGTCCAGATTTCACACCCATCCATGGTAATTGGAAATATAAGTGTGGATGATCTTGGTCTCCAGTGACACGTCCTTGCACTTGATGATTTTTTTTTCTAGTTCCTTCATTGCTGCCCTTCAGAGTCTCAGAGTTCTGCTTTTTTGGCAGCAGTTTCCATTTGGATTGATGATTGAACCAAGACATACAAAATCTCTAACAATTAGAGGCAAATGTTTTCTGGGCCACCTCTGACAGAGGGCAGCAACGTGGAACATTACAATTAGGTACAGAGATCTAGAGATTTACATCACTTACAGACCTATCCCTTTGCGAGCCAGTCCAACTTCAAACCTCAAGCTACACCAAACAGATAGTGATTGTATAATTCTTCAAATCCTGTAGCAATTCCATCAGTTTAAAATCATTATTCATGGGCATGAAGGAAAGCCATTCAGTTGTGAATGTTGGTTGGAAACCTGAGGATGAAAAGTTGTAATACATATTAAAGAACAGGATGGAATAAAATTAGCAGCACATAGTAAAATGGCATTACAGAAATCTGGGCATACAGGCTAACAAATGCTAATACGTTCTTTTGTTACCATCTAATTTATATGATTTGTGTATGCCTATAGCAAGAAAACACTTGTTCCAAATTGCACAGGCACTCAAAAAAACAAAAAAGCCCAAAAAACAGCCATGCAGAGAATTGTAAAAGTATTAACATTCATGTCTAGTTGTGTTATTAAGCTGTACACATCAAATCTGGTAGTACAAGTGGGAAAATGTCATAATGAAGTAGAACAGCATTTAATCAGAAAAAAATTTCAAAAGGTCATCAGAGGATTATACAAAACCTATCCGTGCATGACAGCCTTCCAAAATAAATAACCCAAAGTATGCTAAGAATAAATGCAACATGGATGATCTATGTTGACTACATTTTTGTGAAGAATACATCCAGCTCTCATCCTAATGCTGTTTCACCCTTTGAAGATCTCAGAAAGCATTTTAAACCACACACGTACCACAGTGTACATGCATTCATATGAATCAGAGATAATCAAAACACCTCCGCATGTCTATGGCAGTTGAAATGGTAGGTGGTTTTCTTTTTTCCTCATTAGTCAGGCGACTCAAAAGCAGTACACTGCAAATAGCAAATGATTTATTTATATTTCCCCATTTTCAATAGCAATGGTCTTACCAATCTGATACATGGCAGCTCTTTGAGTCTTTTAAATATTTCATATGGAAGTTCTAAAGAGTTTTAGTTTTTCCTTCAGCACAGCCCTAGACAGCCAGAGCAAAAGCAGATATGAATTGAGGAATATATGCAGAATTCTGCTTTTCTGAAACCAGGATCAACTCAATATTTCCTTCATTCAACAGATTTGAATGTATATTCATGGAAATGCTAAAATACATCAGGCTTTCTTTGTTGATTGGTACTCAGTTTCTTTTTAACCCCAAGACTTTTTTAAAAAAGGTTTTAACTTTTTACTGTCAACCTCAATTTGCAGTTGATGTGGCAAGTTAGGAACTATATGGACTGGCCACTGAAAATGGTTTCCCTTGTTCCAGTTTCTCCCTTTACTTCTGCAATGTGTAACAATGTCCTCTTTCCCTCTCTAGTATTTGGCAATGAACCAGAGTCTGCTCCTAGCAGTGGTAGCCGTTGCTACAGAGTAGGGAATACATGACTGAAGGATGTATTTACCTCCTTCCCAGGTTGTTACATGCACTTAAGAGGGGGGGGGGCTGTTTAAGCCATTGGCTTTTTAAAAAGACGGGGAGCTTTGGAACTTTGACATCAGTGCCTCCCTGTCACAATATTTTCCCATCCCATCTTGGCTCTATTTACCATTGTGGGTGAATCCAGTTTGTCGTATTCATACAGTAGCCTTTTCCAACAAGCACTAAACTAGTGGATTCACATCTATGTGATTTCTTTATTCTTTCAATAAATTCTTGCACTTTCTATGGATAATGCTTGAGGCACCGAACAATAAATTGCAATCTACAGTCCATTGTTAAAAAATAAACAAAAATACAGCAATACAACAGGCACAGATGAAACACTCACATTAAAATGCACAGTACCAATAGTGGGAAAAACCAACTTTGCAAGAAAACAACCTGTTTAAAGAAGGACTTTACCTGCTGGTATAAGGACACCAGAGAGGTGCATATATGGGATGGTATCTCTAGAGCCCAAAGCTTGATAATAGCAGGGTTTTCTTCTATTACAACTCCCAGAATCCTCCCCTGCTTTCCGTCATGGAGAATGTAGGTGCATACAGTTGCCACTGCTCTAGAAGCAGACTAACAGTGCAGTCCTATACCTATCTCCTGAGGGAGATGTTTCATTAAACTGAGTGAGACTTACTCTCATTGAAGTGTATAAAGGGTTCTGTCTTAAAGAAGAGAAGTCCTTTCCAGAAAACACAAAGCAGCAGTTTCAGGCCACAATCCAGGAAAAGATTTTAGAAATTTTTTTTTAAAAAAATCATTCATCTTTAAAGTGCCACATGGTGTTTTATGTTGTTTTCTTTGATTTCTGCAACAGCAGACTAAAATAGCTCCCTACCCTCACCAAAAAATTTGAAAGTTGTTCCAACTTTCAGGAAAACATACACATCTAAACAGAAGTGCCAGGCAGCTTGGGCAAACTCTTGTTCCTCCTTAATAACAGCCTTCTATAATCTGTTTAACTTCCCTTCCACATAAACCCTTCCTGAAGCTGTACCTATAATAGAAAGGAAAAAAACAGAGATCTCTTCAGGAAAATTGAAGATATTAGAGGAACATTTTGTGCAAAGATGGACATGATAAGGGACAAAAATGGTAGGGACCTAACAGAAGTAGAAGACACCAAGAACAGGTGGCAAGAACACACAGAAGAATTATACCAGAAAGATGTGGATATCCTGGACAACGCAGACAGTATGGTTGCTGACCTTGAGCCAGACATCCTGGAGAGTGAAGTCAAGCAGCCCTTAGAAAGCATGGCTAACAACAAGGCCAGTGGAGGTGATAGCATTCCAGTGGAACTATTTAAAATCTTAAATTATGACGCCGTTAAGGTGCTACACTCAATATACCAGCAAGTTTGGAAAACTCAGCAGTGGCCAGAGGATTGGAAAAGATCAGTCTACATCCCAGCCCCAAAGAAGGGCAGTGCCAAAGAATGCTCCAACTACTATACAATTGCCCTCATTTCACACTCTAGCAAGGTTATGCTCAAAAACCTACAAGGTAGGCTTCAGCAGTATGTGGACCGAAAACTCCCAGAAGTACAAGCTGGATTTTGAAGGGGCAGAGGAATTTAAGACCAAATTGCTAAAATGCGCTGGATTATGGAGAAAGCCAGAGAGTTCCAGAAAAATATCTACTCCTGCTTCATTGACTACGCAAAAGCCTTTGGCTGAGTGGACCACAGCAAACTCTGGCAAGTTTTGAAAGAAATGGGAGTGCCCGGTCACCTTATCTATCTCCTGAGAAATCTGTATGTGGGTCAGGAAGCAACAGTTAGAACTGGATATGGAACAACTGATTGGTTCAAAATTGGGAAAGGAGTACGACAAGGCTGCATATTGTCTCCCTGTTTATTTAACTTACTGTAGATGCAGAATACATCATGCGAAAGGCAGGACTGGAGGAATCCCAAACCGGAATTAAGATTGCCGGAAGGAATATCAACAACCTCAGATATGCAGATGATATGTGGTAGCGCTGCGGGCTAAACTGCAGAACCCTATGCTGCAGGGTCAGAAGACTAGCAGTCATAAGATCGCATCCACGTGGCGGAGTGAACTCCCATCACTTTGTCCTAGCTCCTCGCCAACCTAGCAGTTTGAAAGCATGCAAATGTGAGTAGATAGATAGGTGCCACCTCGGTGGGAAGGTAAAACAGCGTTCCCTAGTCACGCTGGCCACATGAGAATGGAAACTGTCTTCGGACAAGTGCTGGCTCTACGGCTTGAAAAAGGGATGAGCACAGCCCCCTAGAGTTGGACACGACAGGACTAAAAATGTCAAGGGTAACCTTTACCTTTTACCACTCTGATGGCAGAAAGTGAAGAGGAATTTTAGATTAGATTAGGCATCCTTTGGTCTCGGGAGACTATGGTAACATGCTCTGTATGTAGGACTTGGAACAGCATCTAGTGAGAAGGCCAATTCAAAAGTGGCAGTCCCTTCCACACTGAAGACAAATACAATCTGTCCCCTGTCCATCTCCCTGATTTTGCTGCTTTTGTGACTGCCTCTTTGCCTCTTTGTCTGCTGGACAAGGGTCTCTTCTAATTGGGAGAGGCCATGATGCAACAGCTGCCTCGAGTCTGAATGCTCAGATGTCAGACTCTGTTGAGGTCTATTCCTAAGGCCTTCAGATCCCGCTTGGAGATATCCTTGTATTGCAGCTGTGGTCTACCTCTGCGGTGATTTCCCTGCACTAATTCTCCATGCAGCAGATCTTTTGGAATCTGACCATCAGCCATTTTCACAATGTGCCCAAGCCAATGTAGACGTTGCTGTTTCGGTAATATATACATGCTAAAAATTCCAGCTCATTCTAGGACTACTCTGTTAAGTACTTTGTCCTGCCAGTTGATACCAAAAACGCGTTAGAGACAATGCATATGGAAAATGTTCTTCTCCTGCCATGCACAAAGGGTCCTGGACTCACTGCAGTACAGGAGTGTGCTCAGGACACAGGCTCTATAGACCTGGATCTTGGTATGTGTCATCAGCTTCTTATTAATCCATACTTTCTTTGTGAGTCTAGAGAACATGGTAGCTGCTTTGCCAATGTGTTTATCCAGCTCGACATCTAGAATGAGGGTGTAAGAGATGGTTGAGCCAAGGTACACAAAGTCATAAACAACCTCCAATTCTTGTGTGGAGATGGTAATAGAGGGAGGTGAGTCCACGCCTTGGCCCATGACTTGTGTTTTCTTCAGGCTGATAGTTAGTCCAAAGTCTTGGCAGGCCTTGCTGAAATGATTCATGAGTTATCGGAGGTCTTCAGCAGAGTGGGCAACAATGGCTGCATCATCTGCGAAGAGGAAGTCCCGCATGCATTTCAGTTGGACTTTGGTTTTTGCTCTCAGTCATTTAATTTAATTTAATCTAATTTATTTTAATTTAATTTTCTCTCTTTCTTATCTATCTATCATTTATTATTTTTAGTATGTTTGTCAATAATTGAAGCTTATGGATTTACATTATTTTAATTGTATATGTTCTGTTGTCAGCTGCTCAGAGTGGTATAAATATACCAGATGGGCGGGATATAAATCAAATAAATAAATAAATAAATAAATAAATAGAGAGATTAAAGAGCTTTCCGTCTGATCTAGTCCGTAGATAGACAACTTCTGTTGCAGTTCCAAAGGCCTGCTTCAGCATGACAACAAAGAAGATCGCAAAAAGGGTTGGTGCGAGGACACAGCCCTGTTTCACTCTGCTTCAGATGTCAAAGGGATCTGATGTTGAGCCGTCAATAACTACAGTGCCTTTCATTCCCTCATGGAAGGATCTGATGATGTTAAGGAGACGAGGTGGACATCCAATATTCATAGTACGTATCTGCATTTCCTAAATACATTCCTATGACCCTGTTGCTTCTTATATGCTGTTTTCAGACCTCAGCTATCAGCCTATTGGCTAGACTTTCTCAAAACCATGATATTTTCACAAAAACCTGTAGAGAGTAGACCACCTTACATTATAAATATATGGCGTTGGCAACAAAATATTCAATGGCTTCATTCACTGGTTAACCAGCATGGCTGTAACTAAATGAGGTAAGTAAGCCTTTGGGCACATCATGCGAAGACAAGACTCACTGGAAAAGACAGTAATGCTAGGAAAAGTTGAAGGCAGGAGGAATAGAGAAAGACCAATTTTGATGTGGTGTGACTGTATAAAGAAAACAACAGGCCTAAGTTTGTAAGAGCTGAGCAAGGCTGATGATGATAGAAGAATCTGGAAATCACTCACTCACAGGGTCACAATAAGTCAGATGCGACTTGACATCCCATAACAGCAACAATAATGCTTACTAGAGATGGGGGTATATTTGTATTCGAAAACAAATATCTCCACCCAGCTGAACTTACCAAGGGCTGTCACCTGTGGCTGGCCCATCCACTCACATGTCCCCTGGCAGCAGCAGTCCTGCTCATCTTTCCAATCGCTCCCGGAGCTCTGCTCTCTTCCTGCTCACCTGGCCACTCATCAGCCACATAAGAACACTTGTCCTCCCTCCCACCGCCTGGAGTAGCCAGGCGAGCAGAAAGAGAGCAGAGCTTTAGGAGTGATTGGAAGGATGAGCAAGGCTGCCACCAGAAAACACATGAGCCCCTCATTAAGTCCAGCTGCACATGGATATTCGTATATGAATACAAATACCCCCAATATCTGATAATAACTATCATGGGGCTTACCCAGGGCATTAACATTTATAGAGGATCTTAAAAAGCCTGTGCTGCAGGGTCAGAAGACCAACAGTCATAAGATTGAATCCACGCAACGGAGTGAGCTCCCATCGCTTGTCCCAGCTCCCACCAACCTAGCAGTTCGAAAGCATGCAAATGCAAGTAGATAAATAGGGACCACCTTGGTGGGAAGGTAACAGTGTGTGTCTAAGGCACACTGGCCATGTGACCATGGAAGATTGTCTTCGGACAAAACGCTGGCTCTATGGCTTGGAAACGAGGATGAGCACGGACCCCCAAGGGTCGAACACGACTGGACAAAAATTGTCAAGGGGAACCTTTATCTTTACC
The DNA here is from genome assembly GCF_051106095.1 of Pogona vitticeps. Classification (NCBI taxonomy): domain Eukaryota; kingdom Metazoa; phylum Chordata; class Lepidosauria; order Squamata; family Agamidae; genus Pogona; species Pogona vitticeps. The sequence goes on along the minus strand of NC_135784.1, from coordinate 48,435,988 downwards.
TTTAAAGATGAAACTGTGGCTGAACATTAGAAAAATAAACCACCACACTGGCGAAAATGGAAGGCTTGGGGACAAATGTGAAGTAGCAAGGTAACAAACTTTATCTTAGTCTCTTAGAAAAGTATAAGCAAAATGTTCTTAGTAAAACAAACAAAAAAAACCTAAAACTACATAACAGAACATACCAAAATAGTAAAAACAAGTAGGGTGACAGCAGCTCAGGCAAACACACATAGTCTCTGCCTTGGTTTGGATCTGTGTGGTGTTTCTCTTCGTCAGGCAAAAGCAATTAACCCCTTTTGTAGAGCCTTACTGGAAAGAGAGAAAGAACCTATTGGCAATAAAGTAGGTCATACTTCCAGGTGAGGAAGCAACTCCTGTTATGACAAACATATTAACCCCATAATGACAGGAACGTATATCTTGCCATATCCCAAGGCACATCTCCTACACTTGTCTGCTTTCTTTTTCCCCCAGCACAACCTTTCTTATTTGTGAAGATGCTCAGTCATCCAGGCGTGGTTATCTGGAAGTTGAGTCATGGCAAGTGGACTTCTTTCTTTTTAGGTTGAAATGTTTCACTACGCATCCAAGTAGCTTCTTCAGTCTACCATGACTCAACCTCCAGATAACCTTTCTCATTCTTTTTACTTGTAGGGGGTGGAACATTTGTTCCACATTTTTTTCATCAGGTGGGACTTCTGCTCATGCCTCTTAATGAAGAAAGTGGGAGATGGTACCTCTTGCTCCAGGTACCCATATAACTAGTTATGACTCTATTAACCAAAAGGCACAAGGAACTCTGCAGCATTTCCACTAATTTTCACCCCTCCTTCATCTGAATCTAGCGTGGATTTCTGTTTGGTATGTTCTGCATACAGATTGAACCAATAAGAGGATAAAATGCACCTTTGTCTGACACCTTTGCCTATAGGAAAACATACTTTTTATTTATTGATACATACTGCATTTCGAAAGGAAATGGGGGAAGGCACAAAAGAGAGGTACGTACATGCTTTTTCTGAACAATCTCACAGGCTGCAGATTGGAAGAATTTTTCAAAAAGTTTATTTAATGCAGATTTCTATTCCACTGCAAATTTTGACTCTGCTGCAGTTGGGGCATAGAAGGATTATGATGCAGTCTGGCAGAAGCCCTGGAGTAATGGCAGCTGAAATATCTGGGCTAAAGCATCAGCCTCTTTCACTGAACTAGCTCCTGCTCACATCAGCAGAAGTCACTTGTCAAGTCAAGTGCTTAGGACAACGGTACAAATGCTGTTTCAGAAAGTGAGAAATATCCTTTGAAATATTGCCTAGCTAATATTTCAGAAAGCTGCTACTTGCACTCGAAAACCAGAAACGACAATTGTCCTGATTTTCAAAATATTCCCCCACCCCCTTAGTTCACACACACACACACACACACACACACACACACACACACACACACACACACACACACACACACACACAAAAGAGAGAGAGAAAGGAACAGAAGAATATAATTTTTTATTCTTGTTGCATTCCTGCTAGAACAATGTGTTTGAATGCTTACATCTTTTTTAATGGTACAATTTTATCTTACAAATGTAATTCCATTTGGTGAAAGGGAACAGAATGCTCTTTCATTGTGCTTTCTCCCTGACTTTCCCCCCCAGGTTCTTTAAGGTAGGAAGGTGAATCCCATTACAAAGCCCACATAGCAAATCCTGTTCCAAACATCCAATGCTTGTGGTGTATTTACCTTCCTTCCCATCTTTGTTTGCTTTTGTGTGGAACACATAATAGCTTCATAAAGGGAGAGAAAAGGCAAGGGAGCCACTGCAATTTCAAGATTTCCTGGCCTGCTGACAAAAGGGGAAAGGATCAAATAGAAATGTGGTAATTTCCATTCTACAATAGGCCTGCTTCACGGTGCACTCCTCCTGCCAATTGCTCTAACATGAGGATGTAAACCCGGCACAAATCCTACGTGCTTATTGCAAAGCTAGAGCAAAATGATAACTTCCTCCTAACCCTTCCAGAAAAATCTGATTATGTGCAGAAGTATCGCTGGGTTAAACCTAGTAATCAATGGTCTTTCTATGATTTCCTATAGGTAGAGTTATAAATACTTGCCCTGCTGTCTGGTGTTAAGATAGGTTGGCTGGGAGTCTCCCTAAATTTGACCTTATGATGTGAAAGCAAGGTCCTTATATTTAAGGTAGAAATTATTCACAGTACAGCGGAAAGCAGAGTTACAGTAAGCTGTTTAAATGGCTATGAATTATTGAAACAATTGGAGGAAGGGGGCAAGTGACCAGGGAGGGAGTGTCATATGAAGGCATTTGTGTGAAGAGTTAGACTCTGTGTTTCAGCACAGCAAAATACCTTTGTTCTTCCTCTGAAGGATACATACATTTTCCCTCAGGGAGACTGCAATTTTTTGAGATTATTTGGTATTCAAAGATGACATTTCTATTCATTTATTTATAGCTATTATTTAGTTGCAAATGCAAATATGCCATCTGTAGAATAGGATGAAATAGCCCTCTCAAGACAACTTACAAAATGTATAAAATATTACTCATACACAAATGAAATCCAATTAACAGTTTAATAAGTACTAAAAGCTAAAAATGTCTATAACCAAGGAAACATAAAGGCCTAGATCAAACTTGTTACCAGAACAGCATGAAAGAATTTCCTTTCCATCTTCATTTGCCCACAACCTTCAGCATCATCCTGAAAACAAACCTGCAGAATCCCAAGGCTATCTGGATCTCTCTCTTTCTTGTAGTAGTAGTAGTAGTAGTAGTAGTAGTAGTAGTAGTAGTAGTAGTAGTAGTAGTAGTAGTAGTAGTAGTAGTAGTAGTAGTAGTAGTAGTAGTAGTGAGGACAGATCACATAGCCCCAGATGCAGCTGACTGAAGCAGTTCAATCAGCAAATGTCCCTTGTTACATTCTGGCCTATTAAAACCAATCTACTGAAAACAACTCCCAAGAAGCAATCCCATAAGACCCTAAAATTAATTAAGGATAAAGGGTAAAACAATATAATGTTGCGGGAAAAGGTTTAAGGTGTAAAATGGGGACTTGCTTACAAGATCAGATCAAAGTCTGTTCATTCAATTTCACATCCTGTGAGCTGCAAGAGCTTCAAGGAAGCCCACAAGAAAGACTACCATCATCTGCACCAGGGTGGACAAAGTGTAACCGTCTGAATCTTATTAGACTAAGCTGGCTACACATGACAGAATCTGCAACAACCTCACTTTGCACACTGCTTTGCCCAGTCACCATTTGTTGAAGAGAAGCCACAAATCTTTTTTTTTCATATGGATACAATGACATTTCCTTTGCTAGGTTTCCCTCAACCCTATTCTTAATAATAGCATGTTTAATGGGGAGAGGTGAGCAGAGGGTGCAGAAAGGGAGGGCGAAAACATTGCATGGTTCCATTCATTTTCACAGAAAGTCTGTTCCTATTTTGATGTCATTTTAGCACACTTTGGTTTTCTTGAGCTGGTTTACTGGTTCTCACTTTGTCACTCTCATGGTTAAATGCGGTTGCTCATCTCCAACAGAGTAGACCCAGTGAAGCAACCAGTAGGATAACCTGCCTTAACTTATCAACAGGATTTAAATCTTGATCTATATAGAACATGAAGAATAACAAGGAAGGTTCCTCCAAATCACTGGGAGGTGCACTTGCAGCTCAGAGACAGGGAGTGGAAGACAAAGAGGCAGGATGACAATGTTAGCAGCCTTGTAGGGCAAGGCAACTCTTCACGGATTGCTGCCTTTTCATGGCAAAGGGGCTTCGGTAATTCAGAGAAGCTCTGGGCTATGCCGTGCAGGGACACCCAAGATGGACAGGTCATAGTGGCTAAACATGATCCACCTGGAGCAGGAACTGGCAAGCCACTCCTGTATCTTTGCCAAGAAAACTCCATGGACAGAAACAGAAGGCTAACAGATATGATGCTGGAAGATGAGCCCCTCAGGTCGGAAGGTGTCCAACATGCTACTGAGGAATAGCGGAGGACAAGTACAAGTAGCTCCAGAACTAATGAAGTGGTTGTGCCAAAACCGAAAGGATGCTCAGCTGTGGATGTGTGTGGAAATAAAAGTAAAGTTCGATGCTGCAAAGAAAAAATACTGCATAGGAACCCGGAATGTAAGATCTATGAACCTTGGGAAGCTAGATGCGGGAGATGGCAAGAATAAACATTGACATCCTGGGTGTCAGTGAACTAAAATGCACGGGAATGGGCGAATTCAATTCAGAAGATTATCATATCTACTATTGTGGGCAAGAATCCCATAGAAGAAATGGAGTAGCCCTCATAGTCAACAAAAGAGTGAGAAAAGCTGTACTGGGATAAAATCTCAAAAATTATAGAATGATTTCAATACGTATCCAAGGCAGACTTTTCAACATCACAGTAATCCAAGTTTATACACCAACCGCCAATGCTGAAGAGGCTGAAATTGACCAGTTCCATGAAGACTTCCAACACCTTCTAGAACTGACACCAAAGAAAGATTTTCTTCTCATTATAGGAGATTGGAATGCTAAAGTAGGGAGTCAAGAGATAAAAAATAACAACAGGTAAGTTTGGCTTTGGAGTTCAAAACGAAGCAGGGCAAAGGCTAATAGAGTTTTGTCAAGAGAACAAGCTGGTCATCGCAAACACTATTTTCCAACAACACGAGGAGACTCTACACATGGACATCACCAGATGGGCAATATTAAAATCAGATTGATTATACTCTCAGCAGCCAAAGATGGAGAAGCTCTATACAGTCAGCAAAAACAAGACCTGGAGATGATTGTGGCTCTGATCATCAGCTTCTTATAGCAAAGCTCATGCTTAAACTGAAGAAAGTAGGAAAAACCACTGGGCTACTCACGTATAATCTAAACCTTATGAATACACAGTGGAAGTGAAGAACAGATTTAAGAAACTAGATTTGGTGGACAGAGTGCTTGAAGAACTCATAACACTGTACAGGATGCAGCAACAAAAACCATCCCAAAGAAAAGGAAATGCAAGAAAGCAAAGTGGCTGTCCAACAAGGCCTTACAAATAGCAGAGAAGGGAAACAAAATGCAAGGGAGAGAAGGAAAGTTATAGAAAATTAAATGCAGACTTCCAAAGAATGGCAAGGAGAGACAAGAGGGCCTTCACTGAAAACCTATCCATTCTGAAGGAAATCAACCCTGAGTGTTCACTGGAAGGACAGATCCTGACGCTGAGGCTCCAATACTTTGGCTATCTCATGAGAAGAGAATACTCCCTGGAAAAGATCCTGATGTTGGGAAAGTGTGAAGGCAAGAGGAGAAGGGAATGACAGAGGACAAGATGGTTGGACAGTGTCTTTGAAGCTACTAACATGAATTTGACCAACTCTGGAAGGCCATGGACGACAGGAGGACCTGGTGTGCTCTGGTTCATGGGGTCGTGAAGAGTTGGACATGGCTTAACGACTAAACAACAACAAGGGTATGACAACTATCTCAGGAGATTCCAAGGATGTCTTGGGCATGAATCTTGCTTGGATGCCCAGTCAGAAGGAGTCAGACTATGGGGTGTGGAATGAGGCCAAACACACTTCACTCAAGTTAATGTTTGAAACACTTGAAAATCAAACTCAGCAGTCACTCTTTCTTGGAAATTAAATTAGCTGCCTGAGCCTGCAAAAGCACATCAAGGATCAGGAGCTGTTTCCCACACTAGCAACACTGCTGCAGATTGAGTGCTATTTAGCCAAGATAACTTTGCATCTTCTCTAAATACTAAGAATAAACCTCACCTAAACCTTGCCTCTTTGATAAAGTCAATCTCAGTTATCTTCCTGCAATCCCCCCTCACAAAAAAATAAAAATAAAAATAAATAATGACCATTAACTTCTAGGACCCATCAAATGGATCAGACACTTGAAAGCCTAAGCTTGTTTGTGATAAGTATTTTTTTTATCTTTTAAATTCTCCCCAAGCTTTGATTTGTCTTCTTTGAACATTTGCTTGTATTACTTTATCTTCTCATACGATCTGACAGCCTACTCTGCAGTTATTGTTATGCATTTCAATATGTCTCCCTTGGGATAATCTTTCTGATGGATATTAATACTAATTATTGTTAATCTGGATTTCTTCTGTCTGATTGGTGTCAGCAAGTTGATGAAACATCCCCTTTAGTTAGGTGGCATCCCATAAACCACCATAAAATGTACTTTGACCAGTTAACTCTGCCCTATAGCAGATGTAAACTGCTCATAAATGTTGAAATTAAAATTTTAGAAATTTGTAAGAGCGGACAAATCTTTTCATAAATACCAGCAAATACTTGACTAATCGCCATGTATGTGGAGATGATCCCCAAGGTCTCCCCACCCCACCACCCATCATCCCCTCTGCTCGAATATGCTATTGGAACTATAGAGTTCTGTTACAAGACAAGATTCAGCTTGTAACAAGGCTGAAAGAGTTGAAAGCCACAAAGAATTATATCTAGGGTAGATACTATTCTAGAAAACATCTGGATTTTATCCCTGCTGCAGTGCTTCCTGTAACTACCACCTAGCCTGAAGAAAGTGGGGAAACCAAGCTGCTACCTGTATTGGGGAATACTCTTTCTTTCATTGCTTAAATATTCTTGTCATGAGAACCTTCTGGGAGCAGAATTAATCTTTATCTTCAGGAAACCACAACGGAGAACAACAGAGCCTTGGTGCTCCTGAGATGTTTTGTTGTTGTTTAGTTGTTTAGGCATGTCTGACTCTTTATGACCCCATGGACCAGAGCATCCCAGGCCCTCCTGTTTTCCACTGCCTCCTGGAATTGGGTCAAATTCATATTGGGAGCTGTCCATCCATCTAGTCCTCTGTTGTCCCCTTCTCCTCTTGCCTTCACACTTTCCCAACATCAGGGTCTTTTCCAGGGAGTCTTGTCTTCTCATCAAATGGCCAAAGTACTGGAGCCTCAGCTTCAGGATCTGTCCTTCCAGTGAGCACTCAGGGTTGATTTCCTTTAGAATGGATAGGTTTGTTCTCCTTGCAGTCCAGGGGACTCTCCAGAGCCTCCTCCAGCATCACAATTCAAAAGCATCAATTCTTTGGTGGTCAGCTTTCTTTATGGTCCAGCTCTCACTTCCATACATCGCTACTGGAAAAACCATAGTTTTCAATATGTGGACTTTTATTGGCAAGGTGATGTCTCTGCTGTTTAAGATGCTGTCTAGGTTTGTCATTGCTTTCCTCCCAACCTGAGATGTTTACAGCATGACTATTCCGTCATATTCAGGAATATGTTGAAAAATCATTTCTTGTGCACTACCTAAAAACTTACACACATGAGGGTTAACAGCAAGTCAAGTCTGGCTGGAGCAGGGTTGTTGACACATGTTTGGGTGCAAGTTCTATGTCCAAGTCTGAGTCTTGGATACAAAGTACCAAATTGTAAGTCTGAGTCTCTATTAAAAACAAACTTTTTTCCTCAGAAAAAAGAGAGGGGTGGGTGAGTTCTGTGCGGAGTGAACGATCCACTTTTGGTCCCATCTGCTGTTCCCTGAGTGCCTGATTGTCACCACAAATATGGAATCATAGACAAAACCAACACCCCCCAGCCAAAAACCCTCTGAGCCTGTCTCAACTTCCCTCACCCTTCTACCTCCCTCTCAAAAAACCTTCCCTTCCCATTGCTACCTCCTTCACCACCATTTGCCGCTCTCCCACATCTTCTGATGAGTGTCACAAAGTTTCTTCCAGGTTTATGGTGTCCTTCATTAAAAGAAAAGGGACTGAAAAACATGACTCTGGAAAATGGGTCTGAGCTGGAAGTTGGGCGAGTCTTTAAAAGAAAACACCCAAGTTGAGTCCAAGTTGATTTGCTGGTGCAACTTAAGTCTTACTCTATAGCAAGTTGGGAAACTCGTATCCCCATCCATGAGTCAGGGTGGTCACCTGTCACAACTACTAGTGTGGCGCATGAAAAAGCAGCCAGATTGACTGCTGTTGTAATTCTTTTACTGGTGTAGAGGGAAAACCTTGTGTATGGGATGCTTTGTCTCAGCTGCCAAAACAGTTTGACTGATTTTGGATACAGTGTTTCTTGACCTGGAAAAATATGTGGTGGTGGCAAAAATATCTTCAGTTAGTCCTGGTGAAACGTGTTGTGGTGTGGAGGTCCACACATCTGGGTCCCTTGTAAATCTTTACAAACTTATGAAGGCCTACACAGAAACCCCTGGCATTGATTTTTGTTGTTGTTTTGTTCTTTCCATTGTCACTAGAGGAAACATTAAAAAAAAAAGAACTTTAAAAGTCAGAAAAGAACTTTTTAAGCACTTAAAACACAGAGGGAGCAAAGTCACTACCAAATGAAGAGTGCATTGTGACAGCAATTGATACCACTGAAAGTTGGGAATGGTATGGCACTTTCCTTTTGTTGAGATTGTCAATAGATTTATACAGTTCTCATCTACAAACTAGTAATCGAAATGTGCATATATATTATGATTTTCTGTGCCAGAAGGAATCCTCATATTCTTGTTAGCTCATTTGTTTTCCTTTTCAGATGATATGCATATAGACATGCTCAGCTAAAAATATTCATAGCTGAAAAAATGTAGACCTCCACTTCTCTCAATAGACAAAATGGGGAAACATATAATTACAAAATTCATTAAAATTATGTATGTTAGGAAGCGTGCTGCCCATAATAGGCATGTATTTCCGTGCAAGGAAAGTCTTTCAGTGTCATTTTAGTTCCATCTTTCAGGATGGGGATACTGTGGAGATTCTGAGAAACACAAGAGAAATAAAACTGATACTTTTTCAAATTCTGATCAAAGCTGCCCCTTGAGACAGGTGCCGATATAAAACCCAAAGTTAGTTGGAGCCCCTGAATGTAGTTCATTTTAACTTTAAATCTGCCCTTTGGGTTGTAAACCTTCCATGCATATCTGAACTACATCCCACGTACCTATTGCTGTTCTGCATCTTGTACAATAATTTGGTAGCAACGAATGCTCTGCAGAAATGTTTGCTGTGCAAAATATCTTTCAGTCAATTAATGTTGTGTGAATTTCTGTTTCTCCTTTTCCCTCCCTTCTGTTTATTCTATTGGAGAGTCAGATCTCTGCAGAAGAGAAAATTGACTTCTGCTCTTCTAAAGAGCCTGCCGCAGCTGTCTATGTTTGTTCAGTGAGAGAGCTTACGGTCCAGAGAGCCCATTTAGGATTGGATTTTCTTCACACAAGTTTCAAAACTTGCCATGATGAAAGGGAAACCAACATCCATGTGAATCTCATGAAGAAACTTCCCTGCAGTTCTGGTTCCAGAGGGTAATGTGGAAAATGGACAACTTTGGACTGTTTCTTGAATTCTCCTTCCCATCCACAACAGAAAATATTTTCAGGCTTTAGTTTTAAGATGTAGTTATTTTATTACCTTTTTCATTATAAGCATTTGTGAATTTCAACTCACCAAAACTCCTGAATGGATGTACAGGAAAGTAGATTTTATGCATTCTTTTAAAAGATATACTGGCAGAATGGCATTTTGAGGTCACTTCCTCTGAAGCCTGTAGATTATACTTCCCCATCATGGCTTGTAACCTGCAATGAACTTTCCCTCCAGGAATCTATTCAATCCCCTTTTAAAGGCATTTAGGCCGGATGCCATCACCACATCATGTGGAGTTCCACAAACTAACAACACACTGGGTAAAGAAATATTTTATTTTGTTTGTTCCAACTCTCCCAACACTCAATTGGAGTGGATGTCCCCTGGTTCTGGTATTGCGTGAGAGGGGAAAGAGCTTCCCTCTATCCACTTTACCCATCCCCTGCATAATTTTATATGTCTCAATCATGTCCCCCCGCAGATGCCTTTTCTCTAGACTAAAGAGCCCCAAATGCTGTAGCCTTTCCTCATAAGGGAGGTGCCCCAGCCCAGTCATCATTTTAGTCACTCTCTTGTGCATCTTTTCCAGTTCCAAAATGTCTTTTTTGAGGTGCGGCAACCAGAACTGTAGGCAATACTCCAGGTGCGGCCTTACCATCGTTTTGTACAATGGCATTATAATGTTGGCTGTTTTATTTCAAACCCCCCCCCCCTTTTAATGACACCTAGCATGGAACTGGCTTTCTTCACTGTTGCCGAACACTAGGCTGACAGTTTCATTGAGCTGTCCACCAGCACACCAAGAACTCTTTCCTAATCTGTCATTGACAGCTCAGAACCATTCAGCTGAAAAATAAAGTTTTGATTTTCCCCCCACTGTTTATTACTTTACATTTTCTTATATTGAAACACATTTGCTATTTTGCTGCCCATTCTCCCAGTTGAGAGAGATGCTTCTGGAGCTCTTCACAATCCTTTCTTGTCTTCACCGCTCAGAAAAGTTTCGTGTCATCTGCATACTTGGCCACCTCACTGCTTATCCCTGTCTCCAGGTCATTTATGAACAGGTTGAAAAGCACCAGTCCCAGGACAGATGCCTGGGGCACACCACTTTTCACCTCTCCCCATTGTGAAAATTGCCTATTGACACCCATTCTCAAATGAATCAGAGTCCTCATTTGGATTGCAGGTCACACACCAAGCCATCCAATTGCTGTGCAAGTAGTAATCCAAGGGAGGAACTTATTAATTATTGGCAATTAGTGGCTGTGAGTCATGCCATTACTTTTCTGCAGGCATAATTATACAATAGAATTCTGGCAAGTGTTAAATGTTATCAAAAAACACAGTTTAAAAACATATAAAAATGATTCACAAGGAATACTCCTGAAGAATTATTTTATGTGCCCATTCCTGCTTTGAGTGAGAAAGAGAAGCTTGTGAAATCCTCACCAAAAATGTGTATTTATATAATCTTCTGAAAAGGAAAGATAATGGGAACTGGTTCCAGTTCCAGTTCTACCACCTGAGAATAACAGAAGAAAATAACAGGACTCCTGCATTCCAGTCAAGAAGGCCTTCAAATACTTGAAAGCATTATAAAGAGTACCGTAGCTGAGCTGCTTGTTGAGCAGCTTTCCCAAAGTCTTGTTCAGCAGTTTGCACAATGGCGTACAGAACAGCCCATACTATGGTTCCTGTGAGTAGAATCCAAGTGTTGGATATCATACATTTGATGGATGAAAATAAGGTTTCTCAAGTGGTAGAAGCCTTTGCGCTAATGGATACCACCCAGTTCTTATACTATCAAGATTATGGCACTAAAATTTAATCTTGGGATTCTTGTTGTATTATTTTGGTACTTCATACAGCCAAATGCACTCTGCACTTGTAGACCATGGTATTAGAAAAATGACCATTGGATACAAAATGGGCACTGGCGATTTTTCTTCTAAGACAGAGGAAAAGACTGAATGTAGTCCATTATAAAAATGTCTATGTGAGCATGGTTAATGCGAACATACATACCACACTGCATGGCTGCCTGTTCTGCATCCCCTCTCTGTCCACCTTCTCCTGCAAATTGGTCCCACGGTTCCTTACAGTGGGTACCTTGGAGCCAGCATTTCAACTACTGTATGTCTTTATAGCATTCTAAGTGTTAATAGGCTCCCTTAATACGGAGCATTACCAAGATTGGCCAGTCACTCATCTCTACAGAAGTTCTTGCTGTAAACATATGCAGGATTACGAATGCTGAGCCAAAAGCTTTTTATCATTCGATCAATGAAAATCTTTCATTTCAGCTCAATATTACCTGGGGATTCACTGAGGATAAGAAGAGGTTGCTTCTGTTTGGTATGCACACTTTATGAAACAACTTTGGTTCTTTAGTGCCTGCTCAGAGGTGCCAACCACTAAAAATCACAACCAAGCGCCTTAAAAATAATAATGGAATCATCAGTTCAATGAGCCTTAGATGGCATCTAGTCTAAACATTGACATCAAAGCTGTATCCTCCATGCATTCATTGCCCCACAACTGTGCCTTGCTGACAATCTTTTGTTCCCTTGTTCCTCAATGGTCATTCCTGCTTTTTCATTAAGTCAATCACTATCCAGACTACAAGGTGAAATCTGCTTGGTGTGTTGCTTATGAAAGACTTTGCTTCGTTGTGATGTATTGATTTTTTTTTTTAAAAAAACTGTTCTGTTCCATACTCTTTAATGTTTAACAATTAATATAAAACAATAATCTACTTGACATTAAGTGTAGTTAAACTGATTCATCACCTGCCATATCTGGAAGGGGATTCAGTTCCAGGAGCTGTGTAGTGTTAGGTACACTTCTGATGCAACTGTGCACATGGTGCATGCCTGCAGGATAGGGGCTGAGGTGGCAAAGTGCAACATTAAGTCAATCTTTCACCTCCTCCCAGTGCACCTCAATGACTTTGATTTGTTTGGCTTTAATGAAGTTGTTTAGTTTCAAGGAAGTCTATATGGACAAGGCCCTCCCCACTGGGTGCTCCATTTCCTGTGCTGCATCCTTTAGAGTGAGCACTCAGCCACAGGTTTGAGCTGTTGAGCACCGCCCATTATTTCTGGAAAATGGGTTTCTGCTCACTGTTGGCTTCTCATGGAGGCCTTCCAGGGGATTACAGAGGAACTGGGTGTTAACCTGGCTGAGGAAAAGATGGAAAGGCCTTCCTCCATCTTGACCTTTTTGGGCATTGAGCTAGACACCAGGAAGAAGTCTTGCAGACCGACAGCCAAAAAGCTGATGGGGTTGGCCCAGGCATTTACAGTGTTTTTTGCGGTTCAATATTGTATCGCGCCTGGCAGAATCCTGGGCTGAATAATGATATAGCTGACACCCTGCCCCATCAACAGATCAAGCAGTTCAGGTAATTATCTCCTGAGCAGATATGACCCATATCTATTGACCACCTCAGGCAATATGGGATTCATTTATCTGAGAAAGATACTGCCCCAAAGATTATTCAGGGCAGAAAGCCAGCACTATCCATCTACACCAAGGCTCATGTCATATGTTGACATGACAGCTGATTTCTGCATATGAAAGATGATAGAAAGTTGAGGCACTGTGGTAAAGTTCAAGCAGGCATGGCTAAGCAATTGAAGAAAAAGGCTTGGGGCTTCATTGCTTCCTGCCGCATATCTCATTGCCTTCTTCAGCTTTCCAGTTAAACTCATCTCAGTCCTCACTTCAGAGATACGACCTCATAGTCGCTAAGTCCAGTGTGTTCTTGCACATCTGCAGATCCAGAACAGATCAGGTGAGCAAGGGGATGAGCATTGTTTGGGCCAATGTTCCATCCCAGAAATTTGCCTCTTCCAAGCTGTTCTGGACTATTCAGTCCTATTCTACCATAGTGACAGTTCTCCCTAACCAACCTTCAATTTTGGAAGCTTACACCCATCACCTTACACCAGGTAGGCCTTCAGAGTTGGCATTTTGGCTCCCATTCTTTCTGGATCATGGCCACTACAGCGGCATTATGGTATGATGCAGTGGGTATAAAAAGAGTGGTGAGGTGGTTCTCCCAGAGATATCAGTCATGTGTGCACTTGCTGCCCCAGAGATATCAATCATGTGTGCACTCGCTGCCTACTGCTGGCTGTTATTTCTTTTTGGTTTCCACAAGTTCTCTGTTGCCAAGGGTGTAGCTTGAGATCCTGCTGTGTGGGCACAGTGTTGTCTATTGGCTGTCCAAGTATGCTGCTCATTTTCCACGAGGCCTTGGAGCTTGTCCCCTGTTAGACTGAAGGGGATGGAGAGGCATGCTCTGGGACAGGTTGTCCAAATCAGGATCCTGCACTATCTCAGGCCCCTCCCCTGTCCATGATAGGAGGGTTCAAATTCAAGATTTTATTAAAGTTGTGGTCCTAGTTTTCATCCCATTGCCTGTGTTTTGTCCCCTTTATTCTGGGATGGATAGGATATTTTTAAATTAAAATGTTTCCATTGGTGGTTTTTCATATTACAATGTGTTTAACTGTTTTTTAGTATTATATATTTTGGTGTTCTAAATTGTGACTGCTGTGGTTTGATTAACTTTGAGCCTCTTATGGGGAGAAGGCAACATACTGAATAAATAAATGCACGTTGAGTTCAGTTGTTGGAGCAAAAGTAAGGAAGTTCCTTTTGACATCGCAGACTAACATTTATTGTGGCAGGAGCTTTCACAGGCAAGAATTTGCTTCAGGTACCAAAGGCGAGATTTTCACTTTCATCTTAATCTCTGGGCTTTGCTTTTGATAGTCATTAGAACTGTTTTAATGCTTTGCTTTTTAAATAGTGAGTGACTCAGTTACTAAGTGGGAGGAATTAGAACACACATGGACAGAGACAGAGACACAGAGAGAGAGATTGAAGAGAGAGAGAGAGAGAGAGAGAGTCTTAATCATAGTAACTTAAAATTTCTGTCTGGGTGTTCATCCTCATTATATAAAGGGGGAGCATACAGTCACCCTCCCAGTCTCATCTCTGTCGGCTGGCCATGGTGCTTGACACATGACATATGACAAGTGATGTGATCTGATCTAAATGTGTGGGTGTGATCAAACACACAGAAAGGACACATAACAAGAAAAGAGTGGGCTGAAGGACTGGGGCCATGTTCATTATACAGTTGTAATAATGGGGCTGAGAATATATGAATAAACATGAATAAAACTTGGGGAAATTGCATTAAAACTTCTATAATCGTTCAGCTCACATGGCTATAGAAATTATTTTACAAAAATTGCATCTACATTCCTATCCTACCCCTTTCTTTTTATCAGGTTGTGTCCCCCTCCCGTCCCCATGTACACAATTTGTACATATTTCCCACATTGACTAAAGAAAGGTTTGGGTGTATTTTTCAATTGTATGCACTTCAGCCATTTTTGTTTGAAAAAAATGAAGACGCAGAAATGTACCAGAAGGTTTGCAAATGTGCAGATTTCTCAGGCAAGATGTGCATTTTGGTTTTGAAGGAGGAGAATGGATCATTTTGGTAAGACTCTCAAAACCCTCAAAATTCTTTTCAATCTCTATACCTGATTTTGTGTTTATACTGCCACTGGCAGTATAGCTGAAATGATCCCCTAGGATTCTTTTAGTTCTTAAAATGTCTACAGTGCAATATACCCCCTTTGAGACAGTAGGTGCGGAGCTGTGTTTAGACTGTCAGGCTGGGACTTAAACGATACAGATTAAAGTCCCTACTGAGTCTTGAAACTCACTGGGTGCATCACATCAAAGACACATCAAGTTTACCATTTGGTCTCCAACATTCTGATTCTGGGTCTGTCTGAGCTTTTAGCATCCAGAAACACAAACACATCTGCTGTGAGTTAAATCACATTGTGTTCTATTTTGCTTACTCCCAATTTCGTATCTTTAGGTTTCAGCCTTTATCCCAGGTAACCCACTTTGAATTCATCTTTTCATCCAGGAAAATGCTGTAACTACTCTTTTAACTTTCCTTTAAGGGGTGGGGGTGGGGGTGGTGAAAGACCCCTGAATGTGTTAAGCTTCTCTTGATAAGGCAGTGTTCCATTGCCAAGATCATCCTACTCCCTCATTTTATCAGCCTTCAGACGCTTGATCTCCATCGGCATCACAAAGTTCTCTCATACTTGAAAGTAATGTTCTTTTTTTTTAGAACTGCAAAAGGTTAAACTAATATTACAATATATGCTTCTACAGTACATGGCAGGCTAGATGAAAACACCCCTATTCATCACATCTTCTATATGTGACTTGCTTATCTCAAAATTATAAATATAACATGCAGCTTATCTTCTTTCTGGACGCATTTTTCTTGGGTGGGAAGAATTGAGCTTTTACTGTAGCTTCCCTCAGGTTCTACTCATGTGAAAGCAGCCTCTGAACCCTGATGGCACCACAGCACATGCTGCTCATCCAGCCATTACACATGCTGGCTTGCCCTGCCCAGCACCGATGATTGCAAAACTTGGGGAAATTACCTTAAAGCTTCTATAATCCCACAGCTCACGTGACTATACAAATTATTGTGCAAAAACAAGTAAATAAACCATGGTAGTTTTCTCCTGTTCTGTTGCTTTGAGTATAGATATGTATACCAAGATGGCGACCCGATAGCGACCCGATAGCAGGACGCTGTGTTTTTCCTCCTGCTGGGTCGGCGTTTTTCTTTTTCTTTTTCTCTCTGGTTTCTTTCTCTCCGCTTTTTTTTTGTTTGTTTTGTTTATTTTAGGTTCCATGCCTCCCCTCTCTTGCAGCTGCTTTTTATTTTATCTCTGCTGCAACAATAACAAACTTTACAATTGTTGCTGTTCCACTATCACTGGGAGTAAGAAGAACAACAACAACGCCGCCGCGGCTGCAGCCGTTATGGAAACAGGCAGGCAGTCTGGAGTGCAGTGAGTTGCCTGGAAAGAGAAGGATTGTTTTCCAGCACAATAATTGAAGGAATTCATTTTCTTTAATTACATACATTGCAGTGGGAGGTTGCTGGTGCGAGTCGGAAGATCAGGGCCGAGGCAGCCAACCTGTTTGTAGTGAGGTGGAGCTCGGCGTTCTGGGAGCTTCCTTTTCTGCTGCAGGGTTGGAAGAGCTGAAGGGTCCTCTTTGTCTTGGTGGCCTGGCGCTGGGGTCTCGGAGACGAGCCCAGTGTGGAGAGGTGCAGAGGACCCCACTTGCCTGGATGGTGAAGCCCTGGAGAGACTGTGGATGCCAGCTGGAGGAGGTGTGGTGAGCTTGGAGTCGGGGACTGAGAGGCTGGCTGAGGACAAGTGAAGCTGGTGCCAGCTTGTGGTGGTGACTCTTTTGCGAACTTTTCTGGGGGGCTGTCTGGAACTGGGAGTCATCAATATCTATGGCCAAGGGAGGTGCCTTTCCAACAGAGGACCCTGGAATGCTTAAGGGGGAATTCTCTGACTGTCCCCCCGTTGCCATGTTTCCAGCAGCTCTCCATCAGCTCCCCCTCCTTCAGATTTTATTGCTTGCTTTGCCTCTGCTTTTGACTGCTCGGCTTGGGGCCTTCGCCCCCATAAACTCAAAACTATCTCCAACAGCCTCCCTGAGGGAAAGAAGATCTGCGGCCAGTGTGTGGTGGGACAGGTTCAACTGTGTTTGGGAGAAACTTGGGCTTATTTTGTCTATAGCATGTATATATGTATGTACATGTGTATGTATGTGTGTATATATATATATGTGTCTGTGTGTGTATATATGTGTACATATATGTATATGTGTATGTGTATATATGTATATATATGTATATATATTTTTTCCCTTTTTATTATCTCACTGATTATTTAGTTGTATAGTTGATTAATTTTAAATATTGTTAATTATTTGATTTTATGTTAATGTTCACTTAAGTATTACTTGTTTATTTTTTACTGTATTTAGTTTATTTCTATTTGACATGGAGAGGAGGGCCTGCCCCCCCAGCGAGGGCTCCAACATCAGTGTGATTACGGGGAGAGGGAGATACGGCGCTGGCACAGTGCCTACTCGTGTTAGAAGAACAGTGAACAGATGTTTGAAGGCTGTTCACTGTTCTGACACTGTGACCAACTGCCAATATCGAGGTAGGCAGTCTAGCTGGCCCTCTACTCTGAGCCTGGTCCTGTTGAATGCCAGGTCTGTATCCAATAAATCCCAGCTTATTCAAGACCTTATTCTGGAGGAGGATGCAGACCTGGCGTGCATAACTGAGACCTGGATGGGTGGGGAAGGAGGGGTTCCTCTGACCCTTTCCTGCCCTCCAGGTTATGCAGTCCAGCACCAGGGCAGACTGGAGGGGCGGGGGGGAGGAGTTGCCATTGTTTATAGAAAATCATTAGAGGTTACTAGGTGCTCCTCGGTCGTGAAGCCAGGTCTGGAGGCCCTTCATGTGCGGATTGGGGCTAGGGATGGTATTGGGATCTTGCTGGGTTACCGCGCTCCCCGTGACCCAGCCACCTCCCTACCGGAGCTGGTGGACTTCGTCTCCGCGGCACTGTTGGAGTCCCCGAGACTTCTGGTCCTGGGTGACTTCAACATCCATGCGGAGGCGGAGGTATCCGGTCCAGCTCTTGAGTTCCTGGAAACCATGGCTTCCTTGAACTTATCCCAACATGTCAACAGCCCCACGCACATGGGTGGCCATATGCTCGACTTGGTTTTTTCCACCGAGTGTAATGAGCGTGGTCTGATGGTGACTGACCTTGTGTCAGTCCCCTTGTCATGGTCTGACCATTACCTAATAAAATGTAACCTCACAATGGCGCTCTCCCCTCGGAGGGAGCATGGATCTATTTTGATGGTCCGCCCTCGAAGGTTACTGGATCCAATTGGTTTTCAGGATACCATGAGAGGGATTCCAGCAGAACTGTCTGGCGCTCCTGTCGAAGCTCTGGTCGATGGTTGGTTCTCCGCCGCTACTAGGGCTGTTGACACGATCGCACCCAAACGCCCTCTCAGAAGCAGAGCTCGGCCAGGACCCTGGTATAGTCAGGATCTACGAGCGATGAAGCGAATAAGGAGACGGCTAGAGTGCGCTTGGAGAAAGAAACCGACGGACTATAGTAAGATAGCTGTCAGGATCGCAACTAACCGTTACCTAGCCAAGGTAAAGGCTGCTAGAAGATCTTACCTCGCTGACCGGATAAGCGAAGCTTCCAACCAGCAGGCGGAACTTTTCCGTATAGTTCGCGATCTATCCGGAATTGGTCAGGGTGAAGGGCCTCCCACTAGCATCTCACCTGACCAATTTGCAGCGTTTTTTAAATCCAAAGTGGAGGCCATCCGCCGTGACCTTTCTCCTTTTTTAAATACAATGGATCGAGCAGAGATGTCCAGCGCTCCGTCCTGCCCGGTTATTCTCGACTCCTTTCAGCCTGTAACACCAGATTTGGTAGGCAAGGCGCTTGATCGCTGTCGGGCCACCACCTCTTCTCTCGACCCTTGCCCGGCCTGGCTAATCAAAGCAGCCAGGCCGGTAACAACTGAATGGGCCACTGCAATAATTAATGGGTCTCTGCAGGAGGGCAAGGTTCCCCTCGCCCTCAAGGAGACACTCATTAGGCCCATTAGGAAGAAACCAAATTTGGCGGCGGACGAAATTGGCAATTATAGGCCCGTCGCCAATGTTTCCTTCCTCAGCAAAGTGGTTGAGAGGGTGGTGGCAGATCAGCTCCAGGCGCTCTTGGACGAAACCAATGCTCTGGACCCATTTCAGTCGGGCTTCAGGCCGCGCTATGGTACAGAGACGGCACTGGTCGCACTGTTGGATGACCTGTTGAGGGAGGCCGATGGGGGCAACATGTCCTTGTTGGTCCTCCTCGACATCTCAGCTGCCTTTGATACCGTCGACCACGGTATCCTCCTGGGGAGGCTCTCCGAGTTGGGAGTCGGTGGCCTGGCACTCGCCTGGCTCCGCTCCTTCCTGGAGGACCACCCCCAGAGAGTACAGCTTGGGGAGAGAGTCTCGGCCCCGTGGAATCTCAATTGTGGGGTTCCACAGGGGTCGATCATCTCCCCAATGCTGTTTAATATCTATATGAGGCCGCTGGGCGGGGTCATCAGGGGGTGTGGGGCATCGTGTCATCAGTACGCTGATGACACACAGCTCTACATCTCCTTTACACCAACTTCAGTGGATGCCGTCCGGTCCCTGCAGCGCTGCCTGGACACTGTACTGGAATGGATGCAGTCAAATGGACTGAGGCTGAACCCGGACAAGACGGAGGTCTTGAGGGTGGGCGGCCCTTCCGTCAGCGGCATAGGTGACTCCCTCTCCTTTGGAGGGACGACCCTTGCCGCAAAGAGTGAGGTCCGCAGCTTGGGAATACATCTGGACCCGGCGCTTACCATGGAAACCCAGGTGGCGTCCGTGGTCCGCTCCGCCTATTTTCATCTATGGCGGATTGCCCAGCTGCGACCATATCTTGATCGGGGGGCCCTCACTACTCTAGTCCATGCGCTCGTAATCTCGAGATTAGACCATTGTAATGCACTCTACGTGGGGCTGCCTTTGAGGCTGACGCGGAAACTTCAGATGGTCCAGAATGCAGCAGCCAGGCTCCTTAGTGGGGTGAGAAAACACCAGCATATCTCCCCCACCCTGGCTGCTTTGCACTGGTTACCCATCCGTTTCCGCGTTGACTTCAAAGTGCTAATGATCACTTATAAAGCCCTAAACGGTTTGGGACCTCAATATTTGGCAGACCGTCTTCTCCCACCCAGATCTACCCGAATCACCCGACATAGCCAGCAGGGGCGGCTGAGGGGTCTGACGCCGAGAGAGGCCCGGAAGGAAAAAACAAGAAACCGGGCCTTCTCGGCGGTGGCTCCTCGGCTGTGGAACGCCCTTCCAACAGAAATTCGGCTGGCACCCTCGCTGGGTGTTTTTAAAAGCCAGTTAAAAACTTGGTTATTCAAGCAGGCCTTCCCTCCAGTCAATTAAGTCTTTCTCTTTTTCTTTTTCTTTGCTATTCCATCTTGGTAATCCTCTTTTTAAATTAATTGTTTTAAATTGAAACTGTAGTTGTAATTTTTATGATTTTATATATTTTTATACTGTTTTGTTTTATTTTGTAAGCCGCCCCGAGTAGACATGGTCTAGAGGGGCGGGGTAAAAATCAAATAAATAAATAAATAAATAAATAAATAAATATCTGCAGGCGAAAGTCTTTGCATGTAAGCTTCTACAGTGTACCAACTTCTAAATGTCCTGAAAACATTCCCTGAGCTCCAAAAAATATGTGTATCTGACCTGCTAGCTTCCAATATATGCCTGCCCATCCTCAATTATGTTGCTCAGGGACTTGAGCCACTGGTGGACACAACACGGGATGTGGTGCTGGTAGTATGATTCTGTAGATAGTTCCACACACTCCCCTCTGCCAAACCCAAGGAAGCAGCAGAAGGAGATAGTAGGTTGTTTAAAGTTTGGGGATAGGAATCCTTATTTCTCTCATTCTCTGACACGAGATGGGGAATGCGACATTCCAGCCCAAGGAGACAATGACTTTGCTGCTAATTTCCACACTAGTTGTGTCACAGACTCCTCAGGCTGTCACAGGGACCACTCAGGTACCTTTTCACGCCTTTAAAATGCCTAAAGTCCTAGCCACTACTCCTTAGTGTTACTAGGGCATGCATTAAACTGCAAGAACAACCACATCTAAAACCTCATCCTAAGTATTTTGGGGTTCTTCCTTTGTCCCAGCCAGAGACTCCCTCACTCCAAGCTGGTATTCTAGCCGCCTAGAGTGGTCCGGTGGGCCAGATAGGCAGGGTATAAATTAAATAAATAAATAAAAATAAATAAATAATTCAGATGTTCTGTGAAGGGGTTTCTCAATCTAAATTAAACTCTGTGCCCCTTGTGGTAAAGTGTAGTTTCACGTAAGGTGAGTATTATTAGTATTCTGTATTCTGTATTCTTCATTAGTATTCTGGATTCTGGATTCTTATTTCCATTTGTAACAAATAAAGAGGAGAGATTAGTTCAAATAATCACACAGTTTTTTTATTTAGCACCTATACATAATAGGTATGAAGGGAAAGATAAGTTCTTGGATATAAGCAATCAGGGTTAAAAGAACAGTAATACTTAAATATGTTTCTTCAGAATTTAAAGTTCAATATAATTATATTACAGATTCTCAATCTTCCTTACATAGAGACTTTAAAAATTATAGATTTCTCTTCATAAAGTCTGCCACAGACCACTACACACCTCTCCAAAACAGACTTCTAAATCCTATCAGCTTTCTGCTCTAACTTTCCTGACCTTTCTAAATAAATATATTCCTGACCTAAATAAATACATCTCAAATTAACTCTAACCAGACCACATTCCGACAACACTATGATCATGCTAACTAATAACTAGAGATGGGGACGACTCACCATTTTGGTGAGTCATCCCGCTTTGTGAGTCATCAAAAGTTGATGACTCACAAAGCATGACATTGCCCCCATGAAGGGACAAATAATGAAGTTATTTGTTGATTCGTGAAGGGTTTATTACAAAAGCCCAAGGCTACATTAGATGGCTCTTATAGAATGCAGAGTGGGGAATTGAAGTCCCAATCCCTGGTTCCCTATACCTAATTCACTGAGCTATCCAGTTATTACATGCTGTTAATTTGTTTCTGACTTACAGTGACTGTGATAGGGTTTTTGAAGTGAGATGCTCAATGAGTGGTTTACCACTGTCAACCCGCCCTCAATATGTTTCCATGGGCAATCAGGGATTTGAACCCTGATTTGAATAGGTTTCCTTGGTCCTAATCTAGCCTTGGGCAAGTTCCAGTTTGACCATTGTAGCACAACAGCTCTTCACAGGGCACTAATTCTACATAATGGCATCTTATATAAATTGTGGGAACCTTGAAGATAAGTAAACTGACTTGTCATATTCTCATTTTTGGTTTGAGAAGTACTGTGGGTATGAACAAACTGTTAACAGTCAGCCTTGCCATGCCAAGAGCCCCTATCTCTTGTAGAGTATGAGAGTAGAAAATGTAATAAGAGTGTGCCACATCTCAGTAGTTAAGAGAAGTCAGTTTGTATTGTTTGTGCATACAAAGAATATGCGACTGCATTAATACGGATGTTAAAAAGACAATTTCAACATAACATTGGGAAATAAGAGTCACTTGGCACAGCTGACAATGCTAGTGTTGAGTATGTTGATTTGTGTTCAGGCTCCTGTAAGAGTTTCATGTTTAGTCATCTGCACAAAATCCTTTCTCATTAGGTACAGTCACTTCCATTTAGGAACAGTACTGTTTCTGACATTTTGGAAGGTGAATAAACAAGGTAAGAGGGAGAGTGGAAGCACTAAATGGAAATGTTTGAGTCAAATTGCTGTTTGCCATTAATACCCACAGGCTCTGAACGAGCCTTGCTGTTCTTTGTCAGTAATACATCAGGTTTATGTCACATACTTCTATAGATTACACTACTGGCTGAAAAATGAGTTTCAAAACATGTATATAACCTTGTTGGGAGTGAAAACCACTCCTTAAATGTATAACTTCACCCAAAAGCCATGTTTGGGTCACTATAAGTTGGTATCAATTTCAGGGCACAAAAGAACTAACATATGAAAGCATTTATTTCATAAAACAATTTTAAAATGTCATGAAATTATGAACCAAGATTTCCTATAGCAAAATGTAGGTTGACTCTTGTTTTATTATGAGTTTCTGTGCACTCCTAAGGACATGATGTGAAGAAACTGAGAACTTGGAGTGTATGCAATATGAAGCTCAGTTGCTGAATTCTTCTATGCTTCCATGAGCCTGCAAAGCTGACCTCATAGACAGAGGTCAGTGTGAAAATGGACAGTTCACACCTTCATCTCATCTCCTGCTATTGAACACTTCAAAGGAAAGATTGACCAAACACATCTACACTTACCTTTATTAGAGGACATATCCTCATGCCCTCAATGGACACTAATGAGTTATCTGTAATTCTGATCTGAAAGGAGTCAGTCTGAAGCTTTCGCAGAGAGTTATGTAGACTTGGGTGATGAGAATAGCATCAAGCCAGCAGCTATCATTTGTCCTGATGCAACACAAAAGAGATTGAAGGTGTGGTGGCAATAGGTGTTTATTGGCTCATTAACTTTTATAAAATGGCTTAGGAAAATTAGTTATTTAGCCTAGCATGCCTCTCAGAAGAACAATGCTTAGCTTCCCAGCTGTTCAAGAGAAATTGGGTATGTTTGCTCTCCTATGAAGCTGTCCCAGAGGATACACTCTGTGTATACCCAGAAATATGCCATCTCTCTACTCAGGTTTGAGAATATAAAAAAGGAAGATTTGCTTTTTTTATTTTCTGGTGTGTTTTCTGCTTAAATGCTAGAAAGTCTGTCTACACTCTGCTCTCGCATTTTGAAAGGCTGTTTCTTGTAACTTTGTGGAATGGTTACTCTTTTATCCATTTAAATGGTTCTTTCCCCTCTTTTTCTTTCTTTTTGATAAACAAAAATCCTTTCTTGCAGCTGTTTGGACTTTTAACTGAGAGGGTTTGTGGTACTAAAACTAGCCCTAACCTACTGGGATTTTTTTGAGGTGCTTGTGTGGGGAAGTGGTGGCAGCTACCTCAAAAGGTTGGCATTCGTGCTTTCACTTTTTAGCCCTGGGAATTTCCTTTTTGTGTTAAATGCTCTAGAGCAACTCAAAGTCTGGAAGACTAAACAGTTGTTGAGGGAGTGAGATGGTTACAGTCAAACATCCATAGTCTACCCCACATCTGACTCTCTCTGGTTGCTCTCATCCTGAGATGAGTGAGAGCATTGTGACTGAGTAGCTATTAGGAGGGGTGGAGGCTTAACTGGGAAACTGTGACACAAAACAGGAAACTTGAAACACGCTTGAATAGAATGACAGCCATACTAGTGTTGATATCAAAAAACCTAGGGGATACATAATTTCTCAACTGAGATAAGCACAAAATGTATATTTTGTGCTTATCTCAATTGAGAAATTAATTTTTACTTTTGTTGTTGCAGGTTTTTCAAGCTGCTTGGCTGTGTTCTGGAGGGTTTTCTTCCTAACATTTCATCAATATCTGTGGCCGGCATCTTCCGAGGACAGGAGCTAGAACTCTGCCTGTGTTCTGATGTAATGTGTAGGATTGTTGAGTATTTGTAGCTATGGGATCATCTTTTTACCCTTTTCAGGAGATTGGATGATTATGATGATCAGGGTGTTTTTGTTATGCATGTTTTGTTGTGATAAGGGTGGAGATGACATGTCACTGTGATTGATGGGTGTCATTAGCTAGTCTTTTGTGTGCAGTGACTACCAGTCCTTGTGGCTGGTTAGAGTTCATTGACCTTTTTGCAGGCTGTATTTTTCAGTGCTGGGAGCCAGGCTTTGTTGATTTTTAGACTGCCTTCTTTTTTGTTGAAACTGTGCTGGGGTTTGTGGATTTCAATGGCTTCCCTGAGTAGTCTAACATAATGATTGCTGGTGCTGTCCAGTATCTCTTTGTTTTGAAATAGGATTTTATGTCCAGCTTGTTTCAGGGCATGTTCAGCTACTGCCAATTTTTCTGGTTGTTTTACTCTGCAGTGTATTTCATATTCTTTGATTCTGGTGTGGATGCTTCATTTTGTGGTCCCAATATATACCTGGCCACAACTACAAGGTATCCGGTATACTCCTGCAATGGCAAGGGGGTCCCTTCTGTCCTTTGCTGACCGTAACATTTCTTGTATTTTTGTGGTGGGCTTGAATACTGTTTGTATGTTGTGTTTTTTCAAAAGCTTCCCCATGCGGTCCATGACCCCTTTGATGTATGGCATAAATACTTTATTTGTGGGTGGCTGTTTTTCTTCTTCAGTTTGGTGTTGTTTTCTTGGTTTGATGGCTCTTGTGATTTTATTTTTGGAGTATCCATTTGCCTGTAGGGCCCAATTCAAATGGTTGAGTTCAGTGCTGAGAAACTGAGCTTCACAGTTCCGATTTGCATGGTCTACCAGTGTTTTGATTATGCCTCTTTTTTGCTGTGGGTGGTGGTTGGAGTTTTTGTGTAGGTACCGGTCTGTTTGGGTGGGTTTTCTGTAGACCTTGTGTCCCAATCGGAGGTCAGTTTTTCGTACGCAAAAGAGTAATGTTTAGTGGTTTAGGGATCTAGTCGTAGGGTCAGAGGTTTGGAATTTGATTCCCCACTGTTGCTCCTTGACAGGGCTGGACTTGATGATCTAGAGGGTCCCTTCCAGCTCTGTGATTTTCAGATTATTATTATTATTATGGCAATGTTTTGCCTCCTCCTTTGGAATGTTAGTTAGAATAGCAGGTAAGGCAGAGCTGTGAACGCTTCCCTCTTTGATTCCTTGCATCTTGCTGTCTTTCAGTTTTTCATCTGTATGCATGTTGGAAATGAGCCCCTGAGCAACCTTCCTATATGAATCTGTCTGGATAACAGGATGAGTTTTTAGATTACTGGCACCAATTTGTCTCCTGTGTGTCAGCGTGTTGCTTATCATTACCATTAGCCCATTGCAAGGCTGGTCTTTCTTTTGATGTGGATATAACAGCCATTAGTTCAAGGCTTCTAACAGACTGGGGGCGGAGTACCTTCTGTTATGAATCATCTGTGGGCTCAATTCGATATGTATTTGTGCCATATGCTGCACTGGCGAGGGGAAATGGGGAAGAGGAGGAGGCACATGAAGAGCAAACACGAAGAAAAAGTGTCTTTGGGTAAAGCAATATAATCTGTTGTTCCTCCAAAGCTTCTTTACTTTTATTCATTCTGTTTGCATACACACCGTATATCAGTGTCATCCTCTTGGCTTATCTGCTGCCTTGTGCCAAGAAAAAAGCAAGGGCCCCAATACTGGCTGATTATCCTTTTTCCCTGCAGCTGCTGTAGCTAATTCCAGAAACTAACAATATAGAGTATACTTTGCTCAAATGGGTGCCTGCATATTTGAAGACACAAGGCTGTTTTTCTGTTGTATGGCAAGTGGAGCAGAGTGTGAAATGTTAGTGGATTAAAAAGCTCTAACTACACAGAGGGGAAAAGGTCCAGGAACCTACAGAGCAGAATTAGCTTCAAGTCTCCCAAGGTAGGCCATCCCTTTTTGTTTTGTTCTCCTCAACTGGCACTTACTGTCTCAATAATTCACTCAGAGACACTGAAGAGAAAGAACAAAATATTGCATTTATTAACAGTTCTGAATATATCAAAATTAAGCAGCATTCTGTAGAAAAATAATAATTGGTTACATTAGCAGAGATTAACTAATTCATAGTGTCACAACTAACTACAGGACTTGATGACTGGCTACATACATCAGGGGTCTCCAAACCTTTTAAAGTGAGGGCCACACCAAATACTTTCAAAGTTTTGGGGGGCCAAAGGAACAGGAATGTGTGTGTGTGTGCACGTGTATGTGTATGCGTGGCTGCATCTGCACGTACACACACACCCGCACCCGCCCCGCACAGATGGATGGACGGATGCCTGCCAGCCCCCACCAGCCCCTATGGACATTAAGAAGGTCACAGATTAACTCCTCAACATTTCCAGAAAGAGTTAGGAAGAGCCTCTGTATGAAACCTTGGAAAACTGTTAGCAGTCAGTATGTAAAAAATAATGAGCTAGACAATAGTCTGACACGGAATATGGCAGCTTCCTATATACATATGCCTCTACACTGCAGTGGTTTGTTGGTCTTTTGGTTCTTGTTTAGTTTGAGACTGCGCAATGGGAATTAGCCAGTTAGGTTCTTTCAATAAAAGTAAGTAGATAATGAAATGTTCTTCAAGTGGTAGAAAGGAAAAGAATGTGTGAAGGCCAGTTAATTACCCCATATCCCTCACTAAAATGAATTATGTGATTCCTCACAATTAGACGGCAGGTGCAGTAAGTTTTTAATTTTAGGGACCAATTTTGATTCAATATGAAATCCAGAGCTCTTTCATCATCAAAGGCTAGAAGAAGACCATTGGGTGACAGGCTGAGAACCCAAAACAATCGTTTGTGGATTTTGAGAATGGAGTATTATTTTTTCATTAAGCCCACATTTCTTCATTGTGATGATACTGCCCTGCTCTAAATGGCATGACAGGGCCCAGCTGCCTGAACCACAGGCTATCTCCCCAGTTCTTTTTCTTGCTTCAATTTTTTTGGGTTTTTTTCCCACCAGCCTGTGGAAGGACAAGATACTTTTATGCTGAACTAGTGAGTCCTGGTGCCAACAAAAATGGGTGGGTGGCTGTGTTTTAATAGGTTTTCATAGAATCATAGAAAAGTGAAGTTGGAAGGGGCCTGCAAGGCCATCAAGTTCAACCCCCTTCTCAATGCAGGAATACAATCAAAGAATATCTGCCAGGTGATTATCTAAGTTTTTCCTGAATGCCTCCAGTGCTGGAGCACTCACCAACTCCCGAGGTACCTGGTTCCACTGTCGTACTGCTCTAACAGTCAGGAAGTTTTTCCTGATATTCAGTCAAAATCTGGCTTCCTTTAACTTGAGCCCATTGTTGCGTCTCTTGCACTCTGGGATGATCAAGAACAGATTTTACCCCTCCTCTGTATGGCAGCCTTTCCAATATTTGAAGAGTGCTATAATATCACCCCTCTGTCTTCTTTTCTCAAGGCTAAACATGCCCACTTCTTTTAGCCTTTCCTCATAAAGCTTGGTTTCCAGCCCCCTGATCATCCTTGTCGCCCTCCTCTGAACTTCTTCCAATGTGTTAGCATCCTTCCTGAAGTGTGGTATCCAGAACTGTCAAGGTAAGGCCTAACCAGTGCTGGATAGAGGGGGACTAGCATCTCATGGGATTTGGAAGCTATACTTCTATTAATGCAGTCTAAAGTAGCATTAGCCTTTTTTGTAGCCACATCACACTGTTGGCTCATATTTAGCTTGTGATCTATTTTAAAAAATCAGACTTTCTTCTCATTCAGTGCTCTTCACTTTGGAGATCCAGAGAGGCATGCAGCTCCATCAAGCTTGAGCTGGCACCTTGAGACCTGGCAAGCAAGCCTAAAAGCAACCTTGTGAAATAGATCAGACTAAGACACTGTGACTAACCCAGGGTGACGAAGAGATTTTCGTGGCTTGAATCTCCCAAATCCCAGCCTCCTGCTTGAACCACTAGTGCCCCATCCATCTGAAGTTCACTTCCCAGCTTCTCTAGATCAGTGGTCCCCAACCTTGAGCCTCCAGATGTTCTTGGACTTCAACTCCCAGAAATCCTGGCCAGCAGAAGTGGTGGTGAAGGCTTCTGGGAGTGGTAGTCCAGGAACATCTGGAGGCCCAAGGTTGGGGACCACTCCTCTAGATGACACTGGAAAGGAAAGCCTGAGAAACTTCTTCTACATATATAAATGGGAGAGAAACACTTGGATGCCCAGGTATTTTGGCTTACAGCTCCCATCAGCCCCATCCAGCATAGCTAATGGTAAGGGACAATGAGAGTTGTAGCTATAGGCCAGAAAAAAATGGGAAATGCCTTAAAAGTTCTTCATCCTATAGATACACAGTTCTGAGCTACATAATCAGTGATTTAATTCTGCAAGAGTAAGTCAACACTTTCCTTCCTTCCCATCCCTAAGATATAACTGTCCTCAGAACTCCATGGAACAGCTCAACAGCTTTTTTCTGTCATATGTTTTCATTCAACTTTTCTTTTTGATGCAGTAGGCTATCTACACAGACAAAGAACCTACAGAAGGAGAAAATGGGATGGTTGCCTTAGCTGGTGATTAAAGCTGTCTTTTACTCAGCAGTTTATTTAGCACTCTAACTGTAATTGCTAGACATACCTGTGATTATCTGAGTCTGTTTCTTGTTTATATTTATGTTAATTGTACGAGACTATTCAATTCTTGCACCCATTAAAACTGGAATGACGCACCGACTAATGCCAGTGTAGCCCAGCTGCTCAGCTTGCATGTTGGCAATATAGTCAAATTGTCACTTAGGCCATTTGTTACAAGCATTATGTTTCCTTTCTTTTCCTTTCTTTTCTTTCCAGTTAGAAAGAGAATTTGGTAAACCTTTGCCCAAATGGAAATAGCTTTATGCCACTCTGTATTTCTCACCCTAAAATGGTATTTACTCATTGCAGTATAATTTTTTTGCTTTAAAAAATTCTACATGTTATAAATTACAGAAGGTAGTACACTTAAAAACAAACAAACAAACATAGGAATCACATTTCTGTTGTGGAGATGTGCTTAATTGCGATCAGAAAACAGCTAGCTGTTTTTAAAGCTCCTTTCCAGAAGAGCTGCTTCATATCATCCAGCTATTCCATATGCCGAAGGGAGAAATATAAAAATTAAAATTAAATAAAAATGGAAACGTGGAAACAAGGAATTTCAAAGTCAAAATTGAGATACAAGAGAAAGCAAATGGACTGTAAAGAATGTGGTTACAGTCATTTGGAGAGGCATGCGCTTGGCTTCCAGAAGCCAAGTTTCAAACAGCTGTACTTTGAATTCACTTGGTGGAAAGGAAGAACGTCATCAGTGAGGTCTGCAGGTGCAACTGGACATAGATGCATCTGATAAAGCAGTTTTTTTTTTAAAAAAAAAAATATTTGGAGCAGTAACTATAGAAAAGGATGGGGTGTCTGCCAGAAGAGGGTGGGTCTCCAAGTGGCCATGGATTGTAGAACAATGGTTAATCTTCCCATCCTGGAAAAGAAAAAGGGAAACAATAGGAACTGTTTTGGCCTTTGAGTAGAACAGTTTTAAGAAGAGCCTCAGCTCTGTGTAGCTTTCATACCTGAAGAGACAAGTTGGATCCTGCCAGCCATATCCCACTGACAATGTCACCATCAACATCATTTAAAGTCATGCTCCCCACTACTGGTTTGGAACAATATGAGCAATCACACATTCCTGAAACCAAAATGAAACGGTGAGATCCCAATTCCATCCCCATTAAAAAAAGAGAGAGAGACCACATTGGTGAACTGAAAAGGTGTGAATGGCCATGGAAAAAGGCTAAGTTCATTCCCAATTATGTCTCATAGTCATCGGAAAATACCTCGAATTATACCATGGCAACAGAAAGACAAAAATGGGAGTGAATCACAAAGTAGTCACAGCCATCATTTCCTGAATTGACCTACTAAGTTAATGGATCAAGGAGCAGATTATGGTTTATAGGGAGTTCTGAGACTATTATTTGTTGATTCCAAACGTTCACCAAAAATAAGACACATGAGATAAAAGAGGATGGGGAGAGATGCCAATAGGCATGAGGTTCACTTCTTTTTAAATTATCCATAGTTTATTGGACTGAGATCATGGTGTCCATATGAGGCAAAAGTGTGCTCATTACATTAATCAATTAGATCTTTTTAAATGTGTTTTTTCTGAAAAACGCTTTTCACTGGATTGGTAGCCTCATACATTTGTGTAACATTTCACAAAATCACAGCCTTGATGCATCGGTGGCTTTTTGCTAAGGAAGTGATGCACCTTTTCCATACTTAATGCTACAAGCCATCCATGCTGCAATGTGATTTGGATTTTTTTTTACCTGTAAAATCCTTATTGGAGAAGAAAAATAGGTATAAATTGCCAAATAAGTCAACAAAATATTTGGGGGGGGGGGAGAAGAATGAGTTACATTTTGTTTGTAATTTTCCATACTCTTAGCTTAGATGTATGATCTAACATTGAGGATGTTACTTCCAAATAAAGGTGCAGAGGATCATACTGTCTAAACTGTTCTAGAAGTACTGCAATTCAACTTCTCTTTGTCTCCATCCTTTAATATGGTTTTCTTAATAGGCCTATATGTTTTGAACATGATGACTTTTATTTAATGTTTCTTAAAGCAGAAGAAAACTTTTTTTTAAAAAAAAGTACCATATTATATTAGACCTTATAGCAAATTCCATGGTTACCCCAGTAAAATAAAAGATTAAATTCTGAGTCCCCATTAAAAACAACTCCCCCCCCCAAGTTGACTCTGTGTCATTGAAAAAACAAAACAAAATTCAAGTCAAGTCCAACTTGAGTCACTGGTGCAATTTAAGTTTGATGTGACAGTGAGTCCCGAGATGATTCCCCATCCCTGTGGCTTTGATTCCAAATTAACGTTTTATGGGAAGAAAGACATAACGGGAGCATCCTTTTGCCTAGACCTGCAAGAAGGAAGAAGGCATGCATTTCCAAGCGAGCTTCAAGCACTTGCCTTGCTAGCTGCATTTCATTTCCTAGGAAATTTATGAGAAGCAATCATGGGATACATGCAAGACATGTATTCAGTCAGAATTGCCTTATAAATTAAAAAGGCATACTCAATTTGTGGAGTACCATAGGATGTGGGCCATGAAATTATCATAGGGTGAAAGCAGCCTTGTATATGTCTGCATTTCGTCGCCCCTCTCATATCTCATTTAGGTATTCCACAGGTCCCTTTCCAAAGACCTAGAGCCTGTCCTGACAGGAGAACTCGAAGTGATCCAGTTTGCACTTAAAAGGCTCTAATCTTAAGTGCAATTGATTTTCTCTCTCACTTGAGTGATCCATTTATCCTGGAGATGTTTATTCTCCTGTGAGAAGGGTCCACACAAGTCTTTCAATCACTTTCAATTAAGATTGTTTTCTCATGAGTAGATTTATCCAGTTTACTTGTAATTAAGGTGGCAGCCATAAAGGGCAGCAGTGGCGGGAGAGGCTTGGGGTGGGCAGTATTGGCATGAGGGGGAAATATCCAGGAGACGTTTGGGGAGGCAGAAGGGCAGAAACCCTCCTTTTCCCACCTTCCTCCTCAGCTGGGGCTCTGCTGAGGCTGGACTGCCTTGTGTGTATGTAACCCATGGAGCCAACATAAAACTCTCTCCCTTGCCTTTTCTTGCAGCTATCATTTAGCCAGCCACAGTGTAAATGGCATATTGAAAAAGTGCAATGCATCAATATTACATGGTACTGGAACTGCACTGTGTCTGTTCTTTGACACAATTGCGTATGCAATTCTGGCCTTCCTGTTAGGAGTATATATGCTTCTCTCTAGGACTGTTAGGCTTACAGAGACCAAAGTGTATCCTTGAACACAGCAGCATGGGGTGAGCAAAATTCTTATAGCTGTTCCTTGTATCAATCAGTCACTGTTGTGTTCACCTGGTATTAAAATTGTAATCCTTGTATAGAATTTTTGGAGACTCCAAATTGTTTTCTACAAAATGTACCATACCATTAGTGCCACAGTTGAAAAGTCATGCTGGCTGATATTATTTTAAATTTAATTTTCCATTAATCCAGAATCCTCTGTATATGAGAGAAAATGCTTGAATATTTTCATAATCACTATGTACAGATGTGAAAGCTAGACAGTACATAAAGCTGACGGGGGGGGAATGATTCATTTTAAATGTGGTGTTTCCAGGAGAGCTTTGTGGATACCCTGGACTGCTAGAAAGACGAACAAGCAGATCCTAGAAAAAATCAAACCTGAACTATCTCTGGAGGCAAAAATGTTGAAACAGAGTCTGTCCCATTTTGGATACATCATGAGCAGGCAGGATTTTCTGGAAAAGACAATAATGCTGGGAAAGGTTTAAGGGAATAGTAAAAGAGGAACATGGTAGGATGTGGTGCTGCTGCAGGTTAAACTACAGAAGCCTTTGTGCTTCAAGGTCAGAAGACCAGCCGTCATAAGCTCCCATCACTTGTCCCAGCTCCTGCCAACCTAGCAGTTCGAAAACATGTAAATGCGAGTAGATAAATAGGTACTACCATGGTGGGAAGGTAAAAGCGTTTTGTGTTTATTCGCACTGGCCATGTGACCACGGAAACTGTCTATGGACAAATGCTGGCTCTATGGATTGGAGATGGGGATGAGCACCACCCCCTAGAGTTGGACACGACTGGACTAAATGTCAAGGGGAACCTTGACCTTTACCTAAAAGAGCAAGACCAAATACAAAAATGCATTGATTCCCTAAAAGAAACCACGAACTTAAGTTTACAAGAGTTCAACAGGGCAGTTGAGGAATGGGTATGTTGTACATCATTAATAAGGTTTCCATAAGTCAGAGGTGACTTGGCAGCATGTAACAACAATAGTTTAGAAGTAGACTATGCATTTCTTTTCTAGTGTTGATTACATGCACAATCAACCTTCACTTGTGTGTATTTTGCAAAAAAAAATCATGTCTGCTTCTAAATATGTAACTGCTCTGAAATGTGAATTGGCAGCTCAGCAAGGCTTATAATATAAGCACACAGCTGACGAGTATCCTGCATTGCAGGCAAGCAGCACCAGGGATTGCATCTGTCTTAGACATAAGCTCTAAGAGAAGGGATAGCAGATGTCAAGTACGGAGTCTACATAAAGTGACAGCAGCACACTGTCCATGCTGGAAACATGTCAACACTGCTAAAGGTGAAATACAAAGAAAAGCAGATTTTTTAAAAATATGTATTATTATTATTTTGCTGGCATTTGCATCTTTCTGGCTGCTGGTCATCCTGGGAGCTGAATACATTATAAAACAAATTACCCCAGAGCAGAGGACAGAAAATCAGCTAGTAAACAAGACAGCTCTAATTATTTAACAACATACTCTGGAATAATTAAGTGCTGGTAACCCAAGTAGCTAAAAGCTAATTATGCAACCACAGCTGCATTATTTGAATGAGTAACTAGAAGCTCTTCGTGTTTTAAGTTCATCCCCAGGCACCTCTCTTAACTTCCACATGCTTAGTTCTCTTTATTACTGACTGCTTATTGAGTGTGGTGATGCATTGAAGTAGAGGAGACTCACATCCTGTTTTCCGAAAGAAGGGTCTACCTAATGTCAGGACTGATGGCAGTCCAAATGACAGCAATGGCTGCCATGTGGGAGAACCTAATTGTTTTGAACTGTTGTCTGGTTCTTAAGAGCAGGGAAAGAACCACGCTTGAGGAGTCCAGTGTCTGATCAAGCTTCCTGCTCCTGCCCATGGCTAAACAGATAATAATGGGAAGCCTACAACAGGCAACGTTCTGAAAGTTATCTGTGTTGGTTTTCCTGGGCTGTGCATTTTGAAATATTCATGAATCCAACTAGGAGCACCTGTCTAAAAGTATGATCATTTAAATGATTTTTTAAATCTATCATCTAGTCCTTGTTGAGTGTTTTGATGTTTCACAGGAAGCTGTCTGAGGGTGGGGGAACTCTTGATCGTACTAAGGTTTTGTGGTGCTGAACACCAGGAGGGTTAGGAAACATGCTTGAGATTGAAATTAAAGGGCTTAAGCACATCCATGTGATGGTGGTATAACATCCAAGAGACTGTCTGAGAATATCAATGTGATGAGCGGGATTAGCTGCCTACAGCTCCAACACCCACTGAGCCTCCAAGCTTGATGGATTTACTATTCTAATCCTATTTTAATATATTTCCTATTTCCTCATTTTTTTTATTATCTCCAAATCCCTGTAACTTCTACTTTCAGTGTCACTGCAAGCCAGTTAAAAAGCAGTACAACTCCATCATTGTATTGTTTTGTTGTTTTGATTATGTCACCTTTCTAAAACATCCGCTGATCCATTTGAATACCAATCCGGTACTTCAGCATCTGCAGGCTTGTGACAGACAAACAACATGAGAAAAAGGCAAAGAATTAGTTAATTACTGCAAGCAGGAAAATGGATAGTTAACTTATTTCTGGGCAACTAGGCATGTATCAGGTATTACCTTTCCTTGCACAGTGCTTTTTAATTGTGTTTCCATCTAGAAGCATAATCATCTCCCAATGAATGTGCTGGATCAGGCTGATTGAAATGGTAGGCCAAAAGGGTCTGAAGTTCCTGACGCCCTGTTTCATATCCTTCTCCTAGGTAATACTGTGAATGTCTTGAAGAAAACAGGATCCTGGTACTCGTGATGAGCTAGTGAAGTAGCTTGCTGCCTCTTACAGGACCACTCACAAACACTCTCCCACAATTTCCTTTAAAAGGGATGACATAAGAGTTACTGTTTTACAACACATCAAATAAGTTTACAGCCAAAGAAAGGATGATGTACTGTATGGCATCAGCCAGAACATTTAATGCTACTATCTAATTCTCTACTGTTTGGCTGCCTTACTGAATAGCTCATATTGTGATTGGTTTATGTGAGAAAAGTTACTGGTTACTGCTAGCAAATGAAAAACACCAGTGCTTTGATGGTCAAGTAACATT
Source organism: Pogona vitticeps (assembly GCF_051106095.1). NCBI lineage: Eukaryota > Metazoa > Chordata > Lepidosauria > Squamata > Agamidae > Pogona > Pogona vitticeps. Next base: position 48,400,433 of record NC_135784.1, on the reverse strand, counting down.
AATGGGAGTGTCGCTTCCCAAGCTTGTTTGGTGATTACATAAGAGAAGGCCTTATCAGTGGTTGCTCCCAAATTTCATAATGTGCTGTCCTGAGAAGTCAGGTTGGCTCCCTCCCTCTTGTTCTTCCGTCTGGCAAAGACCTCCCTTTCCAGGTAGATTTTTAAGCAATATGTTGGTGTCTAAGGAATGCTGTATTTTATTTATGTATTTATTTTATTTATTTACAGTATTTAACTTACACGCCACCCACACTACCCAAAGGTCTCTGGGCGGCTTGCAACAATTTAAATACAGTAAAAAGATAAAAAGATAAAACAATTAAAATACAATTAAGAATACAGTGCTCTAAAAATTGCCATCAGGACCCACAGTTGATATTATTTCAATTAAAAGAATTCTGGAACAGGAAGGTTTTGACTTGGCTCTGAAATGTCATCAATATCAGTGCCACACAAATCTCCCTTGGGATGGCGTTCCAAAGTCTGGGGACAGCTGCCAAAAAGGCCATTTGTCTACAAGCCACCCCTCTTACCTCCTTAAGGGATATCTCTTCCAGGAGGGTCCCCTGGCTAGATCTTAATTGCGGGGTAGGTTCATATGGAAGGAGGCGGTCCTTCAGGTATCCAGAGCCCAATCCATTTAGGGCTTTATACGTCAAAACAAGCAGTTTGAATTGGGCCTGGGTAGCGAATGGTAGCCAATGAAATTTAAACAGATTTGGCCTGATATGTTACCTAGTGACCCACCACTCGCCAGCCACGCAGCTCGATTCTGAACCAGTTGCAGTCGCTGGACCATCTTCAAAGGCAGCCCCACATACAGTGCATTGCAGTAATCTATATGGGATGTTACCAGTGCGTGTGTAACTGTCATGAGACTCTGCTCGCCCAGGTAGGGCCGTAGCTGGTATAATTTCCACAGCTGAAGGAAGGTGCCCCTGGCCACCGAGTCTACCTGGGCTTCCAGAGATAGACCAGGGTCCAGGAGCACCCCCAGGCTGCAGACCCTGTCCCTTAGGGGGATTTCAACCCCATTCAGGGCAGGGAAATGGCCCTGTAGCCTGTCCAGTGAAGTACCCACTAACAGTACTTTCCTCTTGTCTGGATTGAGTTTCAATTTATTAACCCTCATCCAGTCCATTATCAGGTCTAGACACAAGTTCAGCACAGAAACCGGTTCACCAGGATTGGTGGAAAACAAGATGCAGAGCTGAGTGTCATCAGCATATTGCTGACTCCTCAGCACAAACCTCCTTATGACCTCTCCCAGTGGCTTCATGTAGGTGTTAAACAGCATGGGGGATAGTATCAAGCCCTGAGGAACCCCATGACATAAACACCATGGGCCAGAGCAACTGTCCCCCAGCACCACCTCCTGGACACAGTCAGCCATGAAGGAATGGAACCACCTTAAAGTGTTGCCCCCAACTCGCAACTCAGCCAGCCTATCCAGAAGGACACCATGGTTGATATTGTTGAAAGCTGCTGAGAGGTCCAGGAGTATCAACAGTGTTACACTCCCCCTGTCTCTCTTCCAGCAAAGGTAATTGTACAGGGCAACCAAGGCAGTCTCCATACCAAAGCCTGGCTTGAAACCTGATTGCAATGGATCCAGAAAATCCGTTTCATCCAGCAATGCCTAGAGTTGCCCAGCCACAACCCGCTCCAACACCTTGCCCAAATAAGGGAGGTTTGCCACTGGTCAGTAGTTAACCACCAGCCTTGGGTCCAGGTTAGGCTTTTTAAGGAGCGGCCAAATTACTACCTCTTTCAAGGGGGTAGGGACCACTCCCTCTCTCAGAGAGGCATTCACGGCCTCCTGGACCCAGGTGCGAACCCCCCTGGCTGATCTTCCAATTAGCCAAGATGGGCAAGGGTCGAACAGAGTGGTGGTAGAATGGACAGATCCAAGCACCCTGTCCACATTCTCAGGTCTCAACAATTGAAACTCATCCATTAATACTTTACCTAAGTATGACACACTGGACACATCCTCTGATCCTGCACTAATAGTGGAGCCCAACTCACTGCGAATCTGAGTGCTTTTTCCCTCAAAATGAATGGCAAACTCATCACAGCAAGCTGATGAGTGGTCTGGGACTGCCACTGGATTTCCTGGTTGAAGAAGATCCTGGACCACCTGAAATAGCTCTGCTGGACAACTGAGGAAGCAACTATGGATGGCGAAATATTGCCGTTTCACCAGCCGTATTACCACAAAATAGGCCCGATAATGGGCTCTAAGTCATGTTCAATCATACTGCCAGCGGGATTTCCTCCACCCACGCTCTAGCCATCTCCCCTTTCATTTCATCCCCGCAGTTCAGATGTAGACCAAGGAGCTGTCTGGGCTCTGTGTGCAGCGAGAGGGCGCTTAGGTGCAATAGTGTCAACTGCCCTGGTCATCTTCCTATGGGGGACAGGAGTGCCAACCACATCCCCCAGAGCATTCAGGAAACCATTCGGATCCATTAATTTCCAAGGGTGGGTCCTCGTAATAGATCCCCCAACCTTGCAGAGGAGAGAAGAAGCTAATAGACTAAACTTGACCAGGACGTGGTCTGACCATGACAATGGGGTCACAACCAGCCCCTCCACTTTCAAACCACCATCTTCCAGTCCTGTTGAGAAAACCACATCAAAAGTATGGCCCTTCTCATGTGTCGGGTCAATGACACATTGAGACAGCTCCATGGTTGTTATGGCGGCCATGAAGTCCTAAGCCACCACAGTCAAGGCAGCCTCAGCATGGATGTTGAGGTCCCCCAGCACCAACAGCCTGGGACTCCTCAACACCAGGTCTGAGATTACCTCCGTCAGCTTGGGCAGGGAGACTGTTGGTATGCAGCAGGGTGGGTGGTACACCAACAGAATCCCCAATCTGTCTCGTATGCTCCTTTGATAGGAGGCCCTCAAGACCTCCTCTCAAAGGCATAGCAAGCCTGGTCAAGGAGATATAACTTGTATAGACTATAGCAACTCCCCCTCCTCGACCCTCTGAGCGAAACTGGTGCTGGACCGAGTACCCAGGCAGACACAACTGGGAGAGGGAACACGACCCTCCTCTCCCACCCAGGTCTCAATAATATACACCGGGTCAGCACCCCCATCCAGAATTGCATAATGGATGTATTTATGAAATTTAAATGTTTAAATGTTTTTAGAATTGTTTTTAATCTTGCTTTTAATCTGGATTGGTGTTTAATTGTGTTTCAATATAGTTTCTAATGATTTTTAAATCTGCTGTTATTGTACCATTTTAATTGTGAATTCCTTTGGTTCCTTTATGCAGAAGAAGGCAGCATGTAAATAATATAAACAAACAAACAATTTTTCTCATATCAGAACACAATTTTCCCCCATTATGTCCATTTAAGCAGTATCAGAAGAAACACTAACAATATAAGTGAGCAAACCTAGATTCCCATTCATTTCTTCTAAAATAATAATGTGTCATCAAGTAAAGTTCTGACTTATGTCAATCCTTTTTAGGCTTTTATAGGCAGAGAATACTCAGAAGTGTTTTACCATTCCCTTCCTCTGGAAGCACTCAGCTAGCCCATGGATATAGAGGCTGGCTCTTCCCCTTGGAAGTCATTGAACTCCCTACCTTTAGCTCTGCAACTAGAAAGTTAAACCACTTTACTCACTGAGCTATCCAGCCAGCCTATATCAATTTCTTATAGCAAAGAGCAATTTAATATTGATCTTAACACATACAGAGCCTTTTCATTGCTAATATCAGTGTTATGACTAATTTTTATATCAGTTTTAAATCCAGTGGTGCCCTGCATGTGAGGAAAGAAAAATCTGAGGTTGTATAGTGCTTATATGGATAGATTGAAGTGTTCATATTCTAGAGAGAAAAACAGGGGGGAAAGAGAAATATGTTTGCCCCCTATTTGAATCTTATGATATCACACATATGCCTGGTGGGTTGGAAGTGGTTTGTACATTTCTGTTCTTAATTTGCAACTTTTTGCACAATGTATCTTTATTGAAAAACAGAATATGATATAATTCTAGTGGATTTTGTTAGAATCGAATCAGACTCTTCTGGTGAATAGCCAAAAAGTGTGTAGCAGTCGCCAATCTGACTGAAGGGCCTGCCGTGGCAAAGCTTGGAAGGGAAATAGTTCGTGTCGGAAGATCAAATAAATGGAAAGCACAACTTGTATGGGTTGTTGTGAACTAATGTACTAAGATCTGAATGCCATGAAGGGCAGAATGTCAATTAAAGAGCTTCCACCAACTAATAGCAAGGAAAAAAAATTGACTTCCATAAGTTTATGCAAAAACTACAGGATATTTTGCTCTCCATCCAGCACCGTTGCAGTATAGAGCCTCAGCTGTCAGAGAAGTAAAATGTTTCACCTGTCAGCAGGCAGACACTGAGTAACAGACATCAGAATTATCCTGCAGGATTAATTGCACCATCTCTCTTCTCTAATAAGTGGACCCCAAGGGATTCTTGGCTAGAGTTGTTGAAACATGATTTTAACACCAGGTAAGGTCAATATATTTGACATCTGGACACCAGCTTTATTCAAGATGGAAGATGTGTGTAGATGGAATTTTGCAAATCCCCTAGAAAATCTCTCGCAGTCCAGATGGAAGATCTCATATACTTTCCTGAATAGTCAGGAATTAAACTTGAGAAGTGTATTGTAAAACCATCAGCTAGGTGGAAGAAAAAGTCTCTCAATCCAACTCTTAAAGTTGTGTTTTTCATGTTCAGTTTACTACATAGAATTGTGAAGACTAATGCTGCCACTAACGTGCTGAGTCTGTGTCATCATCAATGCTGTTAGGTTTCCAAGTATGGAGATGTTTTCGAAATCTGTGGGTCAAGGCAAAGGTCTAGTCTAGTTCAATAAACCAGTCATCGTATCAACAGAAAGCAGGCAGAAGTGTAATTGTCAGTCAATCCACATTATGGAAAGCTCAAAGGAGCTTTGGCAGGCAGGAAGGGTGGTGACCCTCTGAATTAATGACCTCTGCAAGGTCTCACCACTAGGGACATAGCTGTCTATTGCAAGAATGAATTTAATGAATGATTCCATCTCATATTTGGTATTCCTCTTTTCCTGCTGCCTTCAAATTTCCCTAAACGTATTGTCCTTTCCAATAAGTCTTGGGTTTTGATGTTGTGACCAAAGTATGACAGTCTTGGTTTTGTCATCTGTGCCACTAGTCTCACTCTAAATGGGAGGTCCTGCAATTGCAAGGTCATCTATTCATGGAAAAAAATGTATATTACTAAAAAAAAAAAAAGATACAGCTTCACTTTTTAGCAATATAAATGTTCGGTAGTATGCACAGGGCTCTGAGCAACAAAGTTGTGGGAATATTTTGAAGCTTTTCCTATCCCTACCCCATGCAAGTGTCCTGGTGAGGATATGTTGCTTATACTTCCTTTGGAATAAAAAAGGAAGGAGGAAAAGCTTGTTGCTACCCACCTCTTTAAGTAACATACAATTTAACAGCAGTTCACAAAGCTACTGGGCTTGAAATGAATAAAAAGCTAATCAGAGAACCCAGCAATGACAACATCAGGGAATGGTACTTAATTCTTTGCGGCCTTTATTCACAGCACATAATATGAATAAGAGAAGTTGCAGATCTCATTCTTTGTGCCACAGAGCAGATCTGGAGGTGATGCTGTCATCTTCATTTGAAGTTGGTGCAGTATTTTGAAGGTGCAGAGCAACGTCTTTCTATGTTATCGATTGAAGAATTAGATTTTTCACAAGGTGGCTGAAAAATTACTTATTTTTGTCTACTGGAAGAAATTTCTTCATTCACTTATTCACTGTATTAGATCATATTATATCAGATTTGATGTCAAAGCTGTACATGAAATCATATAGACCACGGTAAGGTTAAGTTTTTAAAAAAGTAGCTGTGCTAGTCTGTATAAACAAATTATACCAATACAAATAAAAATGTAAAAGCACTTTAAAGACTTATATTTCAGAATGGGCTTTTTCTGAAGCATGCCCACTTTCCCATGATATATTCTCATTCTAGTGCCTGAGGAAATGGGCATGACCCATGAAAGCTCAAACTGAACTAAAATAGCCATAGAATCATAAATTCATCGACAATGAATCATAAAATCATAGGCAATGGAGTTGGAAGGGCCTAGATAGACATAAAATCCAACCCCCTGCTTGGTGCATGAATCCAAATCAAAGTCTATCTGACAGATGGTTGTCTAATCTTTCCTTCGATCATTGGAACACTCACCACCATAATTGGTTTCATTGTTCTAATAGTTACATTCAACCCAAATCTAACTTCTTGTAACTTGATCACCTTATAATATGTCCTGCACTCTGGGATGACTGAGAGCAGATCTTTGGAGTGCCACAATGTTTTATTTTTCATGCTGTTCTGTGTTTTGTTTTTTGCATGATATACAGAAAGGTGAAAGTCAAATGAACCTAGTATGCCTATATAAAGGTAGTGTTTGTATTTGATTTTGAGAGATGTGTAGGGGTAGAAAGGAGAATAGTTTACTTTATATATATAATTAATTCAAAATTACAGTGATCTCGGTGGTTATTTCATGGTTTACTTCACTTGTTCATTCAGTACATACTGATAAAAACGTGGAACAATCACAGGGAACCCAGGATTTTCATTCACGTACAACCCATTTTAATCAGCTAAGTCCTCCAAGTGCAATTTTCATATTTACATTTCACATTTCACTGGATTTAATTATGCATCTACAATACTTCTTCACAGTGATGGATAATGGCAATGAAAAATTTAACTATTTCCATGTAGCTTATTTATGAAAAAAACCAATAAGCTAACTAGATTTATTTAATAGTTACTTTGTATTAACCATTTCTCTTTGACTCATGTATTTTCTAAGATTTGTGGTACTTGATCTACTTGTTGTATTTTATTTGAATAATGGTGTGTGGGGGGGAATTGGAGAGATGCGAAGGAATCTACATCTAACAATATCCTGTGGGAGATGATTTTGAAAGCAGTCCCAGCTCTGAAATTAGTTCATGGTCAAACAGAAAAGAAAAATAATCACCATATCTCATCATTACTATTCATACTAGGCTACTCTTAGTTCAATTATTTATATCATTCTCAAAATGACAGCAAAATGCAATCTAGTGGCAATAAAAATACACCTCAGTATATCAAGGACAAAGCAGAGTGCCTGGAACCCTATTCTGTTATATAATTACAGAAGGGCAATTGATCTCCTTCAAGTGGATGGTTGTGTACCTGTTGCAGAATCGGGCACATGATGAGTTGCACATCTGATCACATGAAGCAGAGCTTGCCAGAGGGTCACTGTCCTCACACATATGCATTTTGTTAAAATTATCTATCACAGTGGTGCAGAATCAGCTCCATGGATAATTTTAAACAAAAATGATTTTTTGGTGGGAGACGGTTCAACATTCATCTAAAAAAAGGAGAAAGAAAGAGGCTTGTTAGTCATTTTCAGAGAAAAAGACAGTGACACATTTTCCCCATTTAGATGACTGTTGACCTCCGTTGGTACATAGCCAAGAGTCATTAACATAACCACAATCCATGTGCCCCTCTGTTTCTGCCTCCTTCAGGGAGGATTGTTAGGACTGAACCAGGGAGTATGCATAACCTGCAATTTTGCAGTTTCAGAATAGCAGTCATGTAGTAGCACACCTTGGAACACTATCAGTTTGAAGAAACTTGTTGCAGTGCTTCAGAAAACAAGTTGCCATTATCCACTGGCAAAAGTAAGTGTTGCATTCCTTGCGTGGTGGTGTATTAATGTGTTACACTGTCCTGAACAATAGACTAGAGAAATACAGGTAAATCACCCCTTCCTCCCTCTAATGGCCAGTTCTGATATTGCACCTTGTAAATGCAGAACTGGAAAAGACAGAAAGAAAACCATCCTTACTTTGCCACAAAGGACAAATAAGAGGATGGCATAAACCTTGAAAAATTCCTGCCAAAGCCTGGAAGAATGTCTTGAAATGCCCACTAAAAGTAACTTTTTGAAAATGATGAGAACTTCTTAGTTGTTATGTCAAAAAGTAGCTTCTAACTACTTGTTAAATTACTTTCAAAATGTAACTAAGGTATACTTCATGGTCCCAAAAAGCAACTAGTTGTAACTATGTCACTTGTCACTAGTTACTCCCAACTCTGTGGAATCTACATGGCAGCATTATTGCCTCAACAAGCTCTTTGGAGCAGGGGCCCTACTTGGAGCAGCACTGCGTTAAGAAGCAAGCTGACTGGTGTTAATCTCTTCAGGGTTTGTACTGCAAAAGCAGCATTTTGGAGGAATTATTTTGCCATGGCTCTTGTTCTGGGAAAAGCAGGAGCCAGAGCTGTGGGTGATGATTTTCGTATCATATTACCCACTGTTTGTAAAAATGAGATACTTGGTTCTTTAGCTTAAAAAAAACCCCAATAACAACAAGGAAAAAGCAACACAATGTGAATTAAGAGTGTTTTATTTAGAAGCACTGTGTGCTTTATCTTATTCCCTGTTGATTCAGAATTGCACCAGGGAGCAGAGCATTTGCTCTGAATGTGAAGTTGTCCTCTGGAAGTCTTAAAGTGCAGTAAGTAAAGTAGTTTAAATTCATGCCTTTTCCGTTATCTGAATGCATATATCTCCTCATGCATGGCAAGGCTCTTGTCTCTCAATTTTTAATGAGAGTGTATATGGGCTCCCACTGGTTTATGTTTTGTCAACGTTGCTGCTTCTGTAAGCATAATGACTTTGTAAAAATTCTGTGACTCCTGGAGGGAATCTAAAGATAATGAAAGGTTTATACAGTATTCGCGAAGGCTTCTCCAGATGAAGGAAACAAACAAATAAAGGAACACAAAATGTGGCCTAAGAAATCTGTGCCCTGTCCAGCTCCCTGATTTGGCTGATTTCGGGACTGGCTCTTTGCCTTGGCATGCTCGACAAGTGCCTCTTCAAATTGGGAAAGGCCGTGCTGCACTGCCTGTCTCCAAGCTGAACGCTCAGGTGTCAAGGTTGCCCATCTGTTGAGGTCCATTCCTAAGGCCTTCAGATCCTGCTTGCAGATATCCTTGTATCACAGCTGTGGTTTCCCTCTGGGACACTTTTTTATATAGAGAAACTGCTATAATACTTAAAGGGAGCATAGAAAATGCAACCATGACAATGTACATTATGATTAACCAAATGAGCTTAAAGTCACTTGAAAACAATCAGCTAAGTCAACATCCAAGGCAACACGGGGAGATGTAAAATAACTTTGTCTTGCAAAGAATGTCTTTCCTAGCAAGTGAAGACTTGAGTGTGGACATGTAAACAAATGGTAAGAAAATCAAAGCAATTGTGGGGGGGGGGGAAGTCCTAGACCATGAAGATCTTAGAAGCTCTTACTGTAATGCAAGTACTGTACAGCAAATTGATACCTCATTAGATTCATTCACCAGGAATTTGATCTCCTCTCAGTATGTCTCAAAGCAGTCCGCACTCCCAGCAGTTTGCTAGGTTAGCAAAAGCAATGTTAATTTCCATAGACATTTCAAAAGGCATAAGGCAGCTGCTTGCTCTTCCAACAGACATTGGTTGTTGACAGTTGAAGGGAAATGTAAACAAATAAGAAAAATATAAATATAGGGAAGTAAGAGACAGTCATGCACATACTGAATTCCAACAAGACAAATCCCAGGCACTTATTTATTATTATTTTTCATCCTTTTTTTGGCTATAATTTATTGTGAAATTATTAGGATCATTTTTAAATGTCCTGTTTTGTAAATTATAGAGACACAATAAGATAAACTGTGTTATAGAAATATTTGAAATAAAAGTGAATGATATTAATATCATTAATAATTAATATTAAGTCTGTGTCCATTGAGTTCAATTAGCCTTATTATTTCCTCTTCTTTGGTGGTGGCAGCACAAGTTTTTCCCACACCTGCCAACTTGCCACCTGAGATTCTGTGACTTGTGAGGCCTGAACTTGGACACTTCGAAATGCAAAGGAACACTTGGACACTTCTGAATGTACTCTGCCATTTAAGTTAATTTCCATGCTCTGTTTGCAAGATGAACTGTGTCAGTGATCCTTGATTTACTTCCCCTAAGGATAATGCTTGTATCCCATTTTATCTGCATAGAGTAAAATAATAAGGTTGTTCTTTAGGTAAAGGTAAAGGTAAAGGTTCCCCTTGACAATTTTTGTCCAGTCATGTTCGACTCTAGGGGGCGGTGCTCATCCCCGTTTCCAAGCCATAGAGCCAGCATTTGTCCGAAAACAATCTTCCGTGGTCACATGGCCAGTGTGACTTAGACACAGAATGCTGCTACCTCCCCACCAAGGTGGTAGCTATTTATCTACTTGCATTTGCATGCTTTCGAACCGCTAGGTTGGCGGGAAAGGTTGGTCTTTTAAAATGCATAAATAGACAATAGTCTGATTTATTTTTAACTACAAAAATAGTTATTTATATCGGGGTGTGGATACAAAGAACAGTCTTTTTGAACGTTTTGGACTTGTGTTATTGAACCTAAGGATGCAAAAGAATTCCACTAATGTTTAGCTGACAGTCATGACAGTCTATCTCAAGACTTGTCCAGGATTCCCAAGTCTCTGTGACTCTGACTCTTCATGAGACTGGGACAGGGAGCACTCTCCCCATTATTGTGACTTCCACAGGTTTGGCAAACTGTTGATTTCTCATTGTCAACTTAATCACACATATGTGCTGCAAGCTAAAAGGACAGCCTGACTGCTTGGAAACAAACAACCCATTCAGTGCTTCAACTTTTAGCAAGCTGTGCAGATAAACAGTAATAATACATTATAGTTTTACCCATTTACAGAAATGCACAAAAAACACATGTGCACAAATTCTTTCTGAGACCAACTACAGGATTTTTTTCTGTCTCACAGCAAGGAGAAATTATGTGTGACTTTTTGTTCAATGTGCAAGAACCAATTTGGGTCCGGAACTGCAATACACCCAACTCCATCCCCACACATAGAAAACTACTTCTGAAATTGAGAAGCCAATCAAAGAGAAAGGGGAACTGAATTCTTGAAGCCATACAAAATAACTTAGGCCAAAATTAAATGTTTTAATTGTGTCCCATTTCTTTAACACTATTTTCTCTGGTTTTCAACACTATAGTCAAGTCTGCTAATCCTACAGCACAATCCTGTGCATGCCGATGAGAGATGTGCACCACTGATTACCCAAGACTTACTCTCAGACAAGCACATACAGGATTACAGCCTAAATGCAATTTAATAGGGGATTATTCCTTGTGAAGCATGATGCAAAAATGAGAAACCCACAAGTAAACTTGTGACAAATGGCTTCTGTGAACATAGACCAATTCTCCAACTGTCCCTGATGTTTTATCTCTTGCTCATTGGCCACCACAACTTCTACCAAGTGTCAGAAAACATCAGAGAGCTGGTGAAGAAAAAGTAACCTTTTTCTGTTGCTATCAGTCATTTGAGAGTCAGGAGGCCCAGTGGTGGCGATGAGGCTCCTGCTCCTTCCATTGTTGTTAATGAGAAAAAAGCAAAGGGTGCACCCAAACATATGTATCCTTGTCACCATGCGCTGGGAACTCAGGCCAATCAGTTACATGAGGTATAGATTCTCATTAGGTATGACATAGATTTTTGTTACACAGCTCAGCTGGCTGTAAATTGGACTCGTCATGCTGAAGTGTATGTTCTCCAATTCTTCCTTTTTTTCTCTGTTCTTGTTGCTATAGTGACTGCCAGAAATCAGAGGGAGCAAAAAAAAGGAAAACTCAAAAGAGTTCCTCACTTTTAATAGTTATCTCCATCTCGAAAACTTTCCACAATTTTCTTTCATTTCCTCCTCTGTTTTCTTTTACTTCCTGAGGATAATCATGCAACGAATATAAGTTTTTCACCCAAATCTACAGTAGGCATTGCAAACAAGATGAGGACACTTATTGCAAGTTTTGTTATACAAGCTTATCAGAAGGAAACTGGAGAATTGTACAGTGCATGGACTGAAAGACATATTTTCCCCCTTTACAAAATGCTTGTACCAAATCTCTAAACTGCTTTTTGAGCTTGCGTGAAGTTTAACAGTAGAATGAAGATTCAGTATAGAGACTTTCTCAAAATGAAACTCTGGAAGGGCATTGGAAGAATGAGCAACAGATGAGACAAACTTGTGCTGCAATGTACTACAAATCGGGGTGCAGAAACTGAAAGTTTCATCTCCCTGGCTTCAAGATGGTATTTGTATATTATTCAGACATTGCTGGTTTCAGAGGAAGGCTCTGGAGGTAATACAGTGGTGCCTCGAATTGCGAACATACCTACTTGCGACAGTTTCTTTTTTTTCCCTTTCTTTTTTTAAAATTATTTAAGTATAACATTAATATAAACATAAAATTAATAAACAAAAATACAAATTAACACTTATGACATTTTGAGTTACGACCAGCTCCGTCCGCAAAATTTTGCTTCTACTTGTGACCGACGCTTCCACTTATGAACAGAAAAAAGCGGGAAATTCAAATTGCTAACTGTAAGTGGCGACGAGGCTGCTTCTTTGCAGCTCTTTCACCCCACAGTTAGGTGGGGTGCATTGGAGGAGGAGGCTTGGGACTTCCTCCTTCTGCTTCTGTGTGTGTGTGTGTGTGTGTGTGTTTGCAGAGAGGCTTCAGGCTGCCTTGTAAAGTAAGGTGCTGTTTCCTGTTTTTAAAAAACTGTTCTGGGTGTTTTTGCAGTGTGGTCTTGAGCTGGGGGGGTTATGTTTTTGTGCTGTGATGGGTCTTGGGGGGCTTGTTGGTTGGTTGGTTTCCCCCCCCCCAATTTCCGATGGGTCTTGGGCGATTATGTTGCTTTTTGGAGTGTTTTTTCCCATTTCCGATGGGTCTTATGGGTTTCTTTTTGTTTTGTTTTTCCCCCTCATTTCCGATGGGTTGGGGGGGTTGTTTAGTTTTTGGCTTTCCCCCCATTTCCAATGGGTCTTGAAGGGTTTGTTTTGTGTTTTCCCCCCATTTACAATGGGTCTTGGGGGGCTGTTTACTTTTTGGGGTTTCCCCATTTCTGATCGGTCTTGGGGGTTTGTTTGTTTGTTGGCTTCCCCCCATTTCCTATGGGTCTTGGGGGGTTGGTTGCTTTTGGGTTTTTTTCCCCATTTCCAAAGGGTCCTGCATGCTTCCTTCATTTTTTCCTTTGTTTTCTTTGCATTTCCGACCTGCCCCCTTTGTTCTCTGCGCATTTATGATCTGCTCTGTTTGTTTTCTGTGCATTTCCAATGGGTCTTACATGCTTGATTGCTTTTCTCCCCCCCTTCAGCTGGAAGTTATTATTCACCTTTCCAATGAGTCTTGCAGTGATTTATTTTTTTGTTTGGTGAATTTTTCTTGGCCTGAATAGATTAATCCCATTCCATTGCATTCCTATGGGAAATGGTGCTTCGACTTACGACCATTTCGAATTACGTTCATCTTCTGGAATAGATTATGGTTGTAAGTGGAGGTACCATTGTAATAGAAAGAAAAGTACTGACTTTTCTTAGGTAAGCACTGCTATGCTTGGCATTTGGTCTTAATGTAATATCTCATTACCTCTGATGGCATAGATTTGGTTCCCCTTCAACCCTGCAAGTCAAAGATTTCAGTCCTTGTGTAGGAGAAGGAGCAGTTGGGGAGATGAATGGGAAGTGGAGTGGCCTACCAAGAAGTCATAGACCTCAGATAGAGATGCCTTACCTTTTTTCCCTTCTGCCTCTGCCCCTTAGGGAATGTATTTATTCAGACCTCTATAACAACAACAGAAGCAGCATACAAATATACAGAGACATCCTGTGCTGGAACTGGGGGTAACACAAGCTCTATTTGGCTTTTGGGATCATGGGCTAAGCTTTCTAGATGATGGACTTCTAGGAAGAGATGGCTTGCACCTCACAAGGACTGGGAAGAATGTGTTTGGCCACAGCATGAACAACTTCATCAGGAGAACTTTAGTAACTGGAAGGGGGAGGGGACACAAGCACAGAGGTAAAGATAGATAAGCCTTACACACAATAGGAGGAATGGACCAAACTGTTCAAATGGGGGCCAATAATAATATTAACATTATTAATCAAATGAATATAAATGTACAAAGTAAAACAGGCACCATAGCACACAATCTCCGGTGCCTATACGGAGTATGTCAGGAGTATGGGAAACAAACAAGAAGAGGTGAAAATCTTCATTCAGGAGGGTAAATATGACTTGATCAGAATGACTGAAACTTGGTGGGATGACTCCCATTATTGAAATACAGTGGTGCCCCGCTTGACAACGATAATCCGTTCCGTTAAAAGAGCTGTAAAGCGAAATTGTTGTCAAGCGAAAGTAAAAAAAATCTATTGGAATGCATTAAAAACCGATTAATGTGTTCCAATGGGGGAAATACCTCATCGTGCAGTGAAGATCCTCCATAGGGGAAGCCATTTTCAATCTCTGTCTTCCGGAAATAGGTCCAGAAAACAGCGGGAGGCCATTTTGAAAACCCGACAATCAGGTGTAAAGATCGTCGTCAAGCGAAAAACTGGTTCCCGCAGCAGGGAACTATTCAACGTAAAGCAAAAAATCGCCCATAGAAACATCATTTTGCGATCGCTATAGCGATCGCAAAAATGTCATCGTAAAGCGATTTCATCATCTAACGCAGTGGTCCCCAACCTTGGGCCTCCAGATGTTCTTGGACTTCAGCTCCCAGAAATCCTGACCAGCAGATGTGGTGGTGAAGGCTTCTGGGAGTTGTAGTCCAAGAACATCTGGAGGCCCAAGGTTGGGGACCACTGATCTAACGGGGTTGTCGTCAAGCGGGGCACCACTGTACAGCAATTAAAGGATATAATTTGTTCAAAAAGAACAGAAAGAATAGAAAGGGAGGAAACACAGGAGGAGGAGATTGGCTGTCCATTGAGAGCATCTGGATCAATGCTACAGGGGCAAAAAACAAAAGAAGCATGGTAGTTGGAGTCTACTACTGCCTGCCCAATCAAGGAGAGGATGGGGATGAAACATTTGAAAAACAAATTGCAAGCCTTTCAAAGATATATGATATAGTAGTGATGGGAGATTTCAATTATCCTGATATCTGTTGGGAGGCAGATTCTGTGAAATATGGCCCTTCTAAGAAATTTCTGGCTTGTGTGGCTGATAATATTCTCCTACAAAAAAGTGGAGAAAGAAACTAGAGGACTAACTGTCCATGTAGATGCCATCTCTGCTATGCCACTTGCTTCCTGGTGTCCCAGGGGAAAAAGAGCATTCTCCCCTTCTCATTGTTTTACATGAGATCATGAGAAGTTTGGACCATCAATTTGGTTTAATTGATAAGAATCCTCTACTACTTGATGTTCCTGCTTCCTTTTCAAATTTTGACTTGGATAAGTGGAGAAAGAAAATAGAGGACTAACTGTCCTTGATTCTAACCAATAGAGATGACTTGGTGGAGGAAGTGGCAATAAGAGAGACTCTGGGTGAGAGTGACCATGTTCTACTAGAATTCTTGATTTCAAAAGAAACCAAAGCAGAGCCACGCATATATGCTGAAATTTTAAAAAGTCAATTTAAATAATCTCAAAACAAACACGATTAACATACCATGGCAGGAGATCCTAACAAGAATTGGAGCCCAAGAAGGGTGGGAGTTTCTAAAATGAAAAATCCTAAAGGCACAACTACAAACAATTCTAACAAGAAAAAAAGTGGGAAACAGCAAAAAAAAAAAAAAGGTCAGTGTGGCTTCACAAAAAGCTCACAGAGGATCTCAAAACAAAAACAGAAAAGACACATATAGGAAATGGAAGGAAGGCCAGGCCACAAAGGAAGAGTATAAACAAGTAGCAAGGAATTGAAGGGATTGCACTAGAAGGGAAAATCTGAGAATGAGCTGAGGCTAGCTGGAGACACTAAAAGCAGCAAAAAAGCATTCTTCGGGTAGGTATCTAGCAAAACACAAAGACAAGAAACAGTGGCTTAGCTACTCAAGTTCTTGAAAAACAATGCAGTAATAAAAAGAAGCCAATACAGATTTGTCAATAACAAATCCTGAGAGACTAATCTGATTTCATTTTTGATTCGGTAACCTCCCTGATAGACAGAGAGAATGCTGTAGATATTGTATATCTTGGCTTCAGCAAAGCTTTTGACAAAGTGCCACATGATATCCTGATTAGCAAGCTAATTAGGTGTGGGCTAGATAGATCATATGACAGGTGGATACACAATTGGCTAGAGAATCGTACTGAGAGGGTGATGATTAATCCTTCTTCTCCAACTGGGAGGAGGTAACAAGTGGGATACCTCAAGGCTTAGTCCTGGGTCCAGTGCTCTTCAACTTTATTATTAATGATTTGAATGAGGTAGTGCAGGGAATGCTTGTCAGATTTGTGGATGACACAAAATTGAGTGGAATGGCTCAGTGGTTCTTAACCTTGGTTACTCAAGTGTTTCTGGACTGCAACTCCCAGAAGCCTTCACTACCAGCTGTGCTGGTTGGGGTTTCTGGGAGTTGCAGTTCAAAAACACCTGAGTAACCCAAGGTTAAGAACCACTGGAATAGCTAATACCCAGGAAGACAGAAACAACATTCAAAATGGTTTTGATAGGCTGGAGAACTGGGTTGAAAACAACAGTTTGACATTCAACTGGGATAAGTGCAAAGTACTGCACCTTGGAAAAAGAAATCAAATGCACAGTTACAAGATGGGGGATACCTGGCACAGCAATACTACATGCAAGAAGGATCTTGGGGTCATTGTGGATAACAAGCTGAATATGAGCCAACACTGTGATGTGGTTACAAAAAAGGCAAATGCTATTTTAGACTGTATTAGCAGTAGTATAGCCTCCAATTCTACAAGATAGTAGTCCTCCTTTATTCAGCACTGGTTAGGTCCCATCATAATATGGTAAATAGGAAATCCAATTATTATGCCTGGGAGGCAGGAAAGTTTTAAGGGTCAGATCATACTTCCACACTATTAAAGAGCAGGTCGGGTAGGTGGGGCTCATCAGCCATGGAAGGCAGCCCATCTAGGAGAAGGAAAACTCCGATTTCAAACCTCCACTGCCTTGTGGCTATATCCACTCATGGAAAAGGCTTCAGGAGTTAACCTCGAGGCAAAATCCGGAGCTGGAGTCCCGAAGGCAGCTCGTGTCGTTCTGCCAACTCCTGCGACATTGCTGGAACCAGTTGTATTGGCTCTTGCCTTTCCATTGGACCATTTCAGCAATGTGGAGAGGGGGGATCTGCTGCTTGGGTAACAGCCTATCCTCCATATTACCTTACCCGGGCTTCATGCTCTGGAGAGGACACTCCTCAATTCAGAGCATGTCACCATAGTCTCTCAAGACTGAAGGGTGCCTATGATGATGATGAGGTCCCATCTTAAGTACTGTGTCCATTTCTGAAACCACACTTCAAGAAGGATGCTAACAAATTGGAACATGTTCAGAGGATGCAACAAGGATGATTGGGGGAGGGGGCTGGAAACCAAGCCCTATGAGGAAAAACTGAAAGAACTCAGCATGCTTAGCCTTGAGAAAATAAACCTGAGGGTAGACATGATACCACTTTTCGAATACTTGAAAGGTTATCATTCAGAGGAGGGCTAGGATCTGCTCTTAATCATCCCAGAGTGCAGGACACCCAACCATAGGCTCAAGTTACAGGAAGCTGGATTTCAATTGAATATCAGGAAAAGCTTCCTAACTGTTAGAGCAGTATAGCAATGGAATCAATTACTTCGAGAGGTGGTGAGTCCTACAGCACTGGAGGCAATTAAGAAAAATTCAGACCACCACTTGGGAGATATCCTCTGATTTCCCATGTCCCTTCTGCAAATATCGCTTTGCTCATGTACTCAGGCAAATGCCTTAATAGGGCAACCAAGAGCTGCTGACTATAGAAAAACCGATGGAGCTATGGATTATTTGAATCCCCTTATGGGAAACAGCATTTCCTTTGTGTGTTGATGTTGGGGACCTCTATCTTGATGTAAGTGTTGGAGTCAGGATAGGGGAAGGGTTAGCCATGCATATAACATACACACATACACACCCACCCACTTAGAAACACAATGAACATCCAGGTATTGTAGCCTCCTATTTCTCAGAACTCCCCCAAAATCTGCTGCTCAGAAGTAGAACAGTGGCACATAACCTGTATGTCATTGCCTTCAAGCTAATCAAGAAGAGTTCATAGATTTATCCTTCAAACATGAATTTCAGAAGTATACCTGTGAAATGTTCAGAAGTAAAACCAAATTAATTCTGAATCTGAATGTATGATGAAGTTCATGTTGTGGGGGTAGCATCCAGCACTAATCAAAGGAGCATAAATTTGTAGCACCTTAAATATTAATGCATTTGCTGTGGCATATCCAGCATTAATTTGCTAGTTAACTAAGGCAATTCACACCAAAAACAGATCTCTCATGGTTCTGATGAACCAGAATGACACGGCTGTCCAATTTTAGTGATGCTCCAACCCAACTAGAGAGTACAAGCGTATAAAGGGAGGCTTCTAAGCCAGCATCCAAAATGAGGGATTGAGGGTGGCATATGAGGGATTCATTCTATGAAGCACTTTCTTGCTTTTCCTGGTTTATCTGCCAGGAAAAGCATATAGAGAGCCTATAAAGGACAAAGTCAGTCTTCCTTGCAGGATGCCCTGACCGGTTGTGCCTACTGAGTGATCACTCATGGTTTCCTCCTATTATCTTTCGGGACCGACCTGGCCCAAGACATTTTGACGCGGCACGTAAAACACCATTTCGTACCACAAGTTAAGTTTCACAATAACTGAGTGTGATCTTAGCACCCGAGGAAGAATAGTCCACAAGCAGTTCACACTGGGTGATACTGGTCAAGCAGCTAAAAACATTCAGGGCCTTTATCACACCTGTAATCACTTATCTGAGCCTTAGTAGTGCTTAGTAGTGGGGCCAGGCCCTATGTCACAAAACAGCACAAAGTGCTCCCCTTCCTCAGCACCTGACCCATTTTGTTCAGTGCTGTTTCCCCCAACTTCCCTGAAAATGTTCACAGCCCATTCCTGGAGGCTCTCGTCTATCTTCACAGTCACTGTCACCTTGTATAAGGGCAGGCAACTTTGGGGTCAGTTCCTCGCCCCTGTGGCCTTCGAGGTGTTTGTGCTGTGCAACAAAAATGGGTGGGTGGTGGAGAGAAAGAGAAAAATAAAAATTAAATAAAAGCCAGAAACTAGAAATGGCCAGTGGTCTTGAAAAAAAAATGTATACAGTATTTAGAACTGTCAAAAGATGACCTTTTAAAAGGGGAATCATTATTCCTGGAGGCTTCCAGAGCTGCCTCTTACCCTTCTTTTTTGGCTGGAAGAAGAAGGGGGCCAGAAGAATTCTTGTAGGGGACACATTTGGGCTGCATTTCACCCATCCCTGTCCTAAATTGAACCAGCTATAAACGTCAGCAGCCAACCCTATTTTCCTATCTTCAGAGGTCCTATGTCACTTCTTTATGTTTTTATAGTATTAGGACTTGTCCAGGGGATTTTGCTGCCTGAAGCAAAGATGGCACATGCTCCCATTTTGTTTACAAAGGCTAACTGTCCTGGCAGTCGTGTCTTTCTACTGGCAAGGGGGCAACAACCTCCACTACACCAGAAGGTAACAAGTTGACTAAGAGGGTTGAAGAAGACAAATAGGCTGCCAGGCACTCTGTTCTCTCCAGCAGCACCCAGCTGGGTGGCAGGATTTCACCCACTGGCTCACATTGGCTGAAATCCTGTTGCTTTGCAATGCAAAAGGAGTAACATTCAGACATTTCTAGCAGACAATTAACAATCTTCTGGGATTGTTGGTGGGCACACCCACTTGACTGGTGTTCAGTTAAAAAATCCCAGTGGGGACTTGTTAATTGTAGGCTAGGTGTATCTGAATGTCACACCTTCTGTGTAACAGAGGAACAAAATTTCAGCCTGAGTCTATTTAGCTATGTGTCCTAGAGGAAGAGAAGCCTATCTATGTATACCTAGACTAAGGTGCTTATCCAAATATAATTTGAAAAAGTACATCCTGAAATCTTTGGTTTAGTAACTTAAATAAATAAATAAATCTCAAGGTGACATAGGGCTGGTGATTCTTTTCTACAGCAGTAGTCATTTTGCTTTTGACAAAGATGAGATATAAGTCATCAATATTGCTGTGACTTAGCAATTCATTTACACCATTTTACTGCTTTGGACGCAACACAGTCTCGTTCCGAGCTTGATGAAATATTGTTATCCACATAATTCATTTTGTGCCACTTCAACAAGGTATTTGAATTTGCGGCTGTTCCCATTAGAGGCTGGAAATTGAATTGAAAATTCATGTGCAAACTGCATGGATGCAGCAAACTTGAATCTAAGGAAAGTGTCAATTAAATTCACCTTTCTGCTTCCAAGCATGAAAATCTGAACCAAATGCATTGCCAAAAACGAAAAGGAAAGGGGGGTGGGTAGTCTCCAATTATCAGATCAACTGACAACTTTAGATATTACTTCAGACAGGGATTTCGAATATATTTCCTGTCTCTTCTATTAAATAGTGCAAAGCTCATGAATGTAAGAATAAATTCTCGCTTTGTCTTTGAAAACATGAACTTTTAAAATGTGTTATTAAGTAACCAAAGGAAATTGCTGACCAAGAGGTCCTTTAACCTTTCCTGTATACTTTTGTCATGAAAGATAAATACTTCTTAAACACCTACAGCTCTATCAGAAATTTTATGTACTAGCCATGTAATGAAATCATTGCAAACCAAACCAAATTCCTTTCACCATTTAGTGGTAAATCATTGCACACAAAATGTTCCTGGTTTGATTCCTAGAATCTGTAGTTTAAAGGCACTTGTAACAGAGACATGGGGGCTGTGGAGAAATGTGCAGTCTTTCAGCTGTTCCTAGGTTTCAATTCCTGGTAGCTCCGGTTGCCATAGCCAACCGTCTAGAATTACAGATGATGTAGTCCACTATGGAGGACCACAAATTACCCATTTCTATGAAGAAAGCCATCTGCCTGAGACCTGTGAAACATGGCATTGTCTGAATAAATTATATTGGACATGATGGATGATTCAAGCGAGGGAGTTTTTAAGAAATGGAGAATGCAAAATGAAAATTTCACCTATTAAATAAGATGATGCCAGTTTCACTTGGGTTCCTCACCTTGTGACAATCACCTGTCTCAAAATGACATGCAGATGCCATCTCTGCTATGCCACCTGCTTCCTGGTGTCCCGGGGTGGGTGTGTGAAACAGCATCTTCCCCTTCTCATTGTTTTACATGAGAGCATGAGAAGTTTGGACCATCAATTTGGTTTGATTGATAGGAATCCTCTACTACTTCCTGTTCCTGCTTCCTTTTCAAATTTTGACTTGGATAATGAAGAAGGGAAGAACATAGGGGAGGGGCCAAAGGATGAATGACCACGTGTTCCAATTGAACATTCATAGCAACAAAGGAAACTGCCTTACACTGAGTCCATCTAGCTCAGTGTTCTCAACACTGACCGGCAGCAGCTTTCCAGGAATTTAGGAAGGACCTCTATTTTCCCTGGCCTCTTCTGGAGATGCCAGGGACTGGACGTGCCAACTTGTGCCTGAAAAACATGTGCCGTACCATGAAGTTATAGTTCCTCCCAAAACATTCTATTCAAAACAACCTAATTAATCCAATTAATTGAACCCTTCAAAACAATCCAATTAATTCTGGGGAAGAGCAGGAGAGAAAAGCAACAGTGCTGGTATCAATTTATTGAGCTGAAACTTCTTAACTTTCCAGCCACATATTACCCTGTTGACTAGTTTGCTACCAGTGTCACTTCTAAAAGAAGCCTTGGTTTGATTTTATTTAGCACCAGAGTGCAACAATGTACATTATTGTTACTGGCTGCCTACATAATACATGAACAATGGATGGAGTTGTAAAGAAAATAGCACCAAATAGAGGATTCTCGGCACCCCAGAATTACAACCTAATGGAAATCAGATTGTTGCAAGTCCAGTATAAGTAAGCTCTCTATGGTATACATGTATTACAGAAATGGAATGCCTTATACAAACCTTAATTAAAAGCAACTTGCCCTCATCACGAAAAATCCCTATGCTATTGTTGGTTTTGATTGTTTCAAAGCCTTCAGATATTTCTATTGTAATTGGCTTGAAAATTACCCACTATTCTGTGTATTTTAGATATTTCAACTCTTTTTCAATCCAATAACTCCCAGCGTGATGGAACATTTAAATTCAAGGAGAAAAGGTAGTTCATGTAAAGAATCCTGTAAGTATTGTGCAATGAAGTAGCACCATAGAGCCAGCATTTACAAATTTCATTGCATTCAGTAAGAATTTTTTTAACAACAGCAATAAAACACAATCCTGTTATGCAGTCATGCAACAGTACAGAAGGAAATAAAAAACTTGATCATATTGCAAAATATGTCATTACTATTTGCCCCTCATGAAGTTTGGGCAATGGAGACATTTTTTTTAATTATCAAGAAATATTTAATATGTCCAGGAGCATATAGAAGCATTCCAAAGTGGAATCTGTCAAGCAAAGAGGGAAATCATGGCTTATACAGAACAGCCATGCTTATCGGAACTGCCTGGCAAACATCCAAACTACTCCGTTAATTAGGGTGTTTCGCTGAAGTTAAAGAAAATTAGCATAATGTTAAATGAACACAAAGGGTGGAAGACTAGCACAGAAAATTATACTAACAAAGAGATATTTGTGATTTGGATAATGCAGGAATTCACGACATCTACACATTGTTTGGAAAACAAATGTGTTCCAATTACTAAATATTTTTACTTGATGTATCTGATATTCTGATCCAGCAAGCAAAATACATCAGCAAAAGTGCACAGTTAAATATATAACCTAGTTCTGTGCCTACACACTAACAGAAGAGCATGCCTTTACAGGGGTTATTCAAACAATGGGATGGAGCTGCCAAAGATTATTGGCGTGAGTGGGCCAAGGGGTTCCTAGGTGCTTCTTCAGTATCCTTGGGAGGTAATCTTCATAGGAGGCACAACCATTGGTTTGGAGCAGTCGAACCGGGATGCTCTTATAATATAATCCTGGAGTTATGACATGACAGAAGAAGTAAGAAGGTGAAATTCAACCATTAATGGACCACAGACATAATCTAAGGCCAGACAGTAGGAGAAATCTGATTTCTCTTTCTCTACACACATTTTCTCTGCCTCCAATCATTTGTACCTATTTCCTGCCTTACACTGAGCGTGGAAAAGCTACTTTGCAGACCACAGCTTTGTATTTCTTGCTTTACATCCCACTAACCATTCAGAATACATCATGCGAAAGGCCGGACTGGAGGAATCCCAAAACGGAATTAAGGTTGCCGGAAGAAATGTCAACAACCTCAGATATGCAGATGATACCACTCTGATGGCAGAAAGTCAGGAGGAATTAAAGAAACTCTTAATGAGGGTGAAAGAGGAGAGTGCAAAAAACGGTCTGAAACTCAACATCAAAAAAACTAAGATCATGGCCACTGGTCCCATCACCTCCTGACAAATAGAAAGGGAAGATATGGAAGCAGTGACAGGTTTTACTTTCCTGGGCTCCATGATCAGTGCAGATGGTGACAGCAGCCACAAAATTAAAAGACGCCTGCCTCTTGGGAGGAAAGCAATGACAAACCTCGACAGCATCTTAAAAAGCAGAGACATCACCTTGCCAACAAAAGTCCGAATAGTCAAAGCTATGGTTTTTCCTGTAGTGATGTACGGAAGTGAGAGCTGGACCATAAAGAAAGCTGACCGCCGAAGAATTGATGCTTTTTAACTGTGGTGCTGGAGGAGGCTCTTGAGAGTCCCCTGGACTGCAAGGAGAACAAACCTATCCATCTTGAAGGAAATCAACCCTGAGTGTTCACTGGAAGGACAGATCCTGAAACTGAGGCTCCAATACTTTGGCCATCTAATGAGAAGAGAAGATTCCCTGGAAAAGACCCTGATGTTAGGAAAGTGTGAGGGCAAGAGGAGAAGGGGACGACAGAGGATGAGATGGTTGGACAGTGTCATCGAAGTGACCAACATGAATTTGACCCAGCTCCAGGAGGCAGTAGAAGACAGGAGGGCCTGGTGTCCTCTGATCCATGGGGTCACGAAGAGTCGGACACGACTAAACGACTAAACAACAACAACAACAAACCATTCAGCCTCTCTTTTTACTCATTCTCCTACCCCTGTTTAACAGCTTGGAAAAGATCTTCCCACTTTTTACTACTTACTGTGTAGAAAGGTCTATCTTGTCTGCCTACGGCTTCTATGTTATTGCTAAGTAATATTCATTGAAAAGTGACCAATATTATATATTTTGCAGATAAAGTTTGAAATCTCATAGTAAGTCACAACTAGAGTAGACCCACTGAATCACAGGGGATTTGGGAAGTTCCTACTTATGTACGTTCCATCAATAATTCAATAAGTCTCCTATATCTGTGACATGAAACATGATGCCACCATGTTATAGTGTCCATGTTAGTATTAGTAGTCGTGTTATAATGCTGATACTGATTAATGTTTGGACTGCTCTTATTGTGACAATGTTTTATTACAATGCTCTATTGATCTGTATTTATATCTATATCCCATATTGCTATTCCTGTACTGTTAACTGCTTTATGTGCAATGTGTAGGAAAGCAGCTTATAAATCCAAATCTAAATTGAATTGAACTGAAACTAAACTGTATTAAAATGCAAGATAGGAACCCTAGTGTAAGGCAGAGACGGCATTCACTGGCAGATAGCATTTCTGAGGCAGCTGATCAATGTATTGACAGGATATTAGTGAAACAAAAACCAATCCTCAATTCATACAGTGTTCATGCTTAAGGCAACACAGGAGCAGGGCTGTGCCAATGTGCTGATCTCTGACATCCCTAACACTAGCTTTCTCCACCCCAGCATCAGGGGATACAGCACGTACAAAGGTGGGGTGGAGTTTGCACACACAGTGAAGAACTTCTTCCTTCAGATATTTTTGCTAAAAGTGCAAATGTCAGTAGATGTATTTTCATGTTGATTCAAGTTGCGAGCCCTTTCAGTGAACAGCAATGAAAACCTCAATCAATCCACAGGGATCTTTCCTTTTCCAGTTTAATAAAAATGGCTGGGAATATTTAGTGCTCTATTCTCAAATACTAGTATGAGAATGATATGAAGTTTAGCAGATGTAAACATTTAAAGTTGAGTTTCCATGCACAAAGCAGCAGCCAGATTCCTAGTCTTTTCTTCTGAGACCCACCTTCTTTTTTCTCCAATTCCAGAACCAGTCTGCTCCTCAGAAGGACTAGTTCCAGGGGATTATTTATCCTCAAAGAGGCAGCATCCTCATGAAGACCAGGGCTAGAGCCAGCAGAGTGAGACTCAAAATAAAAATGGCCTAAATCAACCCCTCGTTCTCTCTCTCTCTCTCTTTTTTTCCCCCCTTTCTGGTTAGTACCCTGCCAGGGGATGAGGAGATGGCTTTTGAACCAGTTGCTTGAAGAGGGCTTTTGAAATTAGGCTAAGGGGAGAAGTTCATCCACCCATGAACTCACCTCAGACACCAAGAAAATATCCAGAATCCATATTACACCAACATACCCAGTTATTGCTACTTAGACTAGTAGTCTATTATTATTATTATTATTATTATTATTATTATTATTATTATTATTATTATTATTATTATTATTATTATTATTATTATTATTATTATTATTTATTTATTTATTTATTTATTTATTTATTTATTTATTTAATAAATAAATAAATAAATAAATAAATAAATAAATAAATAAATAAATAAATAAATAAATAAATAAATAAATACCAGTGGTGTCTGCCTGGGTACTCGGTTCAGCACCAGTTTCGCTCAGAGGGTCGGGGAGGGGGAGTCGCTATAGTCTATACAAGTTATATCTCCTTGACCAGGCTTCCTATGCCTTTGAGAGGAGGTCTTGAGGGCCTCCTCTCAAAGGAGCTTACGAGACAGATTAGGGATTCTATTGGTGTACCACCCACCCTGCTGTGTACCAACAGTCTCCCTGCCCAAGCTGACGGAGGTAGTCTCACACCTGGTGTTGAGGATTCCCAGGCTGTTGGTGCTGGGGGAGCGCAACATCCATGCTGAGGATGCCTTGACTGTGGTGGCTTAGGACTTCATGGCTGCCAGAACAACCATGGGGCTGTCTCAATGTGTCATTGGCCTGACACATGAGAAGGGCCATACTTTTGACGTGGTTTTCTCAATCGGACTGGAAGATGGTGGTTTGGATGTGGAGGGGCTGGTTGTGACCCCATTGTCATGGTCAGACCACTTCCTGGTCAAGTTTAGTCTATTAGCTTCTTCTCTCCTCTGCAAGGTTGGGGGATCTATTACGATGACCCACCTTTGGAGATTAATGGATCCGAATTAGTGCAGAATCAGAGGATGTGTCCAGTGTGTCATGCTTAGGTCAAGTATTAATGGATGAGTTTCAATTGTTGAGACATGAGGATGTGGACAAGGTGCTTGGATCTGTCCATTCTACCACCACTCTGTTCGACCCTTGCCCATCTTGACTAATTGGAAGATCAGCCAGGGGGGTTCGCACCTGGGTCTAGGAGACCGTGAACGCCTCTTTAAGAGAGGGAGTGCTCCCTACCCCCTTGAAAGAGGTAGTAATTTGGCTGCTCATCTGGTCAAATCGACCACTCTGAGCGGCTTATGTATTACTAATCTTTTATAACCAATTACATAGAAAGATTTCCATAAACACTTAATCTTCTTCTGTTATGTACAGTTTTCCACTTAATTCTGTGTAAAATCACATTAGAAAGTAAAGCAGGAAACTCAGGTCCTGTTCAGATCCTACCATGTACAGGAATTACAAGTAAACAGATTTCGTTCTCCTGTTACATCCATTTTAAGAAATTGCTCAGACATGAGAAAACAAGATTGAGAAGAGATATGATAGCACTTTTCAAATACTTGAAAGGTAGTTATATAGAGGAGGAGCATGATGTGTTCTCTATCATCCCAGAGTGCAGAACATGTAATAATGGGCTCAAATTACAGTAAGTTTAGGACAAACTTCTTTTCTGTCAGAGCAGTACAACAATGGAACCAGTTACTTCAGAAGATGGTGAGCACTCCAATGCTCACCATTCTAAGAGAATATTGGACAACCACGTGTCGGATCTGCTTTGATTTGGATTAATGAATTGAGCAGGGGGTTGGACTCAATGGCCTTATAGGCCCCTTCCAACTCAACTATTCTATAATTCTGTGATTCTGTGATTCTATGACATATGGAACTTAGCCCAATCCAAATGCAGATGAGCATGCTTTCTAGATTCTGAGGGAGAAACTATTCTCATCTGCAGTTACAATTTGCAATGATTCCAAAACAAGCTTCCTCTCAAATTTGGAAATCAAGGAAGAGTGAATTTCTAAACCTGATCTAGGTTCTGATGTTGTCTTGTACCCTTGGATGGAAACCAAACCTATCTATCTTCTTGGGTGGGAATGCTGTGAATTTTTAAATATTTGGATTGTCAGTGTCACTGCATATAGTAGAATGTGTCACAGTATAATGGATCCTGAGCTTTGTAAAAGATAAAAATCTTATGGTGAAATAAGAGTAAACCCAGTAAGAGCCAGTTAAGGCTATGTATGTTCATTGTTTACAGAACACTGGCTATTTGTAGGGAGATGAACAGAATTCATTTTGTCTTGATACATGAGCCAAAATGTGTTTTTAAAAATATGTATATTTGGAGATTACATGGAGAATGTGCATGGATAAGGAAGTCTCATCCTGCTCAGTCAGTTGCACTCCATGACGGAAGAGTCAATCAGGTAGGGCAATTGCTGTCCCCCTCATAGTGTGAGCTCCCCACCTAGTTTAATAAAGACTGAACAGGACTAGTGAGGGAAGCAAAGAACCAAGGGCTTCATGGCTGAAAAAGTGCAAGACATAGGAAAGGGTTACTTTAAAGAGTGCAGTCTCCCTTAAAGCAACTCTTCCATCTTCTGTGGAATTACTCCAGCCTACCCCCCCCAAAGTTGGAGATCTGTCATGTGATTGCCAGGGAGTAAATCACACTGGACCACTCCACAAGCAGCCAAAATTGTGATCTCTTTTTCCCATGTGATCACACTTCAAGCCTAAGAAGATCTTCCATTTAGAAGGGAAGCTGTCTTTTACATCTAGCCTTTAATGATGCTTGCTAGTCATCTTTTTAGTTGAGAGATAAATAAATAGCTGAAAATTAAGCTGTAAACATAATAACCAGCTCACACTGTCCCCTCATCAAAACTATGCTCTTGAAATATTATGTAGTAAAACATTCCATGTGTTGAAATACCTGTGTAAAAAAGATGAAGCCATATTTTTATGTTGTCATCTTCTGTGCCTTCAGATTGTTTGTGATGAATTCTTATAGAAGAAAACAAGGGGAAAACAGCAGGGAGTAAAATAACACCAAGAGGTTTACTGTTTTCTGATTTTTGCCCAAACAAACAAACCAAATGAGAGGTACAATTTAACCATCGCTCCTACCATTATCACAATTAATGAGCCCGGTGGTGCTGCGGTTAAATTGCAGTACTGCAGTCAAGCCTCTGTTCACAAAACAAATTAAATCCAGGGGAGGGGGCTGTTTACATAATTACATTGTAGAACAGCCAGAGAGTACTCTAGCACTACTATAACAATTGAATCATCCTCCAGCTGCCCTTTTCCTCATCCCACAAAGCGTATCATAGGTATTTGATTTCTTCATGCTTTGCCTGTCATGGAAAATAGATGCTGGAGGGGACAATGATTTAGGCTTAAACCCAGTTGTTAGCCCCATCTAAGAAAGATCTGCTGAATCTACTGGATCCACGTAAGTGTTGATTTAAGATATTGTCAGAAATCATGTTGCACGGCTTCACGTGTGAAACAGGAATCATATCTGTGCTGTGAAGGAAAGAAATTAGCTTAGAACAGAAAGCAGTGGGAAAATGAGCAGTGCCTGTTTTCCCTCATGATGAGAAGGACAGCATGAATTTGCAGTTGAACATTTATTTTCAGATTTTAGATTAAATGAGGAATGGTTGTTGGGATAAGCATAATCATCCCAGAAGCTCCATTGTAATGCAAATAACAGATTTCTACTGCACATTCCAGGAAGGTTTTGAGAATCTGATTACTGTCCTGTGCCTTATTTTGGTTACTAGGATCTTGGTGCTTTCTATTCATTTGGCCATTAAAAGCATAGGATGCACATGCTAAAATCCACAGCTGCTTTATAAGCAGCATTTTCAAAATGGAAAGACAGATCGGAGTACTGGGTATTCAGCATTTTCAACTATATTTTCCCTCTGCACACCTGAGTTGAAATGTAGCTCTGTTCTGATGTCTGACATTATTTCTTGTTAAATGAGATCAAAATGTGCGTAGATGTCTGAAGGCAATAGTCATACACAAGTCAATAACAACACCTGTCAAGGTAATATTTTCAGATGTAATACTCTGGCTGCTAAGAAAGGTAACCCTTATTTCTGCAGATCAGATGAGGAAAACCTCTGGTCCTGGAGGGGAATCCTTCTGGTGGTCTCAATCTGGCCTCTTCCACAAATTGTTTCTCGTTTCCCAGTTGTGTTTGTTTTCTCCCCATTCTAAAAGGCTGATGTGCCTCTCCCAAGACTTTGGTACCAATAGTAAATTTCAAAGCTGAAATGTGTATTGTTGATTCCCAGGGTGGTGCAGTGAATACAATAAAGGATTAGGAATTAGGAGACCTGGGTTCAAATCCCTGCTCAGGCATGGAAATCCATGGGCATAATGGAACACAGGTGAACCCACTCCTTAAATATCTCACTCGCCTTGAAAGCCCTATTAGGGTCGCTGTAA
Source organism: Pogona vitticeps (assembly GCF_051106095.1). NCBI lineage: Eukaryota > Metazoa > Chordata > Lepidosauria > Squamata > Agamidae > Pogona > Pogona vitticeps. The sequence goes on along the minus strand of NC_135784.1, from coordinate 48,370,477 downwards.
TTCCATTCTGACTTTATGGCACAGAACACACTGTTGCATTGCCTTTGGCCCCACCCACTCCTTTTTAACTAATGCTGCAGCTCATCCCAATGTATCTGAAATAGAATTTGGCCTGCAGAATGAAGGAGGTTCACCAGCCCTGGCCTCTAGATTGGCCTGCTGACTCTGCATTTGATAAGTTGGAAAGATTTTGGCAGACAAGCCATTTTCTATGTCACCACAAGTAATTATTGTGGTGTGTTGTTTGTGTTCATTAGTTTTGAATATACCTAAGGGTAAGTATTTGAACTTGCTGGGAATCTTGTCTTTCCACCAAATTCGAAATTGTACAGTTAATACAAGTACATGTGAGGTTGTCATAGAATAGTTGAGTTGCAAGGGGCCTATAAGGCCACTGAGTCCAACCCCCTGCTCAGTGTTGGAATCCAAATCAAAGCAGATCTGACAGATGGTTGTCCAATTTTCTCTTGAATGCCTCCAGCATTGGAGTGCTCACGACTTCCTGAGGTAATTGGTTCCACTGTTGTACTGCTCTGACAGTTAAGACATTTTTTTCCTGATATTCAGCCTAAATCTGGATTCCTATAGCTTGACATTATCCATGCACTCTGGGATGATCAAGAAGATGCCCAGTTGTTTCTGTATTTCCAAATAGAGCTTGGTTTCAAGTTCGCTGATCATCCTTGTTGCTATTGTCTGAACTTGCTCCAGTTTGTTGGCATCCTTCTTAAAGTGTGATATCCAGAACTCTACATGAGGCCTTACCATTGCTGAATAACCTTAGAAGGATTCAAGAAACCTGAATTCTTAAAACAGAGATTGTATATTTTCCTCTTTTCCCCCAAGAAATACCCTGTTTTTCTTTAAAAAAAAAAAAAGACAAATAATTGCAGGTAAGGCAAGACAGGTCTATAATCCACACCCTTATTTTGAGTCAGCTTGATGGCAGTTTCAATACAATATCCAAAGCAAGATAGGAGATGACAGTGTGCCATGGTGACTACATTTTCCTTTTTAATGGGAAGTTAAGATCAGCATTGCCTCACGTAGCAAGCAAAATCAGTAAGGCTGCATTTGGAATTCTGAATTCAGTCCCAGCAGACGCATATTGACAAATGGAAAGGGAGATCAGCAAAGAGCAGGCAACATAATTAGTGGGCTAGAAGGATTGATTTAAGAGTTAATAATGTATCACTTGGCAAAGCAACTAAGAGGGAGGGGATCTTGCCTAAAAATACTGAAGGAACATAAATGCTGAGGATGAAGGGGAATGATATAGTTGGCTGCTGGTGAGAGCTCTGGAAAGAAATAGAGAAAGAGAAAAATTACACTGAAAGTCAGAAAAAAAATATCCTGAACCTAATCCATCTCACTGACAAGTGGCATTACTTTAAAAACAAAAACCAGCTGCCTCTCTTGTCTCTATCCCATGAAAGCCTGCTTCAGGAGAGAAGACAATGAACATTCCCTCACAGAAACATAACAGTGTAGACCAGGCAACGATCTATGGGTCTTTTTTCATGCAGAGGAAAGCTAAGGCCTTATTGCTGTGTTCAGACGGAATGCCCTTGAATCATGAGGACTTCAAAGAGCTGTGCTGGCCCAGACCTCCTGGTGAGGTGGACCATTTAGAACTGCAAGAGTTCTTACTTGCCTGTTCAAGACAAAGCAACTCCACAGCCACAAATACTCCACTCCCAAGCAAACTACACAAGAGCACAGAGTGCTGTCCTCTGAAGATGCCGGCCACAGAGACTGGTGAAACGTTAGGAAGAACAACCTTCAGAACACGGCCAAAGAGCCCGAAAAACCCACAGCAACCTATATGGGAATCAATTAACGCAACATTTTTCTCCTATTTGAGGTGTCCTACCTCCAATAGCTGGCTGAATAGTTTGGTTAGTTATATATCTGGCTGTACAGACAGAGGTTGGAAGATCAATTCCCCACTGTGTCTCTTGGAATCTAGAACTGAACAGTTCCAGAGCACCATCAAAAGAAGGAAAGGCAAACCACTTCTGACTACTCTAAACCTAGAAAACACTGGAAAGGGCCACTGTCATGTGCAATTATTACTATAAATGCTTCTGATACTGAAGGCCATATAAAGAACATAATCCATTACAGCTTCATCTTCCATACATACAAGATGGAGCCTTGGCAGTGGCCTGGTGAAGTGTTTAACTGCTATGACTTTTGGGGTACTTGGCTTAAAATCCATACTCAACCATGAAGCTCACTGTTCACATCTGGCCAGGGACTATATCTCAAGCTAATGTAGGTCACAGGGCCATTGCAGTGCTAAAAATTGGAAAAGGACCACACATTTTGTCTCTCAGCAACTTGAAGGAAAGGAAGGATACACAGATAGTAAATTATAGCTGCATTGATACACATTGGTTTGTTATTGAGCAACAGAGTGAATAAACATTCTACAAGGCAATACTAAAAATGGGAGAAGCTCGAACAAAAAAATGACAGCTTTCAAACTGGACTTTGGATCAGCATCAAATTTGGTACCATTCACAAAAAGACCCCAAGCAAGGGAAAATCACAGAAGTTGATTCCTTTTTTCATCATGAGTCTTCAGCTGCATATCCAGTCTCCTATCAGCCGACCATTCCTCACCCAAACACAAAGCAATTGTCAGGGCTTTTATTTGACAAGTGTGAATGGTAGTGGCCCAAGAAATAGTCTGTAGAACACCTTGACTATTGCCAATTGTGTTGTCAACATTCAGGCTGCCCTTTGCTACATAAAAGCTTGGCATCCTTTTTTTTTTCCTGCTGGCAACATGGGCATGATAATGTGCAGCAATATTAGGCTGTTTCCTGGCATTTTGAATTGTGGATACAGAAGCACAATATCTTAATTGATAAATGATAAAAACCAATATTTCTCTCATGTACAAGTCTATATTGCATCTTCATTGTACATTGAGCTTTTCTTCTGAAGTACCTAATAGATTTCTAGTCAGTGACATTTTAAAAAAAACACACACACAAAGGAGACTGGATAGTCACTCGAAGACTCATGCTTCCTGAACTCAGATACTGGCTGAAATCAAGTAGTAGGTCACAATTAGAGTTGGTCCATTGAATCGGTGGAACTTACAAAGAAGTTGACTCGTGAAACACCCAATGGATTTCAGTCATTAAGTTTTAAATACCAAACCCTGAGGTCATTTGATCAAGATAGTCAGACTCAGCAGCCCGCTTGGTCGGCTTTTGAGCTTGAAATGGGAGTAGGTGCCCATGTTGTTCTTTGCCTCTGCCATTAAAATATCTTCAGCAGGCCTTGTTTCTATCCTCAGAAAAAAATGAGACATTTGCCCAGATTGAGGTGTGGCAACTCCTGTGTTTGTCAGATTTCCAATTTGTCATATGTGAAAAGAAGTCCATTTCTGTACCTAGGCAGCTGTATCTATTATGGCATAGAAAAATGTGTAGGGGAGACAACATTTTGTTTCGTATTGGGGTCTGTAAAATTTTAAAAAGGCTAAAAGTACCGATCTTTTAGGTTTTTAAGGTGGTAAAATCTGATTTGAATTCACAAATCCCAATTGCCATCTGTCTCTTGTGGCTGATTTCTGAGAAGCAACGCTGTTTGATATATGTATCCATGCCATTCTGCCATTCCCTGAAGCACTTGGTAGGATTGTAGGTTCTTCTGGGTTAACAAGGCTCACCCTTGTTCACCCAGGCAGCTGCAGGAATAGTATGCACACTTCTTTTGCATTGGGGCAGCCAGATTCAAAAAGGATGCAACTGCTTTCTGAAGAGGTCAAAGTTTTGCACTACGTGCCACTTGCTGAATTCAGTTACTTGGATTTGCTGCACTTTTAAAAGTCTAATTTGTGTTGACTTGATTTGCAATGTTTGCATGCCCTCTCCTAATGTAATGTTCTCTTTCAATAAATGAATATCAAAACATTTTAGATGAGATATACAATGCAGCACAAAATCATTAGCAGCATAAAATAAAACCGTGCACACTGCAAACCAAAATTTCAAAGTACAGTGTTTAAAACAGAGAGTCCCAGAACTACTATAATAAGCTGCTGCAATTTACTAAAAGACTGAGGTGAATGAAGAAGTCTTCACCTGGCACAGAAACAAACACAGAGGTACAAGTAACCTTTTTGGTTCCCTGAGAAGTAGTCAAGGGTAGACAGGCAACTGGCAGCACACAATGATTAACACAGCAAGTTTTGTCTAATCACGACTGAATCGAAACTATTGGCTCTATTGAGTCCCAAACATGGATAGCTCTGACTTGTGTCGGTTCTGATTATATTATTTTCCACTGTATGGAAGGACAAGTCTTTTGGAGCTTAGCCAAGGTAAGACCTTTTCTTTTGTGGCACCATTGCTGCAGAGCAACTTCTTTCACTACAAGATTCAAGCTGACAGTGTCCTACCAGAAAGCAAGAAAGTCAGGGGGAAAGGGGCGGATCGAAAGGCAGGTCAAAGGCAGTCCTGGGTGCTAACCAGTGGAGTTCAATTAGCAAAACATGGCAATCCAAGGACAGAAGCAACAAAAATCCAAGTTTAAACATGAAGGGAAACTGTCCAAACAGATGTCAAAGGGTTCAGGAAAAGAATAATAAGGGCTAAAGCCAGGAACAGACAATAAAATCTGATACCCATTGTGGTCAGTGTGGCAGAAGGCATTGCAGCCTATGGTAGGTAAAGCCAGGGATGACACACAGAGCCGGGGGGGACAGTGAGGGAGTAGGTATTAATGCAAATGCAAACACATGCATGTAAGGAAACATTAAGGTGTACATGCATGCACATCCATAGGTAAGTAGGCGTTCATTAAAACATTCCCTTATCTACCATTGAGTCCTTTATCCCGCAACCCAGCTGAGAAACAGAAAAACACATCTTAGCCCCAAATTATACATGTTTTTTTTTCCTGCTGAGTCTTCTCTCTGTGCCTCATTTCAAAGCTGGGCAGTTGATTTATTTACTTCTGCTCAATCTCACATCTTTCTCCCTCTCCTCCCTCCCTCTCACAGAGATGTGCCTTCTTACACAGAGTAGGAAGGTGGGAACTGAGCAAGGGAGACAGGAAGGCAGCAAGCAGCCTGACTCCTTTATCCAGTAAAGAGGTGTACAGGACTGGTCTGACCAGTAATCCAAGAGGGGGCAGTGCCCAATTGGCCCAATGGGCCAGCTGACACCAGCCAACCTTCTTGCTTAAAATTGAGGTTTATGTAGCAAAGCTCCAGAGCTCACCACTGGCCTCAGCTGCAGGCACTTTGTCAGGAGCCTTCTTTCTGGGAAGGGCTTTGTTCATGACAGCCCAGGCCTCCCTTGCTTTCAATGGCCAACACTTCCAGGAGGTGCATGGTGGCTCTGCTGGATCCTTAAACGCAGGGAGACGATTCTGCCATACTCTCCCTCAGAGGACAAGGATCTTCAGGAATTGTCTACTTACTGCTCAATGTCATCTGACTCAGGAGTCTCTGAATCCTTCTTTGCTCCTTCTCTCCCTCCCATAGTCTTTCCCTCTTCTCTTTTTCTTTATCCGTTGTCAGTTCATTTGGCCTTTCCCTCTGCTCATCTTCCTCCCCACATGCTCTTGAGGATCCCTGGTCTTGAAGAGAAGACAAGCTATAATTCAAACCCCTCATGTTTGCCACGTAGTAATGAAAATGCACTACAAATACGTACAACTTTTAATTGTGCTTCAGCTACAGACAGCTTTTACTTAATGAAAATTAATATATCCAGTTTTCAAACAAAATAACTCCAAGATGCAGCCGTCAGGGTCATCTTAGTGTCTGGTTCAAGGTGTCTAGATTTGCTAAAGAAATGGCATCTTTTTTCACAAGGATGGAAATGACCCACACTGAAAACAGGCTTGGCCTCTCCACTTTAAGCATGCAAAACCCAGATTCATATAATTGCTATCATTAAGAGGTGGGTCAACACTTCTCAATAGTCTTTTTTCTCTAAGCGTATCACCCTTCAGTATTATATATGGAAGCTGTTCATGACTGAGGTTGTTGTTAATATTCCTCCACTCTGGGGTAAATTGTAAAGGTGACCTTCAACCATTTGTAGGGGAAACTGTGAAGTTGCAATTTACATCTGGCATAAAGAAGGAGCATGTACAGTTGAATAAAATATTGCCAAGAACAGAAATACTATTAATGACTCCCCCCCCACACACACACACCAAAAAAGAAGAGAGCAGAAAACTAGGTGTAGAAAAAGATTCAAAGAACTATGCAGTGGGATTTGTATCTGGAAGAGTGTGTGACATCCAGAGTTGGAGTTTGACAGTAAATTGTTTTCTTAAAATGGAAAGTAGATAATGGTAAACGCAGCCATACATGCAGCGCAGCATTAAATCAAAACAGCATTAAAGTGAAATGGCAAATATTAAACAGAAGGCCGTGACTGAAAGATAAAGCATTCACTGATAAAGGAAAGTGAATCTGGGATCTTTTAAGGGACTGTGTGTGGAATAATAGCAGCCATAAGCAACAGTGAAAGAAGGCAGGTCTGGGATTCTCACAGAGTTCAGGAAAGGTGTTAAACCAGCTTAAATGGCAAAGCCATAAAGAGAGAAAACCAGTGGGGTTCCATGAATGGGGTTCCCAGTTTTATTCTTCAGAAAGACAGCCGAGGAGGAGATTTCAACAGGGGCCACCTTGTGGAGAAACAAAACAGTTTTCCTCTTGCCAGTTCTCTGAGCAAAAATTCCCTGTAAGCCACAGAGGGGATGTACAGGTCTCCAGATGTTCCTAGGCCGCAATCCCCATTGTGCCACACGATTCACGAAGCTATCTAAAGGCAATGAGAACTGCAGTCCAAGTACATTGGGAGGAATACATTTCTCTTCGCTTCCTAGCTATAGAGAGGGAGAATATGGTGGGCATAGCATTTACCAGTGAGGAATTATGAGTATTTGGTCTCTAAACATGTGGGTTCCGTGGAGGGTAAGGTGCAGAAGTACAGTACAGTACAGTTTATTTTTGCGGTCCTTAGACCATTCACACAGGGGGTAAAAACATAGACCTTTGCAGTTTCCAAAATTCCACATACTTTGTAAAAACATTTGGCATTAAAGGACAATTTAAAATCTAGCATCTAGTTACCTTAACATTTCCAGAATTCCAAGTACTTTATAAAAACATTTGACTTTTAAAATCTAGCAAGTAGTTACCATGAAATTTCAGAATTTCAGTTGCTTCATTTGAAAAAAAAATGCCATTTAAAAGACAGTTTAAAATCTAGTACTGTATTTAGTTTTTAGGAATTTCTAGTATTTAGGAATTTCTGAGACCTGAGTATTGCCATACAAAATCTGGCTAGTTGATAAGTGATTTTGTAGTCTTTATCAAAAAGAAGAAACTCAAATCTTTTTTTTTTCTGAAGAACAAGGAATTTTGGGGGTCAGTGGGGCCGGTGATGTGGGCAGGTGAAGAACATGTGCCCTATAGTCTCAACCTCCCTTAGGGAACAAGTAAAAAGCCTTTCAGCGAAAGGGATATTGTACTTCCCTTCACGTATAGTGGAAGGGAGGGCCAAGCACCTTGCCAAGGTGAAGCTTTTTCTAAATCCTTTCGCTGCCAGAGATGTTAAATAATTTGCTGGTTCTCAAGGTTTTTTTAATGTAGGCCCTCACCATAGTATTTTGTGTGCCTCAAAGGTCGGTTGTATGTTCTATATCCTCAGTTCTGTGCTTTACTAGGTTTTTTTGCCTGATCTGTTCTGTAAGATAAGAGCGCCTGAGGTGAAAGGCCAATTTTGAACAAGTAGCTCTGAGCAGACTTGACCCAGATGGATTGGACGTTGTCATGAAATATTAGGGGAAATAGAGCTTGTGGATTTAGATGTCCCGTTAGTCACATATATATAGATAGGATGCTGACCCAGGCTTCAACTTTTAAGCAACCTGTTAACACACATCGAGGGACATGTAAGAAAGTTCTTAAAAATTTAGATTGGACTCTTTCCTATGGTGCAGAGTGGCAGCTAGGAGACCCCAGGAATGAACCATATAACAGTTGGGATAACTTTATAAGTATCAGCCTTATAAAGTTTGAGAGCTGCTGGAACAAAGAACCCTCCTTAAGAGTGATGAGATTTTGCTATGCTATCTGCAGATCTTTCTCTCTGGTCTGCTGCATATTTACTGTGTTGAACTCTAGAGCCCAAGGCCTGGAGAACTACCTCAAGATATTTGAAGTTGTTGACCTGCTTGATGCAACAGCCTTTAATCCACCAAGACCGAGTCTGCGCCCAAAGGGGACTATCTTGGTTTTCTGGTAGTTGACTGGTAAGTACATCTTCACAATATGAGGAGAACTGTATCATCAGCATATAGCAGCACTGGTACAGTCCTGTTATCAAGTTTGGGTGGATAAGGTGCAGAGATATGATCCTGTACTTAGCACCTGCACTGGATCCCCCCTCCCACACGCAACACTCCCTCTTCATGCTATGCAGTTGGGAAAGGGGGCAATGCCTCATCACATTGATCTCAATACCTTAGTGCGCATGCACACACACACACACACACACACACACACACACACACACACACACACACACACACACACACACACACACACACACACACACACACACACACACACACACACGTTCTTCCATGTCAAATCAAAACAAAATGTCCACACTGTCTTTGATTTGCCCTCACTGAAAATCAAGGTGTCTTATTGCTGAGCTGATCACCATAATCACCCAATCTCCTGAAAAGGACAAAAGCTGTTCCCACAGCTATAAATACTCAACTATCCAACAAACAGCAACAGAGCATGGACAGAGTTCCTACTCCTATCCTATGAAGATGCTGGCCACAGAGACTGGCTAAACATCAGAAAGAACAACCTTCAGAACACGGCCAAAGAGCCTGAAAAACCCACAACAACCATCAGATTCCGGCCGTGAAAGCCTTCGAGAATAAATTCACTCTTTTTATTTATAGGATGTAGTCCACTAGTCGTACAGTCACACATGTAAGGGATTGAAGTCCCTTCTTTCCAGCAATGTGATTCCATGCCAGAGGAAATATGCTGTGAACAGAAGTAAGGCAAAATGTATGTGCTCTTGAATCCTCACTTGTTTGAGTCAACCATCTGTTTTTATCTTTTCAATAAGAAACTGTGAGCTGTAAATCTTTGAGCTTTTCATCCTTTCTTAGCTTGAAGAATTCTATTAACCCTGTAAACTTACACACTTTGCTGGCAAAGCATTAACAGGTGCAGTAAGAAGATACCAGCTTAACTAGTTTGAGCATGACAATGATCTGACTGGCAGATTTTCCCAAGAATGTGAGATATTATAGTAAAGGAAGCTGCACTTTGGCCCTGAGACGAATGACTCTCTGCACCCAGCAAACTGGCACAAGAAGATAAAAGCATCAGTCCCTGTATTTCCATTTAATTCAGTGGACATAGAAAGCAAATATATAGGAAACCTACTTTCTGCATTATTAAAACAAACTTTTGTATCAGTTGAAGCATCCATAAGAATGTACTCTAGCCTCCATCCTCTCTCACAGTCACCAGACCCAAGTTCAAAGTAAAAATAGTTTTGCAAATCACTAAAGTGTGCAGAAAAGAGCCACTGCATCGAAGCATAGCCCAGTTCCTCTGCACAGGAGTCTCATGGCACTGTGGCTAAACTGCAGTATTGTAGTGAAGACTCTGCTCACAACCTGAGTTCAATCCCATGGACTCAGGTAGCTGGCTTGAGGTTGACTTAACCTTGCATCCTTCTAAGTTGGGTAAACTGAGCTTGTTGGGAGGGAGAGTCAATGATTAGTCTGCATCATTAAATTGTACACCACCCAGAGGGGTTTTTAAGTGCCATGGGGTGATATAAAGTATAAGCAGTGCACTTTGCTTTTGCATTTCCAAGTAAATCAACATGAACATAAGTTGCATATTTTGCTAACCGATACAAGTCAAACAAGTACTAGAGACTCATTAGACTTCAAAGCACACCAAAAGGAAACAATTCAGTGTATGAGGAAGCCATAAATTGGGGTCACATGAAAGGTATGTATAATTTTTTCAGTGATTTACACACATGATGTAAGCTGGCCATTTCCTTGAACAACCAGCAATTACAAGAACAGTTACTTTTCGAAGAAGAAAAAATGCTGTTTGCAAATTGTACATGTACATACTGTCGAACATGATGCAAATGGCATACAAATGACGACTAAACAACAGAATTACAGATCTGTGACAGATGCCTAGAAAGATTCATTTTTTTTTAAATCTGGTTTATGGATGTGGGATATTGGGTTTCTGTACTCATGATTCAAAATGCAATGAAATAGCCCGATATTGCTGCACAATATTGTGCCCATGTTGCCAGCAGGAAAAAGGATGCCAAACTTCACATAGCAAAAGGGTAGCCTGAATGTTGACAAAACCAATGGCAGCAGTCAAGATGGTCAACAGGAGACTCTCTTCTGTTCACTACCATTCACACTTGTCGAAAATCAGCCCTGATAATTGCTTTGTTTTGGGGTGAGACGTGGTTTACTGATGAAAAAAGGAATCAGATTCTAAGACTTTTCCCCTTGCGTATTGTCACTTTGTGAATGGTAATGATGCTGGGGGACTCCAATTCAACAGCCTTGACCATTAGCCTGTGGAGTGTCTCAAGAGTTCCATGATTCCCCATAATATTTCATATATACATGAAAAACCTGAAAGAGGCTGTCTAAAAATTTGTGGTCTGGTACCACCAGTGTACTGATAACACCTAACTCCATCTGCTTTTTAAGATCTTCCAGGAGATCCTTTCTCATTTTGGTGCTCTCCAGATATCCCGACCTACCTTTAAGGTCTGAGAGTACACTGGAGAAGTGGTCTTTGGACATGTGGCCTGGCCTGGCCTACAGGGATATGGAATGGACTACAAACCTAGAGAACTGAATAACTTATTGTATGGAATGGAGGAAATCCTTGGTTTGTTTCATAAACAGCATGATCGACTCTTTCCTGTTGGCAAAGAAGGCAGAGTATTTCGCTTGATTTGTTCTTTTGCATTATGGAATGAGCAAAAAGAGAAAGAGATCATTGCTGTGGCTTCAAGCCTTTGACTAAGCTAAAAGACAACAGAGCAGTATGGATGAGCTATGGAAGTGTGTAAGTTTCGGATGTGTCTGAACATGGGTTCACTGAGGAAAGCTCATGGACTTTGAGGGGGCCATGTCACCTCAGCATCTTAGGGGAATAGTTCCCTTTTTGTTCCACCCATAAGCAACCTAAGCTTAGTATTTATATTTCTAAAGTATTACACAAAATTTATAAACTCCCAATGCCTCTATACAAATGCTGACCAAGTGCTGCATCCTGGTTCTAAGGAATGGCTAGAGAACCTTGTTTAGGAGAGCCTTATTTAGGAGATTTGTGCCTTAAAAAAACAAATAAGGCTGAATTGATGGCACTGGGGATGATGATGGAGAAGTACACAAAAGTTATGTAATTAAGTTATGGAATTCACTAGCAATAATCAATACAACGTTACAGGGGACTAGACAAAATTATGATGGACCAGCGTACCAGTGGCTACTAGCTGGATTGTGCACTGTCTTTGCACAAATGTGTAAGTATAAACTGAATAAAATATTACATTTCCATGGTGACTACCATGGGCACAGCAAGGAGCCCAGCACATTAACACATCTGGGTGGCACCTCCCATAGATCGCTAATGTTAAATCTGACATTCATGTCTTGGGTAAAGGGAAATAAATGCTAAGGAAGATGATGAGTTAACACCAGTGGAGAAGGTGAGTGTGCGAGTATGCTCTTCAACCTAGAAGTGAGCATTGCTTGCCTATCCTGCAGTAATCATTACTTAAATCATCAATGTCTCTACTATGGCCAGATAATTCCAATGCCCTTTTGAAGTCATTCACTAACTCCCTTGCCTGTGGCTGGCTCAGAAAGCTGCTCGTTTTACTGGCAGGACTGGAGTTTTCTTCTGGTGGCTGGAGAAAAAGAAGGGAAGAAAAATAATAATAAAAATAACTGGCTGTACATACCTTGGCCAGAAGCCCTTCCCTCCTGCCTGCACCATTCAGTCTATGAGCTGGCCTTGCTGTTTGTGTTTTCCATTCACAAGAATGGGGCTTCCATGGAGAAATGGAAGGCCATCAATACTACCACAGAAAAAGACTGGGTCAGAATGTCTCCAAAAGGGCAGAAAGCAGGTTAGGCACCAATCTGTGTGACCCCAGATTTGAGGCAATGCATATCCACAGCTCCTATCAATACTCGCTGTCTGGATCAGCAGAGAATTATTTTCAAGCCCTTCTTATGAATATCCCTGATGTTTGGCCACTGTGGGCTTGTATTGATCTTTGGCTGATCCAGCAGATCTTGTGTTATCATGGTTGTGGCAGGGGTGTAGTGCAACCACAATATGCATAATCAAAGAGCTGTGATTTTTTTATTATCAGGAACATCATCTCCCACTTGTCTGAGGTTTCTCTAGTCCCTCTAAGCTCAGGTGCAATCTTTATAGTAGCAGAAGGGAGCATTTATTTTGGGCTACGAAATATTTTCAGGGTGGAACTAAGGGTGGAACTAAATGGGTCACATTGCACTAAGAGTGCAACTAGATGGGTCACATTGAAAAGGCTCTTATCTTTAGTGTGATCTATTTTATCTCATACTTGAGCAATCCTTCCATTCACACAGGAGATTTCTTCTACTGTGAGAAAGTTCCAGATAGCACTTTAAATCGCTCCAATTTCTTTCCCATTCAATTATTGATGTTCTCGTCTCTGCCTTTTGTCATGGCTGACATTTTTGCAGGCTGCAGCAACTTCTCTTTTTTATTGTTTAATGTAGTAAGTGATGTAGCACTACAGCAGTCCATCAACTAGGAATGGATACTTACTTGTGTCTGAAATAACACTGGGTCACTTAGGAGAATATTAAGAAAATGTGAGAAGAGGAAAACAGAGGATAGGGTTTCTCCAACATCCTTTCTACTGTCATAATCCACTGCATGCATCACAGCGTTGTCATCGAACACCACACACAGCTCTATTTGAAAACAAAGCAAAGCAAAGTGTGCTGTTTATATACTATCCCATAGTGCTTAAAGCACTCTCTGGGTGGTTTACAATTCAATTCAGTTATGCAGAATACACATTGCGTGTATAGCTGAACAAGCACGCAAACTGCAGAATGGGATAATCTGGAGCAATTGCACCAAATACACTGTAGCCCTAGCACTGTGCCAGAAAGGAGTGGAACAGCTTGCAAAAAGAGCAGAATTGATCACTCTTACTTAAAACACATGTGGCCACTGGATAAAAAAAATTGCAAATCAAATTGCAGCAAAAGTGAACTGAATAGCAAGCTATATGCTTGTTTGATCAGCCCTTAAGATCCGTCAGCTTTGCAAAAGGCGTGCTCATAGTGGCAATTGCCAGTATGGAACAACAAAACTAGAAAAAGAGATAAACACAGTTGCCTCCATTTTAGACTCTCCCTGGGGCAGTAAGGGCACTGAGCAGGTTGAGGTTGGGCACCAATCTGTGTGCCCTTGTTTGGTCATAGATTGGGAGGCAGAGTTGTGGAGAGCTATAAAGTTACCACTGTATCACTGGTGCTAACAATGAGCACAAAATGTTACAAAATAGAAAAGGGCCGGCTGCGATTTTGAGGCCGTTTATAAGATACGGTTTGACACAGAACAAAAAAAGAAAATGGTGGGGGGGGGAGAAAAGGATGTGGAAGAAGTAGAGGTCGTAAAAGATGTTTTTTTCCTAGTTCCCCAGCTCCTTAATTTGTAAAAGTTCTTCTCATTTCAGTGCAGAGTTCATTTCAGCACCCTGACTATAGCATTCAGAGGCTCCAGCATTTTTTTGTAATCGCGAAACTCTCATCTCATTTGCTTTCTCTTTGTATTCATATAATAGCTTGCATCTGTTACCATCACTGTATGTACCTAGAGAATAAGGAGGTATCAGATGAGAGTGTGAGAATGGGTTTCGGATAATTTGCAGTTCAATATGTCTTTGGCACCGTGTTGTACATCTTCATAGCTCTTGTCTAAGACACTGCCTTTGTACGTCCATCATACACATCCCACGCTTTTCTCTTCAACTCTTTCATTTGCGCTTGGAAGGAAATCTAAACAGCTATTACTGTTTGTTCAGCACTTCCCTCCTGTCCTCCCAGCAATGCTTATCTTTTTCAATAAGTGTATGCAAAGCATTTCACGTGTTCGTGCTGCCTTAATCTTTGCAAAACAGTTGGCATGTTGGTTCGTCTTCACACGGAAGTTTTCCTCACAACCTTCCCACAGCTGTGGCCTCTGTGTAGGTGTGTACGTGCTCATATATGAGAACGTGCGTATTCAATATACCTATCTACTTATGGAACAATATGTGCTGATTTCTCTCTCTCTCTCTCTCTCTCTCTCTCTCTCTCTCTCTGTGTGTGTGTGTGTGTGTGTGTGTGTGTGTGTTGTTTTTGTCTTCTACAGAGCTTGGGGAAAAAATCTTTCGGGATCACATCTCCCAGGGTCTCTGAACCAGGATGGCTACCTGTCATTGTGACAACCCCAGACCTACTGGGATATACCACCCTTTAACTAAGCTGCCACCAACCATTCCCTATAAGAAGTCACACAGACCAGGAATGGATTTTAACAAATAAAAGAACAAGGTTTATTTAAATAACAAACAGGGTAAATAAAAAGATCAAGTAAATAAGATACTGTAACGTGGCATAATCTCAATCATACATACAACAGTTTGGTTCACACAGAACACTTTAAAGTAAAGCACAGACCCTGAACCTATCAGTTCTGGCTACCTATAAAGAAACCTGAACCTATCAGGTATGTACTAACTGACACACAGTTGTACTCAGTCTGACACACAGACTCCAACTCCTCTCTCCTCACAAGCTCCACATATATATATAGTACAGCTCCTCCCCCCTGATGTCCCGCCTTCCACTCCCCATAGGATGGTAACAGACAGGTACCATCAGTGCTATATGTAACACCTCCCCTCTTTATAAGTTGTTTTGCAGGGGAAAAGCTAAAGTGCTTTTCTCCAAAAAAAACAACCAGAATTAAAACACATCACAGTTAAACATTATAACACAATACCATACTTACTCATACTTACACTCTAGGTTAAACATATTACTTATGCATTTAAACATTCATATTTACAATACATTAAGTTACCTTTATTAATACAAACCAAGCATGTTTAATAAACAAGTACATTTAACTTTTGGTCACCAAAATATACATAGTCCATGGTTTCTTTCGCCGTCTTCACTCGTCGGGTCTTCTTGACAAGGCGTCAGCAACACAGTTCACTGACCCTCTGACCACCTTCACTTCAAAGTCATAATCTTGCAGGTTTAAAGCCCACCTCATAAGTTTACTATTATGGGTTTTCATTGTCTTTAACCACTGCAGTGGTGAGTGGTCAGTGCACAGAACAAAATGTCTTCCCCAGATGTAAGGTTTGGCCTTCTGAATCGCGTATACTATAGCCAGGCACTCCTTTTCCACGGTTGCCAAATGTCTCTCACCTTTCTGGAGTTTCCTACTCAGGTAGGACACTGGATGCTGGTCACCATTCTCATCCTCCTGGCAAAGAACTGCTCCTACCCCGCTGTTAGACGCATCGGTGTAGATGATGAACTCCCGGTCGAAGTCGGGAGCACGCAGCACTGGATAATTGATGAGCGCCTCCTTCAACCTCCGGAACGCCTCCTCACAGTCGCTGGTCCACGGGATGCGGTCATCAGTCTTCTTCCGCGTCAGATCGGTCAGCGGAGTCGCCATCTCGCTAAACCTCGGGATGAACTTTCTGTAGTAGCCCACCAACCCAAGAAATGATTTGACTTTTTTCTTGGTGTTGGGTCTGGGCCAATCACGAACGGCTTCTATCTTGGCCTCTAGGGGTTTGATCACTCCTCCCCCTACTATGTGACCCAAGTATTTTATTTCTGGGCTACCCAGCTGCAGTTTGTTCTCTTTGCAGGGCCTAGGCCAAAGCACTTCCTCCCCTGGGTTAAAGTGCCTCTCCCTGGCTTTCTGGTCATACCAGGTTTTCTGTCTGACCTTCTGAGCTTGCAGGTTTTCTGCTGCTAGCTCTAGGTTTCTCTTCAGGTCATTCATTAAAGAGTCTATATATGTCACAACATCTTGTGGGTCACCCTGGGTGATCTGCTCCCAATTTTGTTTGATTAAATCAAGTGGACCTTTCACCCTTCTCCCAAACAAAAGTTCAAATGGACTGAACCCGGTACTGGCTTGGGGCACTGATCGATAAGCAAACAAAAGGGATTGCAACTTCTGGTCCCAATTGTTTGGATTCTCTGCCAAGTAAGCCCTAATCATGCGCATCAGAGTCCCATTGAACTTCTCCGTTAACCCATTACTTTCGGGGTGATAGGCAGTGGTTTCCTTGTGTTTAATTCCACAGATTTGCCATAACCGTTTCATGAGCTTTGATGTAAACGATGTGCCCAAATCTGTGATTATTTCTGAGGCAAATCCCATCCTGGACATATACCCCACCAAGGCATCTGCCACTGTGTTAGTTTCAATGTTAGTCAAGGGAATGGCTTCGGGGTACCTCGTGGCATGGTCCACAATGGTGAGGATGAACCGGTTCCCCCTCTTTGTGGCCTTGGGCAAAGGTCCCACAATATCCACTCCTATACATTTAAACGGGGTGTCAATCACAGGCAAAGGGCACAACTTCGCTTTGGTCCTGTCACGGTTATTCCCCTGCCTCTGACACACATCACATTGTTTACAGAACTCCTTGATCTGCTTCCCTATTTCAGGCCAGTAAAAATTCTGTGTGATTCTCTGCTGTGTTTTGTTCACCCCTAAGTGCGCAGCAAACATGTCAGAGTGCCCCCTTTGTAAGATCATGGGGCGATACTTTTCAGGTACCACTAGCTGACTTCTGATCCCATCTCCCCCTTTTGAGATATTCCTCAGGGTCTCTCTATATAAAATTCCCTTTTTCTCGCGAAATCTCGCTGGGGTTTCAGGTGTTAGCTGGGTGTCTGTCACCTTTTCAAAACACTTTTGGAGAGTGGTGTCTGCCTTTTGCTCTTGGCCAAATTTGCTGTCTGTGGTTAAGGTTTCTACCACAGCTTCGGAACTACCCTCATCTGCTTCAGCCTCGGGCTCTCCAGTACCCCCTTGAACTGTCCCAGTGGTAGCTTGTGAGCGTGTAATCACTAGCACCCGCTTCACATGTTCAGCCAGGTCATTTCCCACGAGCACGGCTGCTGGCAGAGTTGATGAAATCGCTAGCCGCCAAACTCCCCTCCAGCCTTGAAAGCTCACAGGTACCTCAGCTACTGGCAGTGAGATCACCTGCCCCTCAATCCCTGCCACCTTCAAGCTCTCATTTGGGATTATATACTTCCTAGGAATAATATCTGGATGGCACAGGGTCACCTGGGAACAAGTATCCCTTAGCCCCCTATACTGATGGTCAAGTATTCCTACGTCCACCCCTGCGGTCTCAAACAACTGCGAATCTGTCCTCACTAGTAAGCAGCGCTTGACCTCCACAAGAGGACCATTTTCCCCAGCCTGATCAGCAGATGTATCTGTTCCAGATTGAGTAGCCATGGCAACAGGCTCCCTCAGTGGCAAGGAGCTTTGCTCTTTCTGGACACAGAACACAGCTTTTGGCTTGGTTCCACTCAAATCATGAGGCAAATTTCCCTTTAGCTGCTTCCATTTCTCACACTCTGAGATTAGATGGCCCTTTCCCTGACAGAAATAACATTTTCTGCTGTACTTGGAGTCTTTCTCATCTGGTTTTGGTTTTCCCTCCAAAATCTGATGTCTAGGTGGTTTCATGTCTGAGGGCTTCCCTTCACCATTATTGTTATTCCTATTTCTACTCATTATTTCCATCTTCTTCAGCTCAAACACCATTTTGTCTACTTCCAACAGTCTCTGTTTCACTTCCCTTTCCTCCATTCTTTCTCTCTCTAATCTTTCCTCCATTTCCCTCACCCTCAGTTCATGCTGTTGGGCTAGGAGCATTTTTCTGAGTTCTGGGTTCTGTTCTCCCGTGCTCTCATCCTGCACTGAGCCAAATTCTTCCTCAGAACCTTGGTCTACCTGTGGATCTCTCACTTCACCCATTTCTGCCATTTGGCTTCGAGTCAAGGGCATAATCCCCCCACAGAACAGGCTGCCTTCAAAAGTCAAGCCTCAAAATAAAGCGACGACTTTTTTCCCTTTTGCCTCAGAAACAGCCTTCTATAGATTGCTGCTGTTCCTTCAGCACTAACTTGCAACTGTTGCCAGGCAGAATCCACCCCCTCTGCTAGGCCTCTCAGCAGACAGGCTAGATCACTGTTACTTCACACAGCTTTGCCTCAGCCCTTTCCCGCCAAAACGGGTTGCCTCAGAGCTCCCTAATCTAGTCCCCAATCTGAGGTGGCACGTTCTTCCACTAGCGTACCTCCCCGTGAGGTAAGCCTAGAAGATTACCTACGCGCTCTCAGATTTTCCCTGACTAGACCCCCCTTGCTCTGGGCACACTTGCCAAGGCTTTGCTGGACCACTGGACAACTGGACCAGTCATATCCCACACGCTGGACACCAATCAATGTGACAACCCCAGACCTACTGGGATATACCACCCTTTAACTAAGCTGCCACCAACCATTCCCTATAAGAAGTCACACAGACCAGGAATGGATTTTAACAAATAAAAGAACAAGGTTTATTTAAATAACAAACAGGGTAAATAAAAAGATCAAGTAAATAAGATACTGTAACGTGGCATAATCTCAATCATACATACAACAGTTTGGTTCACACAGAACACTTTAAAGTAAAGCACAGACCCTGAACCTATCAGTTCTGGCTACCTATAAAGAAACCTGAACCTATCAGGTATGTACTAACTGACACACAGTTGTACTCAGTCTGACACACAGACTCCAACTCCTCTCTCCTCACAAGCTCCACATATATATATAGTACAGCTCCTCCCCCCTGATGTCCCGCCTTCCACTCCCCATAGGATGGAACTTTCCCTCCAAACCCATGACAGACAGGTACCATCAGTGCTGTATGTAACAGTCATGTTGGCTGAGGGATAACTAGAGGTTAAAATTTCCCTAAATTCTGTTCTTTTCACTGTGTTAGACTGCAGGATAGCTTACTGTATTAGGTATCTGGCTGTAGAACTAGAGGTTAGGAGTTCGATTTCCCACTGTGTCTCCTGTGAGAAGACCCAGCCTATGTAGCCTGGGGGAAGCTATATAGTCCCAGGGTGCCCTCAGAAGAAGGGAATGGCAAAACACCTCTGACTACTGTCCCTAAAAACCTTTGAAAGCATTGCCATAAGTCAGAATTGATTTGATGGCATGTGGCATGCAGTTGTTACTATTATTACTTCTTCTGACACGCAGGGCCATAAATAGACCCATATCTGTGAATTGCCATATTGAATATTTTGTTACATGGGGTTGTGTGGGGATTTAGCTTTAATCTGTAAACTCCCTAGAGTAGTGCTAGTACTAAAGGAGCAGTTTATACATCAAATAAAATCAATCAATCAATCAATCAATCAATCAATCAATCAATCAATCAATCAATCAATCGAGCCATAAAGACTAGCCACCATTACAGCTTTACCCTCCATGGCTCCATTGCCTATGGCAGTGGTCTGGGTGGAGTGCTTAAGTTTGGAGAACTTGGTTTCAAATCCACAGTCAGGCATGAAACTCACTGTTCGACTTCAGCCAGGCACTATCTCTCAGTCCAGCCTATGTCACAGGGTCATTGTGGTGATAAAAAGTGGAAGAGGACCACACATGTTTTCTTTGACCAACTTAAAGGAAAGTATAAATTTGTAATAAATTACCAAATCAATATTATCTCACATGCAAGCCTATATTGTATCTTCATTGTACTTCTCTTCCAACTTACTTCCTGAATCACTAGTCAGTGTCATTACAAAAAAAAGGCAAAAGAGGATAAGCACCTGAAGACAGCACATTATGATTATTATTTTTATTATTTAGACTCTTAGTGCAGTTCATGTCACCAGATGTGGCCCAGAGCCCCTATTTGGTCATGGCAACATTTTGCTGGCCACTTTTTTTCTGCCTGCTGCTGCCTATTGCCTCACTTACACACATGTTTCACTATTCCTGTTGAAGGATCGCCTCCATCATGCACCTTTGTCAACTTTCACTGCCAGGAGCCATTATAGCAGGCAATAGCAGAAGGAGATGAGGTGAGAAATAGGATCATTCAGCCAGATCTAAAACATAATCTCTTCCCTCTTCTCTTTTTACCTTTTGAGTCATGTCTTCTAAGCACATAAGCTAAAAATAAATATGAAGATGTGGACATGGTTGTTATTATTGAATGCCTATAAGCCGTTCCAGATACTTGTTTAGTTTAGTTAATGGTGATAAAATGCTTTTTTTTAAAAAAGCCCATTCCTTCAGATACTTGATTTGGCTACAGTAACACACACCTTAGTTACACCCCATTTCGGTAATTATAATGCTGTCTTCATGGAGCTGCTTTTCAAGACTGTTTGAAAACTTCAGTCAAAATACTGCAGCCAGACTGTTGCCCAGGGATAGTTGCAGGGAACATATAACTCAGTTGTTACATCACCTTCAATGGATGCCAGTCCACTTCAAGTATAGCTTCTCACCTATAAAGTCCTATAAAAATTGAGTCCAGGTTATCTGGTGGACCGTATCTCACCAGGCAACCCTTCTCAAATCTAAACATCTTCCAGGGATGCCCTGCTTATGCTCACCTGCTTTACAGGTATGTTTGATAAGGACCAAGAGAAGGCTTCTCAGTTATAGAATACCTTTCCTCGTGAGGTTATAGAATGACTTCCATGACCTTCTCTTACCTCTATTACCAGAAACAAGTGAACACTTTTATCACAAGGTTTTAATATCTACTGTAATTTTAAATTGACTGCCGTATGGTTGCTGATTTTTGCTCATCTAGAAACATTAAAAAACATTAAAAACTAAAAGACATGTGTTTTAATTCTAATGTTTTAAAATGAATGTTTCAATCTTTCTATATTTAATTGATTTTTAATTTATTTCGGTTAAAATTCCTCTTTAGACCTTGAGTCCCTTTACTGGCATATCATAAGTTGGGAGGGGAACATACTTAGGGTACGAATACACTGGAAAGTCAAATATCAGAGTGGGCTTTGCTGTGATTTGGCTTTCAGCCTGGATTGCATCTGAAATTGCAGTGGATTGATTTGGGAGCTCACTGTTTATAACAGATGTGAACCAATTTGCATTCCAACCCATAGCCTCCCCTCCTTTATTTCCTTACTCTGGTCCCACCCCTGCCAATCCTTCCTTCCTTTGGTCTCGCCTCTGTTGATCGGATAGGGAACTGATGGAGGTTCCCTATCAGTAAAGGAAATAAAAATAAGTACCCAGCAATAAGGTGATAGGGTGCCCTCTTGCTATAATCATATATGTAAGATTTTAAAAAATAATAATTCAGAGGATTATCAGGGAGAAATAAAGAATATGGAGAGCTATTCCCCTGTTCTGAACATAACACCCCAATTCTCAACTTTTTTTGGGCCATGGCCATAAAGACAATGTGAAAGAAATATAGGCTGAGTCAGGATTGTGTAAATCGCAAAATGATTGTAAGGCGGGGTGTGAAGAATTGTTTCTTGTCTGAGGCCCCCTTAAAATGTGCCAGAGTGTCCCAGGGGGCCATATGCCCCCCATTGAGAATGTCTGGCCTATGTCACTGAAGCACCACCTCCAGACACTCTTCCCATTTTTACAAAAAAAAAAAAAATCGCAACTGACAGCACAAGGAAAAGCCCATTCAAATTGTTCCAGCTTGAAAAAGTAGAAGCTCCCCAGTGGCAGGAAAAAAGCTGCTTTGTGAGCAAAAAGGGTTGGACTGATTCGAATCAGCCTTTGCATCATATGGTCAGTAAAAATACTTCTAATTTACCTGTTTTATAAGCAGAGCAAATCCTGTTGCGTTCAACCCTGTAGTCACAGTCTGAGTTTAGCAGTTTATGAATTTTCTCTTTTTCACACATTTTATTAATACATCCAGATTCGGAACATGGATGAATTTACCTCTCCCAGTTAACTATGCAATGAGAACACTTCCAGTTTTTTAAAAATTAAAGTTCAAGTTTATTCTCTGCAGACTTTTTGTTAATGTTAATTCTCAAAACATCATATTGAAGGAAGTTAATTGCCAGGTTGGATTTAAACTGCTTATCTTAAATTCTTCACTTCAGGGCAACCATAATTCTTTTAAACAACTGTTTCCATCCTGTCAATGATAAGATGGAGGGTGGGTAGGGTAGTAGTGGTGGTATACACCAGAAGATACAGTGGTGCCTCGCTTAGCGATGTTAATTCATTCTGAAAAAATCGCTGCTAAGCGATTTCATCGCTAAGCGAAACACAGTTTCCCATTGAAATGCATTGAAAACCGGATAATCCGTTCCAATAGGAACGAATTGCCGTCCTTAAGCGAAAATCGCCATAGGAAACATCACTCAATGGGGGGGAAAATACAACAACAAATTAAAAAAGAGTCAGAACAAAGTCAAATTTGGTTAACAAAGGGTTTATTAAATGCACTTTATAATTTCAAACATTTTAAACAGTAAACTTTAACTTTATAAATAACAGAAAAACATTTAAAAAACAGCAAACATGTGGCTGTTTAAACCATCATTAAGCGAAATAGGGGACCCAAAATTTAACCGCTATGCGAAGCATGGTCCCAACCATCACTAAGCGAAAATCGCACATAGGGACCATCACTAAACGAAGTGCAAAAACGCTCTGAAAAAGTCATCGCCAAGCAATTTCGTCGCTAAACGGAGCGCCCGTTAAGCGAGGCACCACTGTATGTGAGGATGAGTAAAGGAAATGTATCCCCTTTTCTAAAAAAGCCTTGTGACTTAAAAGTACCAGTATTTTAATGCTTGAATGTTTCTTTGTTTGTATAGTCGGGACAGCAAACTGTAAAAATATTTTATATTGGCAAGAGTTGCTTTGGAAAGGCAATGCTCTCTTTTGGGACTGAGATGTTCATCAAAGAAAATCTGTTCTGCCAACATTTTCTGTATTATTATTATTTTCTTTAAAGGAGAGATATCTCTTGTTTGTCACTAAAACAGTAAAAATAAAACAGAATATATAGGCGGTCATTTCAGGAAATGAAGCAACTTTCCCTTTTGCTTCACAACATGGAAGTATTAAATTCTGTAACCGGTTAAAAACAAATTTGTTTCTTAGAATTATTAGCTAGTCCATCTTCATGAGTGCCTGACCTAGCAAGCCAAGTAGAGGAAATGTGGAACATGCAGGTCAAGATCAGTATGCACAGTCCACTTATTTAAGTCCCCTTCACAAGGTTCAGTGAGAATATTTCAGTGGAGAACTTCCCAGCTTAAAGTATGAGTGTCACCAAAAGTCTCAGTGGCAATAATGGCCTAGGAAGCCATGTTGCTGGGGGAATGGCGGGGTGGATGTAATCCAAAAGAAATGTTTCCAAGGATATGGCTGTGATTGGTAATACTTTGCTGGGATCTATATTTCTCTTTCTGTCTATCAGTGATCATTTCATTGTTTGCAACCCTTTTATTACTATTATTTCTACCATTTCTTCCTTCCTCCATTTCTGCTTCAATATTATTTCCATTCCCCAGAGAGCAATGAGACCCTTTAGATGTCACCTTACACTACTATTCCATGGCAAATGTTATAATACAGAGAGTGCAAAAATGAGGAGTCTCTTTGTACTTTCCTAAAGCCCTCAGCAATTACTAGGCCATGAAATCAGACCTTCTGCGGAAGGCTTCACATCAACAGAAGGCCGGAGTTGCTAGAGGCAAAACTGAAAAGGGAAAAAAAGTTAAGTTGTTCTCATTATAAACAAAACTTTAGTGCAGAAACTGTTGATTTCCCTTTAATTCACTGTGTATGTTTGATTTCTTTCCTGCAAAGGGAAAGAGGGCACAAATTCTTCACATTATTTAACACTCACCTTTTCTTTGCTTCTTAAAGCCACTAAACATTCTCTGAACCTAAAGATCTTAAAACACAAGAACAGTCCTACGGTACCAAATTCAAAGGTCCATTTCCTCCTGTATTCTAAATTTTCATAACAGGCAGTGCGATTCCTCTGTGGAATCCATAAGCAACATTTGGAGACAACAGCCATATCCTCTGCAGCTTAACACTCAGTGACATAAGGCTCCTGGTTTGACCATAAATATTTCATTCCGTAACAGTTCAGAGCCTGGAAAAGTGACAGCTTCCAGAATACTTGAGGGAGCAGGGCCACTGGCCAGTCTGCTTGAGGAGCCCTGGGAGCTGCAGTTTTAAAAAGTAACTTTTCCATGACCTGACAGTATCTTCTTTATGCTTGTGAGCGCTAGGAGCCAACCTGGCCATTAGCTAAATCGAGGCAGTGCCAGAGGTGGGTGGCTCCACCACCACCTACTCTCTGCTGCCTGAGTGGCCAGTGCCACATCCTTCCCACGCACTTCATCTAGGTCTGCAACACTCAACAGCAGCAGGAAGAAAGAGAAGGAGAAGAACAATGATGGTGCGCATTGCTTCCTTCTACTGCCCACCTGTATTCCCCAGGCAACGCCAGATGGCTCTGGGGAGAACACCTTGACCCTGAGGGGCCTCAGAATACAGGCATTATGGGGTGGCATGTCCAAAGGTTTGCCTGTGCATGGGGTTAATAATAATAGTAATAATAGTAACAACAACAACAACAACAACAACAACAACAACAACGACGACGACGACGATGATGATGATGATGATGATGATGATGATGATGATGATGATGATGATGATGATGCAGAGCTGAAAGGGACCCTATGGATCACTGAGTCCAGCCCTTGTCAAGGCAATTAAACTCTAACCTCTGACTCCACAGCCTAAACAACTGAGCCATTCAGTAGTTCTTATTTTAACACTTCAACCCTTCCCACAATCTCTCAGCCCTAAGGACTGTCATGAGCACCGTCCCATTAGGGAGCACTGCTTATTTAGTCAGAGAGCCTTTTGGCCTTTATCTACCTCTTCTCAACTGGGCTGAGTCCTTCAGACTCCAGCAGAGTGTAGCATAAACCTCTTTGAATAAGTCTGACCTAAAAAGAAGACTTTTGCACTTACTTGTTACTTAGCAATTACAGAAACCTGGGCTTTGTGATTCCTTAAGAGCTCACAACAGCTCAGTGAGGTAGGACTCTGTCTAGTAGCAATTTTGTGGCCTTTCCACCTCCTGGAATTAGGCTAACCATTTGCTGTTCAAGAGATCAGTCCTCAAAGTTTTAAGATTAAATTTTTTTATTAGGAAAAAAAAGTTCATAGAAATTCAGTTTGTTGCTTAAGCATTGCATTCCAGTACATATTCAAAGATTATTGCAGTTAAATAAAATAACTAATTCCCAGTTAAAATAAAAACATCTAAAAGCCTTCGTGGCTTTGGGTAGGCTATAGAGGGTAAGCCCCCCCTCTCCCTTTCTATTGTTAGCTACCTTCTTAGCAATAGCAGTCCAAATCCATCATCAGATTTAATTCATCATTTTAGCATAAAATAAAAGGTAAAATGAACCTTAAAAGGATCTTTTCACATAGCACAATCTCCATTTTTCTATTTTCTTAAACTCCTCTTTTCTTCATGGTCCAGCTAGATGTCAACCAATTAGATTTTAGGGGCTGTGACATCTTTCTCCACCCCTCTTTCCCATGAGACAGTCCAGGTGTTGTTTTTGTTCTCCAATTAGCCCGAAAGGTTGAGTCTTCCATGGTCGACTCCTTATCTCGTCCCAGACTGTAACTCAGCACAGGAAAACATTCTCACAGCTTCTTCAGAAAAACATTCCAAAGTCTTTCATATCATCTTTACAAAGAACCATTCTGACTCCATGTTACATTTCTCTTGACTATATATCCCATTCATATTACATGCTGTAAATCACATTACTCCTGATTATGACCAAGACAATCTGTAGAGGAGGCCGGCCGTGGCAAAGAGAAATGCAGCTCCTCCTCCTTCCCACAGGTGACTATTGCAAGGCCAGGAGCAGCATCCAGCTCCAGTAATTCCTTTCCCACCACAGGCAAGAAATGACTTGTGTTAGTGCTGCCTAAGAGTATCATACTTATTCAGGTAAGTATGCTTAGGTAAAGGTAAATTTCCCCTTGACAGTTTGTCCACTCCAGGGGGCAGTGCTCATCCCCTTTTCCAAGCCGTAGAGCCAGTGTTTGTCCATAGACCAGTCTCCATGGTCACGTGGCCAGCACAACTAGACACGGAACGCTGTTACCTTCCCACCATACTTTATCTAGGTACTTGCATTTGCATGCTTTCGAACTGCTAGGTTAGCAGGAGCTGGGACAAGCGATGGGAGCTCACTCCGTCACGTGGATTCAATCTTACAACTGCTGGTCTTCTGACCTTGAAGCCCAGAGGCTTCTGCGGTTTAACCCACAGCGCCACCACGTCCCTTAAGTATGTTTTCACTGGCCTATTAAAACAACTGGGGCAACGACTCACCTCAGGCCTGCCCTAGCCAAGCCTCTGCTGCTTCCTTACCATAGTGGTCTCTGGCGGAATTTCCAGCCCCCGTTCTATGTACATGATCGGGGGGGGGGGGGGAATTGAGAATGGATGCCAACAGCTCAGCTTCGAAACCAGGTCTGAGGGAAGAGCAACAGAAGTGGGAAAACATTTCTAATAGGGAATGAGCTATATTTTTCTGTTCCTCAACAGAGTTGTAAAATGAATGAAAGGAGTAGGACTGAAGCAGTGTCTGAGTGAATGTCTGGCTGCTTCTATGTATTCACGGGCCTGTGAATGCCTGCTTTTGCGCCTGTGTTTGCCTCTTCAAGTGAATATCCACTTCTGTCCATTGCTCTGCCTGTCACTCCTGCCTCTGTCTGTCACTGACTGCTATCTCTTCTGCCCCACTAGCCAGAAGTGGGGAGAAAAAAAATCAGGACTTGGTAGAAACAGATTAGCTAATAACATCACTTCTCTTATAAACAAGATGACAACAGACTTCTATATGTTCCAGCAGTTGGATATGGGTGGGCTATAGGAAAAGAAACACCCAACTGGGTTGTCAACCCTTGTCAGTTTCTAAACCTCTCCTGTCATAGGCCCAATATGGCAATCTAGAGGTAGTTCATTCGTTCATTTAGTCATTCAGTCATGTCCAACTCTTCGTGACCCCATGGACCAGAGCACGCCAAGCCCTCCTATCTTCCACTGCTTCCCTGAGTCGTGTCAAATTCATATTGGTTGCTTCGATGACAGGTAGTACCGGTCCCTAATTGCTTGTGCATGAAATGATTTTCTTGCCATTGTCAGATAGTTATTTTTTTGCATAGATCTAAATTTGAGTGCCAGTCCAAACCACAGTAGACTTACTGAGTGGACAGGATTTGTTAAAATCAACACAGATAAATCCATTGACTCAATGTTCTTGCTTTAGTAGGAATGAACAATTCAATTTGTCCCATTATTTTCCACTAATGTCTAATCTCTCTTCAGACATCACTAAATTCTTCACTACTGTGATTTCCTTGTAGCAGGTTCAGCTTTCCTTCAGACATTACTTCAATGGCTGCACATAAGGGAAAGTTGAACCTGCTACAAGGAAATCAAAGTGCTCTTATTCAGCTTTGCCATTTAGGCAGAATTTTCTGCTCCAAAAATTGTGCATGACAAACCCATTTATTTTACATTTTTCTTTCTCTTTCAGCCTGCCACATGACACTATATGTCTTTCATTCATTTTTCCTTTTCTCCATATGCACTTACCCCTAGACCCTATCCCATAACGCTGAACATTTCTTCTGTCTTTCTTCCTTGTTCTTTCTCTATTTAGTTCTTCCCCTTATCAATAGCAGCTTTCCATCCTGGCTCCTCCACCTTCTATGCTTTTTTCCTTGTTGTCAAAATGTATTATTATTTATGCTATTTCTACTAACCATCTTTTGCGAATTTCCTTCAGTTCCTCCTTTCAACCTTTCCTTTCCAGTGAGGAAGAATTCCCTTTTCTTCCTTGTCACTCCAATTTCTCTTATCTTCCAGCCATCTTGTTTTTCACTTTCTTCTTCCTTCCTCCAAATGTGTGTCAACTCTCAAATTCTAATCAACTCTGTGGAGAAATGTGATCTCAGATATTAATTGTATTAATTAAATGTAATGTCATTCCTCTGCAACAAATGGCCAGTGTGAGCCATGGGAAAGCTAATCCTGCAGGAAGTGTGATTTCCCCTGCATCCAGCATCCTGATTTTCAAAGGGCTTTTGAAGTCACTGAGAGCACATCTGAAAGATCTACCTTTTGGTGACATCAATGCTCAGATGCCTGCAAAACAGATATTCTATTTAGGAGCTAAGAGTGTGTATCATCTCTGTCTGTTCCTTGGAAGATTGAAGCATGAGTTAAAAGGAAAGCATGGGGTTTATTTAGGCTGGTGTCGGGATCTGCAAGATGAGGGGAAGTAGGGGTCTTGCAGATGAAGCCTGTCTCGGGATCTGCAGATGAAGCCTCCCTCCCCTCTTGACCAGCAAGGAGAAAGGAGACGAGCGCTCAGGGGTATGTTTCAGGGCGGGATCCGGATGAACAAGGACAGCCTGCCGTCAGGCCTCTGTCCAGATGGAATCTTTTCTCCTTTGCCGCGCCCCCTTTTTTATTGTACTCTACTACCTTTGCATTAGTTAATCAATACAGAGGTAACTAATTTCCTGAATACACAGCCAGAATAACCAGAGTGCTGGTAAACAGAGACAGCTAATTTCCTTGAATACACAGCCATCAGTAAACAGAGTGGTTGGTAAACAGACAGGCTGGTAAACAGACAGTTAATAGTAAACAGACACAGCTAACTTCAAATACACAGCCAATGTAAACATTCCTGAGGTAGACATTTTAACTACATTAGCCAGAGACAATAGACAGCAGGTTAATGATCATCCTTACTGGACGTTAACCTTGCAGTTTTAGCATGATGTCTGCTACTAGCATACAGATATATACATTTATATACATTTATAATATACATTTGCTACTGCCATAGATATATACATTTTAAAGGCATACAATTTCCCCACATCCCAACCGTTTTTTATTTATTTTGTTGAAGACAATGGCTGTTGTAAACTCCTGAAAATTCCGAATCCAGGTATGATGGTATGAAGTCAGGCTCATCTTCAGCAGAGGGCGGAATAGTATCAAGAGGTGGAATGTTCCAGGCCACTGCAATAAGCATTCAAATAGCCAAACCTGCTTCCTTGTTGCACTGAGAGGCAAAACTCATTCTTTACAACTTTAAAACATTGTTCAGATGGAATAAACCTGGAATCTTGGCAAGAGAATTAAATTTACAGTGTAGATTAAAGAAAACACAATATTGGATAATTAAAATTACAATTACAATAAGATTGCATAACAAGAGTAATAACAATTTTCAGGAAAAGAAAGCATATTGAAAACATATTATTCAAATATATAAGCACAACATACTGCTAAGAGGCAAAAGCAAAAAACTTTAAGGTATACAGAACTTTTGCATAGAAATATGTGACACAGACAACTTCCCCACTGAAGACACACACACACCATGAATTTCTTGTATGACATTTGACTGGAGAGATACATATAGAGCTTGGCAAAAGAACAGCAACTTATTTTGAGGGATGAGTAGTAAAGAATGATGCTGGTATGCATCTGCCTGGCTTCGGGGCAAAGTTCTTAAACTGTACAACTGACTGAATTAAAAAGTTGCCTGCTAGTGCCCTTAAATTTCCCCTGGACTGAAAATATGTTTTTACAAGCAAGCATGTCAGACGAATCAGCATCACAGTGTACAAAATTGCCTACTGTGGGGCCTACTTGTAGGGAATAATATGCTTCTCTGTCTCAGGGATAAACAGACAAAGTTTTCATATTACATTAGAAAATAATTTTCAAGGAAAACTGTGACATGTAAAAGAATAAACATACAGTGTCTACAACAAAATTAAATTCATAGTAGGAAAAACTCAAAGGCTAAAACTGCAGTTAATTCTGAGTATAAAACTAAGAATTGCTTCTCTAAAATTCAATACTTTAAGATCTGGCTAACAGAGGAAACACATGTCATGCACTCTTATCCTGCAGAAAGAAAAACAAACAGGTAGCAAACCACAGCTTGCAGATGAACATTCAGGGAGAAATCAGTTGTAACAAGTCTTTCTCCAAATTGGAAGGTGATGGGGGAAAACTTTCTGGTTCGCCTCCTCCCACCCCAATATGCAGCATTAGTCTCTCTACTGGCCAGGTGGGAGGCATTCTTTGGTGATCTGTATAACTGCCATGTCCGGCTGAGTAAGATTTTTCATCCAAACAGGATTAGCACATGGAAAAAGCAGTTCAAAACAAGCTTCATGTTGGTGTGTAGCAGCCACCCCCCTTAGATTCTCTTCCTTCTCCCCTTCTTTATATGATCCATCAAATGCTTGTAGAGCTGCTTTTGTACCCCAGCCCATAATATCAAAGAAATCTGGGCCTGGGTCCCAATTCCATGAGATATCATGCAACTTTGGCTGAACAGGCGGAGATACTGAGGTAGCTGCTGCTTCTTTCAGACCAGCAAGGAAGGGAGTCAGGCATGCAGTTTGATTTGCTGATTGGAATGCATTTATAGATACTCCTGCTGCTTGAGTTAGAGCTGTTGTCGCGGGGCCTTGCTGAACAGCAGTAGCAAATGCAGCTCCTCCCATAAACATTAGAGGACCATCAGGGGATGCACCAGCATTAATTTTTGCTCGCTTAAATGCTCTATCTTGAAGGCAAATGAGTCCTTCTGCTGGTGGAAAGGAATCTTTTGTCAAGGCTTTGCAGCCATTAGAGACAAGCCATTGGACGGATGAGAAGTCTGGGAGAGCCTCTGTCTCTGTGTCTTTAAGACTGAGTTGCAGTTTGCAGATGCCATGAGCTGGGAAAAGTTCAGATCTGACAGTAACTGCTATGGCAGATTCTTGCATGACAGCAGAAATTGCACAGCTAGTTTCTGGACAATTTTCTGAACAAGCACCTGTTGTATCCATTGAAGGATGGTTATCTATCTCAGTTGCTTGAGGTGGCAGTGCTTCATCCTGGGTTTCCCAGGAGATGTTCTCATGCTGCTCCAGGCAAGCCAAAGAGGCTGAAGGGAGTGGAGGCAGAATTTGAGGGAGTTGTTTGATTAGATTAGCCTCGAATTCTGGATCGGAAAGGATGTTACGTGTGTTTTGAAGGCAAGTACACACTACAAATTGTTCCTGAATATTTGATAACAAAGTCCCCATATTTCTTAGAAGTGTAGGTGTCTTACTTGACAAATTCCACTCACCCGAGGGATCCTTGCGGATGATTGACGCGTCTTGGGGCCTGTGCCAGGCGAGATGAGTGCGAATTGTCGAAAGTTGACCTCAGTCCTACTCATCGGGATCCAGAGGATGCGTGCGCGCGCTGTAGCCCTTCCATACCGGGCGTGATGAGTAGGACAATAGGTGAATTACCTCAGAGAGGGCACCATTTTGTCGGGATCTGCAAGATGAGGGGAAGTAGGGGTCTTGCAGATGAAGCCTGTCTCGGGATCTGCAGATGAAGCCTCCCTCCCCTCTTGACCAGCAAGGAGAAAGGAGACGAGCGCTCAGGGGTATGTTTCAGGGCGGGATCCGGATGAACAAGGACAGCCTGCCGTCAGGCCTCTGTCCAGATGGAATCTTTTCTCCTTTGCCGCGCCCCCTTTTTTATTGTACTCTACTACCTTTGCATTAGTTAATCAATACAGAGGTAACTAATTTCCTGAATACACAGCCAGAATAACCAGAGTGCTGGTAAACAGAGACAGCTAATTTCCTTGAATACACAGCCATCAGTAAACAGAGTGGTTGGTAAACAGACAGGCTGGTAAACAGACAGTTAATAGTAAACAGACACAGCTAACTTCAAATACACAGCCAATGTAAACATTCCTGAGGTAGACATTTTAACTACATTAGCCAGAGACAATAGACAGCAGGTTAATGATCATCCTTACTGGACGTTAACCTTGCAGTTTTAGCATGATGTCTACTACTAGCATACAGATATATACATTTATATACATTTATAATATACATTTGCTACTGTCATAGATATATACATTTTAAAGGCATACAATTTCCCCACAGGCTGGTTAGAATTAGGGTGACATATAATCTTGGGGTCTTAGTTTCTATTTTGTTATATGTATCAACATTTTTGTAACCTTGAAATTGTTCTTTTCCACTGGCAATAACCTGTTTCATTTGATTATTTTTCTTTATCTATTTTCTGCCAATAAACTTTATAAAATTTTGAAGTGTAGTTTGCTGGCTAACAGGGTGGTTGGTTAGAGTGAGGCAGCTCTATCTCCAATCTTAACCTCTTGATCACTCTGATGAAGGTTATATAATTTGGTGAAGGGTCCCCAGTACCTTGAAACCCAAAACAACTGGGGTGGGGGTAGCCAATCAGAACAAGGAAACCTGCCCAGGATGTCCTGGGGTTGGATGGGGAATTGAGAATCATCACAGACTCACACACATGTCCAGCCACCACATGTGTGTTGAGTTGCTCCGGCTTGATTTGTGTCTGCAAAACAAGTATAGGGCAGGGCAGGCAAATGAGCTGGTTCTGGGCAGGCTACAGAATCAAGGCCTATTGATGATAATCTCTCATCTGAGAAACAGCAAGCTGAACCACATGTCAGGAAACCATTTTGCCTACACTCAGTAATTTTGCTATCATAGTTAATAGCTGTTCATAGATTGACTTCTCATAAATTTGTCTGGTCCTGCTTTATTTCTTACATTTATTTATTTTTTCTTTCTTTTTCTTCTTTCTTCTTTTTTTCTTTTTAGATTTGTACCCAGCCCCTCTAGACAAAGTCTACTCGGGGCAGCTTACAAAAAATGATAAAATACAATAGAATAATATAGTTATTAAAACTGAAAGAAACGAAATAGTTAATTGACTGGAGGGAAGGCCTGCCTAAAGAGCCAAGTTTTTAAAAACACCCAGCCAGGCAGATTTCTGTTGGTAGATTATTCCACAGCCGAGGGGCCACTGCCGAGAATGCCCGGTTTCTTCTTCTTTCTTTCTGGGCCCCTCTCGGCGTAAGGCCTCTCAGCCATCCCTGCTGGCTTTGTTGGGTGATTTGAGTAGACCTGCACTATAGCAGCCATTTCATTGGATAATTATATGTTCTAAGATTATGAGATGTTCTAACCACTGATTTTCTAGTTCACCGATGTGATGGGTAAGAATTTTGTTAAAATTAATATTTAGTAAGGATGTATGAACATTTCTTCATGTTCAGGATGGGCAGAACTAGAGATGGGTGGAGATAATGAGGGTCTGGCTCTCTGGGCCAGACCATCCACTCACCGTTCCACTGCTGCTATGGCCTGCAGGCTCCCTTCCTATTGCTCCAGAGCTCTCAGTGGATTAGCCACTCCTAGCAGGAAGTGGGATGACAAGCCTTTCTGCCAGGTCGAAGAGTGGCTAATCCACCACAAGCTCCAGAGCAATAGGAAGAACTGCATGAAATACATGTAGTGTCATGTGACAGGTTAAGGAAGTGTGGAGGCTATCCACCATAACATTGACCACCATTTTTCCTCAGTAGATCAAACTGAGACATCCACTTCACCATCTTGTTCAGTGAGGGTAAAACAATTTCAGTCACCACAAACTTCCTAGATCCTTACCTGTCCTGGCTGAAAAAAAGCTGTCAGACCTGAAACATTGGAATGGGCCATGGCCATCATTAATGAGTATTTTCTTGAAGGCAGGATTCCCCCATGCCTTCAAGGAGACAGGCCCATCCTTAAAAAATAAGCTTGGTGACAGATGCCATTAATAATTATAGACCTGTCACCAATGTTCCTTTCCTAAGCAGACTAGTGGAGAAATTGGTGGCTGATCAGTTTCAGGCACTCCTGGAGGAGACTGATGCCCTCAAACTATTCCAGTCTGGGTTCAGGCCACATCATGGCACAGGGACAGCATTGCTAACCCTGCAAGATGTCCTTTTGACAGAAACTGATAGGGGCAAAATGTCCCTGCTGGTCTTCCTCAGCCTCTCAGCAGACTTTGATAACATCAACCACAGAGTCCTCCTGTGGAGGCTTTCTGGGTTTGGAATCAGTGGCTTGGCTTTGGCCTGGCTTTGGCCTTGATATAGGTCCATCCTCAGAGAGTGCAGCTTTGGGAGATGATATCCACTTCTTGGACTCTTAATTGTGGAGTTCCACAGGAGTCCATCATATCTACATTGCTGTTTAATATCTATATGAGGCACCTGGGGGAGGTCATCAGCAGTTTTGAGCTTTGTATCGCCAGCTCTATCTCTCCTTCCACGCTTCTGCAGTGGATGCCATCCCGTCCCTTGAGTGCTGCCTGGATGACGCGGTGAAGTAGATGAGGGACAACAGATTGAGCTTGAACCCAGACAAGATGGATGTCCTGTGGGTGGGTGCCCCTAATGTCTGCAGTTTGGGAGCCTCCTTTTCTTTTTTGTGGGTGGGTCTGCTCTCTCTGCTAAGGATGAGACTCACAGTCGGTGTACTTTTGGACCCACAACTATCAGTTTATTGTCTGTTCTGCCTTTTTACACCTGAGGCAGATTGCGCAGCTGGATCCCTACCTTGACACCAGATCCCTCACCACATTGTTCATGTACTGGCCATCTCAAGATTAGACTACTGCAATGTTCTTTACATGGAGCTGCCCATGAGTCTGCTATGGAAATTCTAGCAGGTCCAGAATATGGTGGCCAGATTATTCCCCCCTACACTGGCCATCTTCACTGGTTACCTG
Source organism: Pogona vitticeps (assembly GCF_051106095.1). Lineage (NCBI taxonomy): Eukaryota > Metazoa > Chordata > Lepidosauria > Squamata > Agamidae > Pogona > Pogona vitticeps. Next base: position 48,335,538 of record NC_135784.1, on the reverse strand, counting down.
TTCATTTCCATGCCAGCTTCAAGGTGATGATGCTAACATACAAGGCCTGAAATGGTTTGAGACTTCAATACCTGGCAGAACGCCTCCTTCCGGTGAGATCTGCCCAGCCTACTTGATCTTCCCAGAATGGGTGGTTGAGATCAATGACAATGAAAGAAGCCTGGAAAGAGAAGATCATAAAGCAGGCCTTCTTGGCAGTCACCCCACCACCACCTTTGGAATAATCACCCACCTGAAATCTGTCTGGCCCTTCACTGGGAATTTTTGAATAATCCTTGAAAACATGGTTGTTTAGCCAGGCTTTCCCAGAAACAAATAAACAAACAAAACAAAGAAAGAACAGGCATTAGACATCAGCAGAAAATAACTGAATTACTAGTTCCTACTAAACTAAATATATCCATTGTTTGGATGGAAAGAAGCCTAATTTTCTTTTGTATTTGGTCACTGGGAGATAAACCTGACTTCTCATGTACATGTCTTGTTTCGCAAGCGTTTAATTTCTCAAGCATATAAGATTTGTGTACCTGGAAGGACAGCATTGAAAGACGAAGAAATATACTTTAATATGTAATTTGACCTTTTGCACACACCCAAGAGAAAGGGAATTGGGAAAGTGAGAATATAGAAGTATATCCATTGCATAGTTGGGCATGCCTTTGATTGCCATTGCCCCATCCCAAAGAATCCTGTGCTATATAGCTTGATGAGATACTTGGAATGCTCTGTTATAGTTTTGGGAGTGTTCTGGAACTCTCTAGCATATATAAATGTACTTGTTATATATATTGCCATGAACTAGTGATAATAAATGTTGCCATACCTTAAGAAACAAGATATATTAATTCAAACTTCAAACCATGTCTCGCTAAATCTCTTTTCCAATTATTATGCCAATATTTTCCTGCATTGTCTGGTTTTCTTCGTAGCACGATTTAACCTGTGCATCACACAGCAATATGTTTGGTTGTCAGAAAACTTTTTTTTGTCCACAAACAGCCTATAATTTCAAGATTGCAACAAGAATGGCTCAATTTGGGGTCATTAACAGATATACACATAGATCTTTTGTCATTGAGTGAATTGATTTTGTGCCATTTTCTCTTATAATTACAATCTGCCCAAAGAGAGACAGACAGACAATTGCAGGAAACATGACCAGCAAATCAGATCTTTCCTTTTTGGTTGGTTTCTGAATAAAAGCAGTCTGAATGCTGACTTAATCTCGGAAGTCAAGAATTGTCGTGAATGATACAGGCTTGCGATAAACATCTTGAATGTGGGAAATGGTGAAAATTACTTTTTTTCCCCTCCTCCCACTCACCTCACAGCTCTCAGACTCTTATTCTGTACTGATCCCCAGTCTGGTAAATTAGATAGAGGTTTGGAAGGAGAATGTTCTGATTGTTAATCATGAAATGTACTGTAATCCTTCGCAAGGCAGTTCTAACCTTCTCAATCAACAGCCTTTTCTTACTTAATTACATGAAACTCAGCACATCAAAGGAGGTGCTGTCAGATTTACATTGGAATTACTTTAAATGTTACTGCTGTAGTCATGGAGATGATATATATAAAATGACAAAATGCCAAAGACCTGAGAAAATGTCAGCGTTATGTTACACCCACAGCTTCTTTCTGCCTAGGAGTTCATTCAGCACTTCTCCCGCTCTTGTGCAAGCAGTGGTATTACTTGGCCTATTAAAATGCTCAAAATAAGACTACCAAGACAAGATGACTTATTGATTTTTATCTCTACACCTGCCACACAAGGCTCCCCTCTCTTTGAAGAGCTTCATAGGTATTAGCTAATTAATCCTCACACCTACTTGCTAAGTAAGGAAGTAGCTCCAATAATCAAGACAGCAAAGTTTATTGCTTTAGGGTAGGAAGCATGGTGGGGGGCTATGTTAGGGTGCAAACACACTGTTAGCAATAGTAGTGGTGGTGCCTGAATAAAGTTTGTCAGTCTAATTTGTAAGTATAATGTGCAATATTACAACAGTCTGTCAGTCAGTGGTCATTAAAATAAGAAACAAATTTATGATTTATGGAGTATGTCCCCCTCCTTTCCCCCACCCCAAGCACCCGTATGCATGGTTGTCCTCACACCAACCCTGCAAGATGAGTCAAGCTGAGACATCATCTTTGTTTAAGCTTACCCAGTAGCTTCATAAAGACATAAGAAACTAGATTTTTCAAGGTGAAATTTAACACTCTAATCACTATTTGTCTCTAAACTCCATTACATTCAAGGGAATGTTGGTTGTCTTTGAATAACATTTACTCATACAATAGGTCATACAACATCCAAGTACCGATTGTATTTCTAGTACAGTGGACCCTCAACTTACAGACGGCTCGACTTACAGACTTTTCGAATTACAGACTTCTCTGCCTGCAAAATTTAGGTTCGACTTGCAGCCGGAGAATCGACTTACAGACCAGAAAAAAAAACACGGAACAAAAATGGCCGGTTACGGATTAATTGGTTTTCAATGCATTGTAGGTCAATGGAGACTCGACCTACAGACTTATCGACCTGCAGCCACCATTCCAATATGAATTAATTCCATAAGTAGAGAGTCCACTGTACTATCCAACACAAATTATAAAGTGAAATTACAGATAATGGTAATTTGCTGAATAAAAATGGCTGTTGAGGCTAGATACTAATGTGGCTCGGGATACATGCTTCAAAATAATCTACTGTGGAACAGTTAGTGGCAACATATAAGGAGAAAAAGTGATATCATTTGATACTTTTTGCTTTTTACTGTAGATTTGTGCAAGAGATAATGAGCTCAGGTGTAAAAATAAAGGGCTTGTGTTTAAGATACCTATAAGAGGTTGCAAGGATGACTTTTTGTTCCAGTGCAGATTTATTGTGAAGTTCAGTAGTCCAGTTGCTCAAACAATTGACATTATAGGCTAATTAGAATAAGACAAAGAAAATTAGTCCTGGTTTAAGGCAGACTGGGAAGATTGCTCTTGTGTCACTGATGTAGAAATGGTAGCCATTTTCATGTAGCCATCCTTGAGTCTCGAGAGACTATGGTAACGTGTTCTGTATGGAGGCCTTGGAACAGCATCTAGTGTGGCTGAGAAGGCCAATTCGAGAGTGACAATCCCTTCTACACTGAAGACAAATACTATCTGTCCCCTGTCCAGCTCCCTGATTTTGCTGGTTTTGGGACTGCCTCTTCGAACAAGTGTCTCTTCAAATTGGGAGAGGCCATGATGCACCGCCTGCCTCCAGGCTGAACGCTCAGATGTCAAGATTTTCCATCTGTTGAGGTCCATTCCTAAGGCCTTCATATCCCGCTTGCAGCTATCCTTGTATCACAGTCGTGGTCTCCCTTTGAGCTGCTTTCCCTGCACTAATTCTCCATACAGGAGATCTTTTGGAATCTGACCATCAGCCATTCTACATGTCCAAGCCAACGTAGACATCACTATTTCAGTAATTCATTTTTAATTTATTGTGTAAAAAGGTGAGCACTCTAGTGTAGGAAGGTTGTTACAGGGCATTCATTAAAGAGCAAATAACGGTGTGTACTCCAGAGATGTTGAAACTGAAACTGAATCTTAGCAATCAGTATCCCTGAATTTCTTGGTCATTTTGTTCAGATAATTCCATGTCACTTAATATACAGTAGCAAGTATTATTATATTTTGGGGGACATAAGGGTATAAGAGGAGCCATATTGGATGAGACCAGAAACCTACCTGGACCAGCCACCTATTCCCACAGTAGCCACAGATGCCTTTGGAAAACCAACCTGCTGAACATGAAGGCAAAAGCAGCCTCCCATTTGTGTTCTCCAGCAACTGCTTAAAATGGGTATATCATCGTACATCACTTTACATTTATCTACACTGAACCACATTTGCCATTTTAATGCCTCACACACATACTTCCAAATTTTCCCATTCTTTCACAAGTTATAATTTGAGAACAAAACATCTCCTATGATCTCATGACTGCTAGGTTTGCTCAGGGGCCTTTGATGAGAGCTCTTGTCAAAAGTCACTGGCCTATGATCTTTTGAAAGTCCAGTAAACAATTTATTTTGGATCACTGAATCCACATATTTGTTTTTGACACTCTCAAAAAACTGAAAAGGTTACAGCGTTAGGATTTACTTTTGTAAACAATATCTTTTGTGTTAATTTTTCTTCAGCAAGGTTTGTCCTTCTAGTGCTAGGTAGTAGTATGTTTACACTATTGTCTAATTTATACACAGCATATATTATGCTAAGGAATCTGTAATTGCTTAGACCTCCTCCCCTTCCCAGATCCCTTCATTTAAAAAGTGGCATTACACTTTGAAATCTTCTGTCATAAAAGCTGATCTTACCAATGTGTTACATATTTCTTTTGAAATATCAGGAGGAAAATGCATTTTGCCCAGGATGACAAAATAGTGGCGTGACCCCCGAGTACCTTAAAGCAAGGCCATTTAGCTCTGTAACTGTTCAGATGCTGAAATAGATAGAGTCAATTTTTTTACTGGACGAGAGAAATAGTTATCTGGTGATATGGTGTCCATATTCTCTGTACATGTTTCATGAGACCCACAAGAGACCAATACAAGAACAATATGGGCCTTGAAACCTGTCATATATACATGAACAATGTACACTAGATTTCCAATAAATTGCTAGTAATTTATTTCTGCCGAACAGACCCAGAGGAGGAAAGACTGATGAAATGTAAAATGTACAGTGTACTTCAAGACTGTGTCCTGTTCTTAGTTCCTCTGGAGCTGGGGCTGTTTAATGCCCTGAAACGGTGATTCAAACCCAACAACATAAACAGGTTGCTGCTGCTGAACTAAAACAGAATTGCTCAGTTGACTTGTATGGACTTTCTTATTGTCTGGATAGTGGCCATATTGGATAGATGGTCTTTTACAGCCATGGCTCTGATTCTTTTTTTTTTTAATTAGCTAGAATGGCAGAACCCAGTTCTTATTAAGACTGCCCTGGTCAGTGAGAGATGGTTGTCTCCTTGCCTTGTCTGATGCAAACTCCATGAAACCTGCCTCTCATACAGCAAGGAGCATCAAGAAGAAGAATTCCCATTTTTGTTACTTTCCTAACCTCTGGAGAAGTTTGGACAGGGGGCTTACCCTTGGCAAGTGAAGAGTGAAACTTTTTCTACCTGTGCTTTTCACTCTTGAGAAGAATCCTACCTCTGCATCTTTGATGTGTTAAATGAAATGGATGTTCTGCTGCCAGTGATGCATTCAATGTCATCTGTAGTTTGCCTTTTCTATTGAGGGCTTTCAGGTGTCATTCTTAAAGAGGTAATGGATAATTGCTACACTCTTCAAGCAATTTTTTCAGAACCATTATGAGTAATTTTGGTGCCCGGGGCTCCACTTCCTTATTGGTTAAGCTTGTGTCATGTGAGATTGGCATACACAGAAAGAGGATGTAGGAACAGAAAGGACTGTCTGGGTCTGTGTACTTGGTGGCCGTTCTGGCTTCACAATGAATTTCACCTGTCTTGTGTTATGAATGTACCATATAAAGTAAATAAAGCAAACAGCAGTAAAATTCATTGTAGTCAATGTTCAAAGCCTCTATTTAAAGTGTTCCAGCTTGAATGTCAGGTTGCGTTGCTGTATATGATGTCATTTTCTCTATGCTGGTATTTTCTCTATGCTGGCATAAGTTACCCATGAGGATTTTGGCCACTGTATTACATTGTTTTACACTGTGACCACTAGACTGTTTTTATGTTTTTTCCGTGGATGGACATACCAATGATCAAACAATCCTGGGTGGAATTGATTATTAAGGTGATTCCATAAGGGCCTCTTCCCTACTGGGAAAATATTGAATAATAATGCTGGAAAAGAAAGACAAAGGACAACTAAGTTCCCAGTGTGACTAAATATTACACAGCCATTCTATTGACACCTTCACAGTTTTTGTCAACAGTCAACTGAAGTCTTGTTTTTCTTCACTCAATTCACAGTGACAATTTCCTTTCATAATCTCTGGCTCATGATGGACCTAATGTAGTTACTTCCTATATACTACATACTATATAGGAAGTAGGATACACACACACACACACACACACACACACACACACACACACACACACACACACACACACACACGTACATACGTACGTACGTATGTATGTATGTATGTATGTATGTATGTATGTATGTATGTATGTATGTATGTATGTATGTATGTATGTATGTATGTATGTATGTATGTACAGAAAGAGAGAGGGAGAGAGAGAGAGAGAGACTGATTTTCACTATAGTCCTGTGTATAACCAAAATGTCAACTGCTCTGGCTGGGCTCAGCACAACCAGCTGTTCAAGCACTCTAATTGCTGTGTAGCAGCCAACAATTTACATTAGCTAGGTACTCAAGCCATTGCTAGAATTTTGCATACTCAGTTCTTTGGATGTTTGTTACCTCCAAATAATAATGCTAATGTCACTTTGAAAGTTCATCATCACCTACATCTGTATCCCATTTGCCTAGGCCTCAGCCTTACAGCCCTGTACATTATTAATACAAACTTGTAGCCTAGACACTGTGCTCCATGTGAATGAGGGAGTAGATTACAATTTATGAAACCTCACAGTGAAATACATTTCCTAGTTTTAAAGGTGCCATGATGTGTTTGTTTGTTTGTTTGTTTGTTTGTTTTGCTTTGCTTTGTTTTCATTATTGTTATGCACAAGATCATGGCAGTATTGCCATCGTACATCAGAAAGAGTTCTGCTGGTAGGACAATGATAGTTATCGGAACAGCTTGGGAGGACTTGATTATGCATAAATTTCAGAACAGAAGCCATTTAGATAAACAGTAACACTTCTATTAACACAAAGCTAAGTTTAGCAAAAGCCATATGGAGAAAGCACACTGTACAACTTGGATAATGAGGATTTATTGCATGCTGATTAGACATTATATATGGGAATTTATTCTAATTATTAAAGTGACTAAACTTTATCGCAACAAGTAGTTACCACAGTAGTTCCTTAATTCTCTGATAGATTTTCTTGAAAGAAGTTTCAGTTTTTCCACCTCATTCTCATGGCTCTTTAGAAAGTTTTTTTGGTTATATTTTTCAGTTTACAATAATAATTTGAAGTGGCCTTGGGTTGTGAATTTTACCCTTGTTAACAGCTTTTCATTCCTCTGTAGTGTTCCTGTCTGCCCTTCCTTCTAGAGTTGAAAAAGCTTTGTCAGAGGAGTTTCCAAATGGTTTCTCCCAACATATTAATTGATGTATGGGAAACTAGGGAAGCTACCTGCCATCACAGGGATGATTGTGTTAGAAAAACCAGGATATTTGCATGCATCCTCAGGTACCTTAAAAGCAGAGTAAGCACACGAACTCTGAACCTTACTGATGAGAATTTATCCAAAATTTGGACTCATTTGAAATTTATTTTTTAAAAAATTGCTTGTCTATCAAATAAAAAGAGAGCTGTCAAAATTCTTGTGGGAGAAATTCTTATCACAATACTAGAATAAAAAGTGTGCCATTCCCCCTTCACACAGTATCAGTTGAACACTTAAGCATGTAGAGCAAATGAGAAGTTCAGAACCATAAGGAAGGTAGGGCAATTTAGAATCTGATCCCAGGCACCAAATTTCAGAAGCTGCAAAATGTTTTGCACCCATTCAGTGGAATTTGTTGTTCGGAGGGCAATATTCTATTGCCAGCTCTCCCCACACCATGAAGAAGGAAATATGGTCTTCTACATGGCTCTGTTGCCTTTTTTAAATTAGCTATTATAATTGAATTATTACAATGGTTTGAAGCTCAACATAAAAAAAAAACTAAGATCATGGCCACTGGTCCCATCACCTCCTGGCAAATAGTAGGGGAAGATATGGAGGCGGTGACAGATTTTACTTTCTTGGGTTCCATGATCACTGCAGTTGATGACAGCAGCCATGTAAAAGATGCCTGCTTCTTGGGAGGAAATTGATGACAAACCTAGACAGCATCTTAAAAAGCAGAGACAACACCTTGCCAACAAAAGCCCGCATAGTCAAAGCTATGTTTCTTCCAGTAGTGTTGTATGGAAGTAAGAGCTGGACCATAAAGAAGGCTGACCACAGAAGAATTGATGCTTTTGATTTGTGGTGCTGTAGGAGACACTTGAGAGTCCCCTGGACTGCAAAGTGATAACATCTATCCATTCTGAAGGAAATCAACCCTGAATGCTCCCTGGAAGGACAGATCCTGAAGCTGAGGCTTCAGTACTTTGGCCATCTCATGAGAAGAGAAATCTCCATGGAAAAGACCCTGATGTTGGGCAAGTGTGAAGGAAAGAGAAGGGGATGACAGATGATGAGATGGTTGGACAGTGTCACCGAAGCTACCAACATGAATTTGACCCAACTCCGGGAGGCAGTGGAAGACAGGAGAGCCTGGTGTGCTCTGTTCCATTGGATCATGAAGAGTCGTACTTGACTTAGCAATTAAACAACAACAACAACAACAACAACAATTGAATCAAAATTAAAAAGTAAGAGATATATCCCAGGCATGGATCCTAATGCATCTACATGATTTTTATGTGAGATAACTCCTCCCCATTTTCACTTAAAACTCGAGTACACTGATGCATCCTTTGCATACCTTAACTTCCATTCCAAGTAAACGTAGATGCATGGGTCGCATAATTTTTTGCTTGAAATTGTTTTTTTTCCCTTGTTCTGGGAATTTGCTCTTTAATTAATACCAAAATACAGTTTCAAGTGAATGGAAGATAGCTCAGACTTCCAAGGTTATTTAAAACTATGGTCTGTTGTGAAAATGGATATAATTTTCTTATTTTACAATTTTGCAAGAAAATTTGTTTTCATATTTTTTGAAGCAAATTGAAACTATTTGTTGTACATGGAACCAACTTCTAGGAAGTCGTTATAGTTTTGTAAATCTTTGCTCATATGTCTACATATTTATATATCATAAGGGGAAAGATTAAAGCTGGAAAAACAGAAGCTAAAATTTTAAAAATGCTAAAAATTAGTGCACCACAATTGCAGATTAAATATACTTTGTGCCAATATCTGGCAGCTATACATAGTGTCAGCCATTGAATACTGTCAAATGTTAGCATTTCAAACATTGGGTAAATATGGGCTACTGTCAGAGATTTATTTGTATTTATCCCTAAGTCATTTTGTCAAGATGTGGAATATTATCACTAAAAATATATCAAAAGCATTGGGAAATTTGGAAGAAATTTGGAGAAGACTTTACATAGTCACCCCATCTGTACAAGCTAATAGGTGCACTATTGTATATGACAGAATGATGCAACAGAATGTGTACCAAAAAACCTACTTCTGAGTACTCTTGACGCAGAAACCCCTGATAAGAGTTGTGATAAGCCAGAATTGACTTGATGGTACATAATTATTATTATAATTACTTTTTGTATTTTTTTTATTCAAACAGTGGAACAGTGCGGAGGTCACAGGCCACTGGTTAAGAATATCTATGATTGATGTTTCAAAAGGGAGAAGCTAGTCACATTACTGCTGCAGATGGAGAGGTGAGAGATGACATAAAGGCCTTGCTTACTTACCAGCAGGTGATAATATTTTATTTGTGGAATCACCTGTAGCATACACAAACCACTGCTGTCGTGATGGTTGCTGAGAAATCATTGTCTGAACATTCATTATTTTCATCATGCCCACTGGAGAGACTTGATTCTCCATTTGCTATGTGGACTAGATCCCAACCATTCAGATTACTAGGCAATGGTCAACAACAATCTACTCTGCTCCTAGCTGGACAGAATATTTATTTATTTATTTATTTATTTATTTATTTATTTATTTATTTATTTATTTATTTATTTAATTCCATTTATACCCCGCCTATCTGCTCATTGCAACCACTCTAGGATTTCTATCCTGCCCATCTAGACCAAAGGTCTACTCTGTGATATGACACAGCTGTAATATTTATTTATTTATTTATTTATTTATTTATTTATTTATTTATTTATTTATTTATTTATATGCCGCCCACTCTACCCAAAGGTCTCTGGGCGGCTTACAACAATTAAAATTCAATACAATAAAATATAAAATGATTAAAATACAATTAAAATACAATTAAAATTGCCATCATCAAGACCCACAGTTGATGTTATTTCAATTAAAAGCCTTCTGGAACAGGAAGGTTTTGACCTGGCGCCGAAATATCATCAGTGTCAGCACCAGATGAATTTCAGTCGGGAGGGCATTCCATAGTCTGGGGGCAGCTGCCGAGAAGGCCCTTTGTCTACAAGCCATCCCTCTTACCTCCTTGAGGGATGGCTCTTTCAAAAGGGCTGGTTTTGTTTTATGCTTGCATTCCAGGTGTTGCTGTGAACAAGCAGCTTCTATGTAGTTGATCCTGCATGGTAGCACCCCAATTATACCTAACAGTAATAAGCCAGAAACCTGTTGTATACATTACTTGTGTGAAAGCATGACGACATACTCAGCAGGGCGATTTTTAGTAATTATATATTTCCTCCTTCTTTCCTACAGCTTGTCCAGCTCATGAACAATCTGTTTCATTGTATGGAAGCCATAGGAGGCATGGGACAGAATAATAACAATAATCACATCAATTCTGACTTATGGCAACCTTTTTCAGAGTACTCTAGGTATAAAATCTCAGAAGTGGTTTACCATTTCCCTCAGAATTATTTTGTTGTTGTTGTTTAGTCATTAAGTCGTGTCCGACTCTTTGTGACCCCATGGACCAGAGCACGCCCGGCCCTCCTGTCTTCCACTGCCCCCCGAAGTTCAGTCAAATTCATGTTGGTTGCTTCGATGACACTGTCCAACCATCTTGTCCTCTGTCGTCCCCTTCTCCTCTTGCCTTCACTCTTTCCCAACATCAGGGTCTTTTTCAGGGAGTCTTTTCCAGGGAGTATTTAAGTACTGCAAATTTCTCTGCTCATACCGTCATTCAGAGGAAAAGACTGTGGCAATTAAAGACTTCCTCCTTCTGTCTTGTGGCTCCCATGGCCTCCACACAATGAAATGGACAACTTCCAAGTCAGCCGAGACATGAAACACAAGGAAAAAGTCTTTAATTACCTAAGGCCTCCCCTGCCAGTGATGGCATCACTCTTCCACAGTCATAATATATGCAACAGATACAGTATTGACGATGATATGGTTGATATAACTATGAATGGATCTTTAAAGGAAAAGCCCTTTGCAGCTATACAATGGAAAACAATAGCAAATGCATTAAAAGGAAAAATTATATAAAAATGATCAAGGACTCCTAACTTGTCATAGTTGCTTGGTTGTGTTGCTCACCTGCTATTTGTCATTTTCATGTGTTAGAATATGGCTGTGACCTTCTTAATCATTAAAAATGTGACTTTACATTAATATAATTCTATGTTGCAATTATAGGTGAAGCCATAAAAGCTGCTCATGCCACTGCAAACTTTCTTAAATTATTTTACATAATATAATGTATTATTCTCATTATGTTTCTTTTTCTTTCAACCTCAATTAAAGACGAACAGCAAGGCATGAACAAGTCTAATTAATTTATATGTTTACTCAACTAATTTAAAATGCTTTGTTAATTATGGCATACTTCTAGAAATGTTGAATAAGGTGCTGACAAGACTTTTGAATATGTTGAAATTTTCTTATAATATACAAGCTCTTGGTTCCAGTATAGAAAGAAGGCATGGAGTGTAGGTGATCACAGAACAAAGAAAGGCTAATTAGCTTAGAACAAAGGAGTCAACAGCCGAGCCAGCGAAGTCTCAAGGCAACGCCCTGAGAGCTCTTTTTATTGACTTAGCATAAGTTATATAGTATGTTATTAGTATTCAGATAGGATACTGGTTACCTAACCACAACTAGGATTGGCTGAAATAACTCTTTGATCTTATGCTATACCTCTAAGCGAAAGTGCAGAATAAGGGGTTACCCTGCCTGCTGGCAGCTGCCACTTCCTGCAAGGAGTTGGATGCACGTCACTGGAACCGAATGCAGTTACAACCTTTAAGCAGAAGTTTCCCACAATGGAGTAAGAGACCAATAAGCTTTCTCTCAGAGCGCTAATACATTTTAGAGATGTGAATTCAGCTTAGAACAAATGAAAAACAGGACTGCTTTCAATTAATTTGATTTAATTTACATTCATTTTTAAACAGGTTGATTGGCTATATCTGTGATTTCAGTATCTGGCTGCAGTGCCTGAGGTTAGAAATTCAATTCTGCAGCATGCCTTCCATGAGAAGAGCCAGCCTGTGTAGCCTTGGGAAAGCTCGATAGTTCCAAATTGTCCCCACAAGAAGGTAAAGCACTTCTAAGTATCTGACCTTCAAAACCAGGAAAGGGTCACCATAAGTCAGAATTGACTTGATAGCACACTATGATGATGATGATGATTTCCTATTCTTATTCAAAACTCCAGGCACTGTCAAAATTATAAAAAAAAAATTGACTGGTATTATATAACAGATACAGTGGTGCCTCAACTTACGAACATAATCTGTTCCAGAAGATGGACGTAACTCGAAATGGTCGTAAATCGAACCACCATTTCCCATATGAATGCACTGAAATTCAATTAATCTATTCTGGCTGAAGGAAAAAAGAATCACCAAAAAATCACGGCAAGACTTATTGGAAACATGATTAATCCCTTCCAGCCGAAGGAGGGGGGGAAGCAATCAAGCGTTCAAGACCCATTGGAAATGCACAGAAAACAAATGGAGCAGATCAGAAATGCACAGAGAACAAAGGGGGCAGGTTGGAAATGCAAAGAAAACAAAGGAAAAAGCAAGGGAAGCATGCAGGACTCATTGGAAATGGGGAAGCCCCCCCAAAAGCAACCAACCCCCCAAGACCCATTGGAAATGGGGGGAAAACAACAGCAGCAACAAAACAAACCCCCCCAAGACCCATCGGAAATGGAGAAAAAACCCCCAAAGCAACCAAATCCCCCAAGACCCATCAGAAATGTGGGAAAAAAACACTCCAAAAACCTTACCTTACCAAGTGGCCCAAAGCCTCCCTGCAAACACACACACATGCTCACTCAGAAGCAGAAGGAAGCAGTCCCAACCCTCCTCCGACCCATGCTCTCTAACTGCTGGGGCGAAAGAGCTACAAAGAAGCAGCCTCATCACCACCTACAGTTAGCAATTTGAATTTCCCGCCCTTTTTCCCTGCCTTTTTCTATTTGTAAGTGGAAGCTCTGGTTGCAAATAGAAACAAAATTTTCCGGCCGGAGCTGGTCATAACTTGAAATGGTCATAAGTAGGGATGTTTGTAAGTTGAGGCACCACTGATCTAAGTATCTGTTAAATATTGATGCAGTATGTATGCTGTTCCTAACATTGCCATTTTCGTAGCTCTGATTTTGGTGTAATTTCTGAGATCTGCAACTGCTTATAGTACTGTGTGAAATTTATTGATATTGTACCCAAAGCCCCGAGGGCTACAGGAACCTCTGAAGTGTGTTTCTTCCAGAGGTGAGATGTTTCAATTGCCAGGTCTCTGTACATTGTTAGTTTTTCCAATTCTTTATTTTCAACTCTGGCATTCCCTGGAATTGCAACGTCAATAATCTGGACATTTCTCTGTTCTATTACTACTATGTCTGGTGTGTTATGTTCAAGGTGTCTGTCTGTTTGGATACAGAACTCTCACAATATCTTCACTTCCTCATTTTCTGATGTTCCCATTGGTTTTTGAAGGCTAGCAAGTTTTATATTTTTTTTGCATAATGACCACTGCACTAACGTTGCCACTCTATCATGTCTAAATTTGTAATCTGTTTCTGAAATCTTTGGACATTCTCATATGAGGTGTGACACAGTTTCATCTTTTTCTTGGCAAAGTCGACATTTGCTGTTAGCACTAACTCCTTGGATCTTAGCTTTCATCACATTGGTTTGGAGTGCTTGTTCTTGTGCAGCAAAAATCAAGTCTTCAGTTTTTTTCTTAAGGGTCCCCAGTTTTAGCCATACCAATGTTGAATTATGATCATGCTTTCTATCAATATTTCTCAGGTGTTGTCCATGTAGTGGTTTATTTTTCAATCTGTTTAATTTCTTTTCAAATTGTTGTTTCTTATATCATGCTTTTGTTTCTGTTGTTTTCAAAATATTCTCCATTTTCACTGCTTTCAGTAAGTTTTCTCTACTTGTAATGATATAATAATTTAGGCTTCTTTTTTCTTCCTCTACTACCTCCTGTATTTGCAATAATCCACAGCATCCAATTTTTCATGGTAAATATAATCTGTCCACGTTGTTGTTGTTGTTAAAAAAACACCAGCACAATCAATCAAAACTATAAAAATATTGGGTGGTATTATATAACAGATGACGACGACAATGATATTCAAAATATGAAACAGTTAAAAACAGACAAAATCAGGAAAACATTGACTGATGTTATATAATAAATAAAATTTTAACAAAAGACTTAAGCATCAGTTAAATGTCGGTGTAATATGTATAGAAACCCTCTTTATTGTCTATTTCACCAGGAAGGAATTTAGTGTGTGTGTGTGTGTGTGTGTGTGTGTGTGTGTGTGTGTGTGTGTGTGTGTGTGTGTGTGTGTGTGTGTGTGTGTGTGTGTGTGTGTGTGTGTGTGTGTGTGTGTGTGTGTGTGTGTGTTTGCATCCTCAGAGTCATTTAATTTGCTCCTGATTGGCAGAGTCAAAAGTAGGTTCTCAAGCTTGCTAGAATGTTTATGTTTACATTTAGAATGTTGGCATTTATAAGAAGTCCAGAATCTCAGATTTTTTTCTCTCTCTTTGAAATCACCGTTTTCAGAATCTGTAGTAGACCCATGGAGGCCTGGATTCCTTCCAAATAAAAACGAGAGCTGAAACTAAACATTCTCTATCAAGATAAGCAAGTTTGGTCTTTTCAATGTATTCAATTTGTATTTGATTAAATTGGCAGACTCAGAAGGTCGCCAGTGTCTGCTCCGGGGACTTGGGAATGGTTTTACTTTTTAAAAGAATCATAACTTGAAATCCATTTGTCCAAATGTCCCCAAATTTGGCCCAGAGCTAGTCCAGACTATGTCAAATTTTGTGCTGATTTATGAGGTCCAGTTTCAAAGTAATAATGTTTTGTTAGGGTCACCTCCCATATTCTGAATTGCCTTATGGAATGCTGTTGCACACTATCTATTGCTGCATGTTTCTGCAGCAATAATGTAATCAATGTATATTTCTGTATAGTGCTATAGGAATTCACAGTGTAGCTTCAACTGGCTTCCTTCCCTGATATAAGGGTTGCCAAATTTATCTGCACTATTGCTGTGTTCCTAGCCAGGAGCCTGTATGTTTCATCCAAGGCAATGTTAATAAAATCAAGTCTTAAAATCGTCAGCCATTTTGTCTTTGTTGTAACTTCATACCTGTAGTATCTAGCAGCTATCATGCTCCATCTTGAGACTGGCTCTAAAAAGGAGATTCCATGGCTACAATATCTGACCCATCTTTTTTACTCCTCTGACCCCATTCACCTATCCTCTGTTTTCTGTACAGCTGGTCTGATGAAGGGGACTGTGGATAATCTTATAACAATTTGATTGGTCCTAATGAAGATGTTGTTGAGCTACAGATATTGATGTTCTTTCTTACAGATAAACACATAAGTCTTCCTTTTTGTATTAAATACCTTTAGGTTGTTTTTCAGAAGAAGGATAACAGATAACAATTTTTATCTTGTATCAGACCAAAACATTCAGAGTGAATGGATTAAAAGCATGCAAAGATTCTCTTATTATTTTGTAATTACATTCATTTTTATAATTAAAGACCCCATTTGTTTCATGACTAATTCATTAAAATAGCATTTGTTTCATCAACATTTGATTAAGTATTATTCATTCTCTCATATTCACTTCCACTCAATAATGGGTTTTTGTTTATCTTTAACTACAGAGGCTGCCACTGGGGAATGCCATTTCCCACCTAGTCTCAAATTCTGGAGCATGGCAGCCACCACAAAAATGGTTGCTTTGCTAGATATCTGGAGCAACATTCATGCTTATGAGGCAGGGAATAGTACCGCAAAAAGCAGCCATGGAAACCAGCACTCTTGCTACTGCTATAGAGATTAGGTACGCACCCTGCTCAAATTGCTACAAATGGGAGTACCCCCACATATGTGTTCCTGTACTAAGGATGTCAGTTCTTGCTTTTCTCATTCATGCATGCAACATTTTAATTTTCATTTGGAGGTCTAATTAGCCTAATTAAATAACAATCGAAATTTTAAAAATTGGACTTTTTGATTATTCAATTTTTTAAATTTATTTTTTAATTTAAATTGTGGTTTCAATTGTTAGTTACAGTATATCACAGAAGTGAGTACACACCCTCACATTTCATAAACATTTTAGTATATCTTTTCATGTGACAACACTTGAAGAAATGACACTTGGCTACAATGTAAAGCAGTGAGTATACAGCTTGTATAAGAGTGTAAATGTGCTGTCCCCTCAAAATAATGCAACACACAGCCCTTAATATCTAAACCACTGGCAACAAAAGTGAGTACACCCCTAAGTGACAATGTCCAAATTGGGCCCAAGTAGCCACTTTCCCTCCCTGGTGTCATGAGGCCCGTTAGTGTCACGAGTCTCAGGTGTGAAGGGGGAGCAGGTGTTATCGCTCTCACTCTCTGTTGATGTCATTTTACCTAATCAGAGAAGATGAAATATACAAGAACGATGCTTATGCAGTCTTGTAGTTGTGGGTTTTTGGTGGTTAAAATTACATTGTTTGTTATTTTTAAAAGGGGCAGTCAAATCACCTCTACAGAGATATAGGAAGCTGGGAAGTAACTTAACGGATTTTTGAACAAAAGGAAAAACAATGCAGGTGCAAGGATACATTTGACACTGTATTTTGAAAGAGGCGGGAAAAGATCCTGCAAGCTAAATTCAAATGATACGATGATGTAAAATTAGGAGATAATATATGATCCATTTAGCTGCTTTATCACATGCCAGCAATACGCCAGAGGAAAAAAATAGCTATATGAGCTGCAGCTTGGGATCATATTATACAAAATGATGAGGAGACTATGTGACTTATCTACATAATAGGCCTGATGGGAAAAAAGGATTGAAATTCTTTTTCTTGCTTGTAAAGAGTACCCTTCAATTCATTGGTTTCATCCCTGCTTTCCTTATTACAAGTATCTTGTCAGTCACAAAGGCCATTGCGGCAAGCTAATAATGTACTGTTCTGTTGGCTGTCCCCACCCCACCCCCGATCCTTCCTGTCCAAGATAGGGAAAAGTTATTAGAAAGATTAGATGTCTGGGAGTAAAACATATCCCCCAACTAGCCACAGAGGGTTTACTCCAGGGACACAGCTGAATGTCTGTAGCATAGAGAGACAAAGGAAAGAGCTAGAGAATTAAAATCGTGGCAAGCATGGGAAAGGGCTTGATTTTCCTGCCTGAATGAGATTAAGGCTGGAATAAAAACAACCCAGCAGCAATCTAGAAATAGCAGAGTTGCCCTGTAGCAAGAAGCAGAGGGAAAATTCAAGGCAATGGAGTCGGTTTATGTGGGATTAAACAGTTTTATACATGGTGATTGTATTCACATTGTTCAGTCAAGGGACAGAAACAACAGTAACAGAGAATTAATTTCTTCAGGAAGATGTTGTCCCCTAATATGTACTACTGGCTTTGCAGTCATTGACAATATTATTCTCTTTATATCATATATACATATATGTGCACATTTGCAGCACATGTATATTTATGTTCACTGGTACATCTTTTTCCAGAATTTTTTCTTACAATATTTATTTATTTAAAACATTTTTGCCCTACCTTTCTCCTTAAAAGGACCCAAGATGGCTTACCTCATTAAAATACAATATAAAAGCTAACAACAGTGAGTATACAAATACTAAAAAAGATCAAACAAATATCATACAAGAAACATAGGCAAGACCAAAGCACATCCAGAGCAGTAAGGTACAACCATCCATTTGAAAACATCATTCAGGTAGCCAGTCACTCAGGGAAAGCTTGGAGAAGGACAGCAAAGAGGAGGCCAGCCTGGCCTCTTGTGGGAGGGAGTTCCAAAGTCTGGGAGCATTAACAGAGAGGCAAGAGATTCCTGAGATAGTTTGGACCAAAGTCATTTAGGGCTTCATAGGTTAGAAGCAACAGCTTGAACAGCTTTTATTACTGCTTTTGTAACCCTCCCAGAATGGCCTTGGTAGCCAGATGGATGGTATAAAAATCAAATTAAATCAATCAATTGAATTCATCTCAGAAATGAATTGGCAGCCAATGAAGCTGCTGTAAAAGGAAGGGTTATGTGATCTCTGTGACCAACCCTAGTTTAGCAATCTGGCTGCTGCTTTTTGGACCCACTGACATTTCCAGACACTTTCCAGAGGCAACCCCATATAGGAAGCATCACAGTAATTACAATAGTATTTACCAACAATCCTATTACTGAAATAAATATGTTTTATTTTTTCATTCTTCTGCTTTTTTTTAGTGTCTAAGTAACGTGGACAATTCATGCATAGGATTAAGGGACCAAAGGTCAGAAGTGCAATCTTTTAATGCCCTATTAAGGCAGCCCTGTTTGTAACCGCATGTTGGCGATATTGTCTAGTTTGACCCAAGGGTGCAAATGAAGAAATTTCTGATTTAAATCTTACCTCTGTCCTGACCAGACTTACTAACGCCACTCTGTCCCAGCAAATCCTAAAACCCTCAACTTATGTGCAGTATGGAAAATAATGATACCGACAATTTACAGAGTAGTTTTAGGGAAGTGGGTGACACAGGAGAAGGCACTTTGAACCCTAGGTATCTTCAATATATGTGGGATGATTTCTGAGGAGTTTAGCACATCATCATTACCTTGTAAGGGCACCTACTTATGACAACCTGTATCATAAATGAAGGTGCAGTGTCAGCAGCAGTTCAGTGGCTTGAGTCTAGCACAGCTTTGTCATTTGACAGCTCTTTGGCAGTTCTCTGATCATTAAAAATTAACCATCTCTAACGAGCAGAAAAATTCCAGTCACCGTGAAATTCATTTCAAGAGACCCCCATTAGGAAGCAGCAGTCACACACCATGTTCCCAGTTTGACACCTGAGGAATGTCAGCCCCTCAGTGGCCATTAACATCAAGTCAAACCTTCGCTTAGTGCCGGGAACACAAAGCTTTTAGCAAAATGCTACAACTGGGCTGGGGAAAGAATGTTCCGGCAGGTTGCCTCTTAGCACATGAAATAACCACCCATTTTCTACTGCTGACAATCTTTTTCAGAAGCACTGAGTGGCTTATTGGAGCTGTCTATCAACATTGGCATTTGATACATTTCATGTGATTTAGCTTTTAGTGTGAGGAGGCAGCCATACTTTGAATCTTGCGTACAGTTATAATCACACAACGCAAAAAGGAAGGTAAAGAAAAGGACAAGCCAGCTGTTGTCAAGGCTCTTAGGATCTCTTCCATAATGAGAAAGTGGAGTTTGATAGGTTAGAAGAAAGGTGGGTAAGTGCTGATGTGGTAGAAGTACCTAAAATTATGGATGGTGTTGAAAAGGGGATAAACATTTTTCTTCCCTACTTATTAAGTATCTTTTATCAGCTAGTCAAAACACACAGAAGAAACAATTCTGGTGCCTCTTTGAGCTGCCCCCATCATATGGAGCACTGCTACTCAAAGTGTATTTGTGTTTATTGAAGCAGACTTTGTTGTCTGGCAAGATGCAATTAGTAATCCACATTACAGAAAGAATGCCACTGACGTCTTGAGGAAACTACAATTCATTGGCAATCTCTCTCCCAGAAAACACATCCTACTAATCCTGAATGTTCAGGCCTTTTACACAACAGCTCGTACAAAGACTACAGGCCTCTAATAAGGCCATCATCACTGCTAGCTCTACCACATACATAGAGCTTTATTCTCTACACAGAATCTACAACCTGTCAAGACACCAAGATGCCACTGTGCTCTGATCCACTATCACTCCTGCTTTGTGAAGCACACTTGAACCCCAGATGAATGTGTACATGGCACCACAACCATCTTCATGTCTGATTGATGACATTTTCTCAGCTCCTCTCTCCCCTGGTTGGTTCTTTATCTGAAGTAGATCTATGCTTTAATTAGCTGGACTTGCGACCATCAGGCCTTCACAATATTCCATTAGGACATCTGTGATTTTTCTCCTACCATCAACCTGAGTCTAGACTAGGGCCAGGTGACCTCAGCAGAGCCATTTGCCTGAGGGCTTCACTCCTCGATTTACATAGTTAATTATTTTTATTTCTTCTTCCTCAATCAATGCATTAGTTATGAATCAAGAAGACTGGAACCATAGTTTTTGTAAACTCAAAAACAGCTACAAAAAAAAGTGCTTTTAAACTTTCTTAATTTTTATTCAGCGCATCACACAATTTAAAATTACAGATGTATATGAAATATAAGAAAAGTTCAACGAAATTTAAAATATTGAAATGATTAGGCTATTTTGACCAGAACAAGACTATTCCGATATTCCTATATCTTAACCATTTACTATATTTTAGTACAGATGGTGGGGCATAAATTGCATGCCCATAAATGCTACATCAAGTCCCTTATGTCCTCTAGTGGTTGAATTTTATTTTATTTTTTTTTAAAAAGAGGGGGATATGAGGGACTGTATACATACTGGAGGCCGCTCAAAGCACAGCAACATTGTTCCCCGTGCATCCTACAAGACAGAAAGGTATTTTTCTCCTATAAGGAATTTCATTTAAAATAAGAAGTTAGGGATCCTGAAGGCTCCCAGGATTGCTGAGTCTACAAAATGGGTCCGAGGTTCTACATGCAACACATAGACCACCTTTTGCCAACCCCATTCTAGATTAAGCCACACAATGATTTTACTTTCTAGTCTCTACTGTGCCTCTAGATAATGGACAAATAAACACAATGTTATATTAGACCACGAACACACAGATCCTGTTTTGCTTTTCACCGCATTTGCTTTAAAAATAAAAATCAAGTTCTTCCTCTTTGTGAAGACATTTGCCAATTTTTGTAGGTTTTATTTTAGAAATGAACTCAACTAAATTCTCATCCATCTGCTCTGGCCAAATTGGGTATGTACAGCTATTTCCAGTATGAAGAGAATAATTTTGTACCTGCCAACTATGAGGCTATGAAAGACGAGACTGTCAGATAATAAAAGGTGAAAACCCTAACAAACGTTGCTGAATGGACCGGGATTTGTAAGAGCTGAGCACTTAAAGTATTTTTCTTGATAGGAAACTCTATCCTCAAAACATTTTTGTGTTGAATTTATCAAGAACTGTACAGAGATATGAAAGACTTTTTAAACAAAAACGAGCCATATAAAATTTCAAGCATTTCAATATTGGAAATCTGAGTACTGCACATACATCATTCCGTCTCCTTCTCAGAACAAGCTTCAAAACCTACTGGTTATGAGAAGACAAATCGTATAACCATACAGCCTCAATGGGCAGAGACTTGCAACATAAAGATTTAAATCAAAGTACAATACATACCAAATAAAGTGATAGGAAAATAAAATAGATCAACAGGGCCAGAATGGCACGTAAGAATATCTATCTACTACAAGACAAATTCAGAAGGGAAAACAACAGTTTTCAGGTAAAAAAAAATCTCAGATATCTCTGTCATGGATCGACAAACAATCATGGACAATGGTGCTTGTTCTCACATGCCTTGGGTAGTAGAATTGCAGTTGGTTAAAGATGGCTACTCAGTCTGGAACAATTTACTTATCAATAGCAGACTATTGATCATGTTTTCCATTACTATTCTGACATTATTATAGGATCTATCTATGTTATCCACAATGTCCAATGCACCCTGCACATATTCCACTGAGCTAGAGATCACCATTTGCCACCAATGACCTACTACATTCTACAAAGGACAACAGGCTAGTCTGTATGTAAAAGGATAAAGTGGCACAAATCTGTCATGTTGATTTATTTTCTGTTGTTAGTGGTTGTTTTATTTTGTTTGTATTAAACTACTTTGCTGTTTTATATGTACACCACCCAGAATAGTGCTGTGCAGTAATGGGGCGGTAAATAAATAAATAAAGAAAAATACTTGGATAATGGGAAGGACAGTGTTTTATCCTATGACACTGTTACCGATGCTGAGGTGACAATTTTTATTAAAGGAATGTCAAAGGCAGATTGGACCTAAAACAGCTCAATAAGAAAATATCAAGAGTTTCAGTTCTGTATCCTTTGATTTGAACGATGGCTAAAGGCTCACTATCTCACTACATTTGATTCAATTTTATTGCAAGTGACCATAATGTCTTACAAATTATATCAGAAATATTAGATAGGAAGTTAAACAGCAATTTGTTCTGTGCAGTGCTTACTTCAACAGGATGGAAAAGTATTTAGTGGTCCATGGGCCAAACTAGTTGAATGCCTCACTCCATCTATTTAGCGTAAGCTCCCCACTAGTCAGACCACATGCTACCCAATTAAAACCTATTATTTACACTTCTTATCAGCGAGGGCAAATAAAGCCACTTGATTGGTTATTTCGCCAATTTTGATCTTCAACTTATTCAAACAAAAAACTATTCAGAATGAAAGAGGACTGAGTCAAATCAGGAGTAACACCAACTCTGCTTCTGTAGATGGGAAGGTTTAGCTTAATGGTGGTCAGACACATAAATCTATCTTTTCAAATAAAAGAAAATTGTCTTCACTCATAGAGAGATTGGTGGTAGACTATTTCATAAAGAAGAATTGTTGATATATTGGGAGGAAGGTCTAAAATAAATATTTGAAATTTATTTTGTATAATCTACAAATATTCCTTTTTTATGTAGCCCCCAAATTTCTATGAACACAGATTTGGGGACTGGATGAAATAGAATATTTGGAGGTTTGCCTTAGTATATTCCTTTCAACTGTTTTCAATGTGGGTGCCATCAACCATTCCACTTTCATTTTTAAAAAAGAAAGAACAAGCACTTGCCAATCTAGTGGAAATCAAATTATCAGCCTGCTTATAAGTCTTTGTGAAATATCCTCCCAGCTACTTAATGAGATGAACATGTGATATGATGATTAAATAAGATCCATTTATGACATTTGTCAAATACCATAATTTTGATTTCAAAATAATTGGTTATACAAAGTCCAGCTCTACCATAATCTTCCCACTCTTTTGAATGTTGCTTGTACATACCTATTTGTGTCTAAGGTAATATAACTTCATCTTCTGGATCTGGAATTATATTGATCTTACACTGGCCAAAATACTTTTGATTAGTATAGTAAATTAAACTAGAGTAGGCCTACTGAATCAGTGGGGTGACTCAACTAATTCATAGGTTTCATTGAGTCATGACCCTGCTCTATCTGCAATTCATTGTGCTAAAATAAGTTGCTTTAGAGTAGTCCCATTTAAATCAATGGAGGATTGACTCACCAAATTCCCATTGGTGCAATGGGTTTATTCTAGTATAATTTGCTACAGTAAAGAACAGAATTTTGGACTTTGTATTCTAGGTGGGGTGGGTAATAAAAAGAGAAAGATGGAAGTTAAGAGATTTCTAGAAACTGCTACTGAGCAGCCCTGAGGTTCTCCATGAAGAACTGCAATATTTTATGTCAAATTGCTTCAAAAGTACATGGAGAGTTGCAAACTTATATCACTGCAGATATCATGGATTAAAGAAGGAGGCCCATGTCAATTCCTATGGCTCACAATTTGTTCCATAGGCTACTATATTTAGCACGTCAAATGTTGATGAGATGTTGTCAAAACAGCAGATACAGTTGTGCCTCGCTTGATGATGAACCCGCTTGATGACAAAATCGCTTTACGGTGACTTTTTTGCGATCGCTATAGTGATCGCAAAATGATGTTTCTATGGCGATTTTTTTGCTTTACGATGAATAGTTCCCTGCTTCGGGAACCATTTTTTCGCTAGACAATGATTAGAAACAGCTGACCAGCAGTTCCCAAAATGGCTCCCCACTGTTTTCCGGACCAATTGTTCGCAAGACAGGGATCCCAAAATGGCCGCCCTATGGAGGATCTTCACTGGACAATGAGGTATTTCCCCCATTGGAATGCATTGACCGGTTTTCAGTGTATTCTAATGGGGTTTTTTTCACTTGATGACGATTTCGCTTAACAACGGTTTTCCTGGAATGCATTATTGTCGTCAAGCGGGGCACCAATGTACAAATATCAGTAGCCTGTAATTGAGTGGCATATTAGAAGCTTCCAAACGCTTTATCCTTTTCCTTGCTAGCAACCCACCCACCTGCCCTATTTACTAGTGTGAGTTTATCTGGTTGCCTTTGGGGCCGGATAGGAATTGGATGCACGGATTTTTTGCCTATCCCCCACTGATAAGGGTGCGTTGGCATTTTGAGAGGTGGAAATATTCGGTCACACAGTCAGGTGGTGCCACTAGAAGAGATTTTGGTGAGTCCCATCACAATAACAGGTAATGTATAGCTCATCTGACCTCCCAGTGCTGCAGATTGTGTGATTAATTCAACACGTGGATGAACAGTCAACAAGCAGAAGGTGGCTTGAGGTCCAGGGGTGGTCAAATTTGAGCAGGCCAGGTTCTCGCTGTCTTCACAACTGTAAGGTCTTGGGGCTAGGGACTTGCCCATTTGCCTCGTAGGGGATCCATTGAGACATCTATGCTTAAACTGCACTACAGCAGGAACCCCCCCCCTTTTTATGGTGGGCAAGATATGATTATTTAATAAGTGTCACCCATTTTTATCCCATAACACTTGTCTTGCATCATTATTCCTGGGTATGATCCAAAGAACTAAACCTTTCTTACAACCAACTTATTGAAGATAAATTATCTGATCTGCCTAACAACCTGTTCAGTCAGAAACAATATCTACTTCGTAAAATGGTCTGTTAGTGGTGGGTTTTTTTATTACCTTTAAAAAAGGGGGGCATGATGTTATTTACCCATTTCTAGGGTATCCAACCTGAATGACTGAAATAAGGAAACAATTTTGCCAGAATAATCACCTATGACTGCAAATTAACTCTGAATATTTCTGGAGGGAACAAGTCCTCGCTAATAAGTTGAAAATGGATGTCTCGATTCATCTGTTGTAGTGTTAGAAGAGGTTTGTCTGTGCAAGCATATCAGGCAAAATCCAAAGCAAGAAAACAAAACAAGATGAAAACGTGTGACACCTTAATGTCAAAGTGACAAAGTGGATGTGTGCATAAAGGCTTACATTAAGATATAATTGTTAGTCCTTACGGTGCCCCATGATTTTGTCATTTTTCTGTATTGTATTGTATTTCCTTAATTCCTTTGATGTTTTGATATTTTGCAAGCACTTTAAAAGCAATGATCAACACAAAAGGTTTTATCTGAATATCAGAGATAATTTGTACTTCTCTGAAGAATGATGAGACCACCTTCCAAAATAAAAATACATTTTTGATGAAAAGCTGCCAAGCTCAGCTCTTGTCAGAAACCCTTGGAACACTCCACCTTCACTACTTGTCACCAAGAGGCAGTACTGCCAGGGCCTGCTGCACTAGCAGGCCATCTGTGCCGGTCAGCAAAGTAGAAGGGGCAGTGAATTTCACTTCCTCCACCTAGCACCATTCCAGGAAGCCTCTCTGATGGCTCTTGACCTGTGGCAGATATCAGAATCATGGAACAGTCACCTGAGTTCTCCAGAGACTGCAGAACATGGAGCGCTATCCCAGCTGGTTGTGTGCTACATTAACACTATAGCTGACATATAGCCAGTACAAAGTTTTGATCACATCAACATATAATCAGAATCCTTCATTCATGAGAAACCAAGAATCTTCTGCAATAGAGGTTTTAACAAAATTAAACTTCAAAAATATTTGTACTAGAAATACATGCATTTCGAATATCACAATTTTTATGGAAGTAATTGGCTCTAACATAGATCCAACATTATAGTAGTGTAAAGGATGGAGTGAGAGCTGGACCATAAAGAAAGCAGACCGCCGAAGAATTGATGCCTTTGAATTGTGGTGCTGGAGGAGGCTCTTGAGAATCCCCTGGACTGCAAGGAGAACAAACCTATCAAATCTAAAGGAAATCAACCCTGAGTGCTCACTGGAAGGACAGATCCTGAAGCTGAGGCTCCAGTACTTTGGCCATCTCATGAGAAGAATCCTTGGAAAAGACCTTGATGTTAGGAAAGTGTGACAGCAAGAGGAGAAGGGGACGACAGAGGATGAGATGGCTGGACAGTGTCTGTGAAGCAACCAACATTAATTTGACACAACTACGGGAGGCAGTGGAAGATAGGAGGGCCTGGCGTGCTCTGGTCCATAGGGTCACGAAGACTCGGACACGACTAAACAACTAAACGACAATGAAAGGATGGAGAACCGTAAAATGATTATCTTTGCCCCATGAGGGGCAATGTAGAGCTCTGGACAAGTTAGGAGGGTTTTTTTAGGCAAAGGAAGCAAAACTGAACAAAAGTAATGTTTTAACACAAGTAATCCTTTAATACAAATAACAAAATTAGCACAAAATGATGAAAACTGCTTTCTTGCATTGACATGGAAGGAGTTAGAGGCACTCTAGGCACTATTCTATGCCTGTGTTATGGTGTAGGTCCAGACACGACAACTGTTTCAGCATACATTTCTCTGTTCCAAAGATGACATGGCATACACAAGACACACATTCAATACATACCCATAATTCCATCCACCCTCCATCAAACCTTCTAGGCATCACCTCATTACAAGGTCCACCTGTCTCCTACAGCTGTCATAAACCTCCTTTAAATTGCCCAATGCACTGCAGCCTGCTCTGTTTTGCTTCTCAAAGGGAAATAAAGTTTTTAAAGTGCACACTTGTCAAAAAGCAGTCATGACAATTGTTTGGTTTTGGGGTAAGAAGGGTAACTGATGAAAAAAGGAGTCAGCACAGCATACCTGCACAGGTGGATATAATGAACGAGGCCAGACTGTCTACTCACCTTCCGCTGTTGCTGCGGGCTCAGCACTCCCTTCCTATTGCTCCGGAGCTCACGGTCAACCAGCCACTCCTGGCAGGAGGCGGGACTATGAGTCTCCCTGCCAGGTTGAAGTGTGGCTAGTCAATTGTGAATTCCAGAGTGATAGGAAGGGAGCGTAGAGCCCGTGCCACCAGTGAAAGGGTGAGTGGATAGTCTGGCCCCAGGGTCCAGACCCTCATTATGTCCACCTGTGCAGGGGTATTTGTATTAATACATGAATACATCTCTGGTCAGCATCTGTGATTTTCCCTTGTTTGGTGTCACTTTGTGAATGGTAGTGAGCACAAAAGGGCATCCTGTAGACCATCTTCATTGCTGTCATTGGTGGTCTCAACATTCAGGCTGCCCTACATTTTGTAAAATGTAACATCCTTTTTCCTGCTGGCAATGCAAGCAACATTTGGGTAGCAATATTGTACCATTTCCTGGGACAGTATTTTGTATCATGGATGCAGAAATACAATAAACCAGAAGGGTTGTGTGGGGTTTTTTTACTTTTTGTTTTTTGAAGAATTGAGTATTAAATCCTTTGTCAGAGGCAAGATGCAGCAACAGGAGTAATGTGTGTCCTTCAGCTTCAAGTAGCAGAATATATGCTGCCAAGCCCTGCTTCATTTAAACAATCTGAGGACAAACTCCCTCCACTGTCACCTAGTGCCATCCAGCTTCCTACGTATTATTGTTTATGTCCTGCTGGTAGGATGAACAAGATTAAAGAAATATAAAAGAGAGCATCATCCTGTGGAAGCTACTGCTTCTTACATGGCAAGTAGGTCAAGAAACTCTCAAGAAGTTGACCAACTTTTAAAAATTTCTGCAGCTATAATCAGTAGTACAAGTGGATACAATGGTGTAATAATAAGGAAGAGGACATTGGGGCAACCCAAATGCACATTAATCACGAGTTCTTTCCAAAGTACTGTGCTTCAAAAATCAACAATGTGGGCTTATCTATCTATCTATCTATCTATCTATCTATCTATCTATCTATCTATCTATCTATCTATCTATCTATCTATCTATCTATCTATCTATCTATCTATCTATCTATCTATCTATCTATCTATCTATCTATCTATCTATCTATCTTTCTTTCTTTCTTTCTTTCTTTCTTTCTTTCTTTCTTTCTTTCTTTCTTTCTTTCTTTCTTTCTTTCTTTTAACCTCCTCTTTCTCCTGAGAGTCTATACAAGAATGAAACATGATGGGTGGAAGTGCAACCCAAGCCAGTATAACTTCATGATGGGAGAAGGAGAAAGGACAAAAGATTATGGTTAAATCTACTTGTTTATTTCTTTTACAGCCACACACACTGGAAATTCTAAAAGAAAAGCATATTATTAGCATTTATATAGCCTAGTTAGGAAACAAATCTCATTTAGCCATCCTCAAACACAACACAGGAAAGGTAGATCATTTTGATGCCTGCTGTATAGACAAAGAACAGGGCTTCTCAGCATAGTATCTTATCCAAAGAAGATTAAAGTAGCTGGATGCCTTATGGCAAGCTGCAGACTCTGGGTAGCTTCACATGGTTTACTGTTATATAAAATCATTCCCATTCAGCTCATTTCTAATTTAAACACAAAATCACAGTTTGAAGTATCATAGTTTGAGATATTACTGGCTCTTGTGCTATTTATTTTAATCACATCATTCACCAATGTTAGGAATGCCCGGGGCTATGAGGGGTTCGTGGTGACATCTAAGTCCTGCCACTTACTCAATGACACCAACAGCCTGCAACTCTTCTTGTATCAGTTCCTCTGTTTGTCACACCTGCACAAACACACGGCTGGAGGCCATGTTGTGCGGAGAGGAGACAGTTTGTCCAAAAAGGTTGCAGAGCACACAAGGTCTCAGACATGCTCATGCCATCTGTGGCACATCAGTGGTAGCTGGCAGAGTGAGTGCTACACCTCCCAGGAAGACCAGCTGCCTCAACAACCAGAGCTGATGTCTTAACCAACATTAGCTTGCAACCCAAGCTATTTTCCTATAATTATCAACTCGGCAATTACTGTCACCACCCCAAAATGTAATTTCGTAACTAGTACTGTTTAATTAATTGTTGGGGAATGCTCCATACAGAACTTTTTGTGGATAATAAATGAATGTACAAAAAGTCCTTCAGCACATCCGTGTAGTATGGACAGTATACAGACACTTTCCCCAGGTAGTTGTGAAGGAGAGCCCCCCCCCCCCCCCGATTAAGCACACTTCAGTAGCAATTCTGGCTTAGATTAGATGTCGGAGCTAGAATGTAGAAAAGGCTCAGTTGTGTGAAGCAGCCATGGAAGAGTTATGGCAACAGCTTCTCTTTCAAGAGATCACAGCAGCTGCATGGCCTTGACAGGATCACATTGGCTAGATAGAGGGATTATATGAGCCTTCTCCTACAGCCTTTCTCAGCTCAGTGGTGGCTGGCTGATGGCTGCCATGTCTATGGCAGAAGGTGCCACCTTCTGAGGTCCTTCTAAAGCAGGCATAAGAAAGCAAAATTGATTTTTTTTTTGGGGGGGGGGTGACTAGGAGACAGATGTTGATCATAACATATTGCAAATAAGGTTTGCCCCCCTCTCGAAAGAGAGTTTGCTCCCAATAAAATCATTGATGGCAGCTACATCAAGTAAGCTCAACATTATCTTTAGGCATACAACCCCAGAAAGTCTCCTAAGGGAGAGAACATGTGAAATTTCTTGGAACTCTGGGACAGTTGCACTTCCTCTGCCACCATCCATCTTGGTATTATTCATGTTAGCTTCCATCAGTCATCTGTTATCAGAATCATCAAACCTCTTGTATAAGAAGATCACAATGATTTGCAAAGTGCACTTTCTTGATTTTTTAGGAATAATTCTAAAGAGAAAAGAAATATTTGAGCCAGTGGCCTTTTCAAAGGAATGAAAACAGTTGTCAAATCTAAGACAAACCACTAGTAGTTAATGGAAGTGGGAAAAAACGTTCCTTATTTTAAGTGCCTGATTTCAAAGGCTCTGTTTTACTGATTTCATATTTTCCTGTCTCACTGCTCCTGTAATTTTGCTGTCTCTGAGAAAAGAAAAGAGACAAATCATGACCTGGTATTTATAAAAGCATTTAAAAATTACAAAATGGTCCTTTTGTGCCTTCCTCATCACCAAGCAGAACGTAAACCCATAAAGGTGTTCTTTTTAATCATTCCACATCACCTCAAATAGGATGATCCATTTCCCCCGTAGATCAGTGCTGTTATTCAAATTGCTGTTTGTTTTCTTGATAATTGCACCAACTGCAGATCAAATTATCTCTAGCTTTTATGAAAACACAGAGATAGGAAATAAACACTCCCTTTTCCATCCTCAAAAAACACAGACTGCAAACACACACACAAATATACAAAGCATTTTAAAGAGTTTGTCACACATATGGGCAGCACAAACACACTCTTGATCCACATCAAGAACATTCTCAGTCAAGAGCAGTTTCTGTTTCTTAAACAGAAAATGACCTAATGTGAACCTAGACACAATTGCTTTGGTGAGAGCCCAAAGTTCAGTGGCATAGTTACACATTTTGCCTGCAGGAGTTCTTCAGTTCAATTTCCTGGCGTTTCCAGTTTCTAAAAGATCATGGTACATAGACTGGGAAAAAATATCCTCTGCATGAAGATCTACTTAGAGAGCTACACCAGACACAGTGCATAATAGCTACATGAGCAAACAGTCTGTCCTGTAAGCTATTAATCAGAAGGAATTACTGTGTTGTTCTAGTGTTTGTAGAATCACAGAATCATCATAGAGTTGGACGGGACCTTCAAGGTCTTCTAGTCTAACCCCCTGCTCAAGGCAGGAGACCCTGTACCATCCCAGACAGATGGCTGTCTAATCTTTTCTTGAAAATGTCCAGCGATGAGACACTTACAACAGTGGGAGGCAAACTGTTCCACTGCTTAATGGTTCTCACCCTCAGTATATTCCTCCCTATTTCCAGGTTGGATCTTCCTCTGGTGAGGTTCCACCCATTGGTTCTTGTCCTACCCTCAGGTGCAATAGAGAATAAATTGATGCCCTCTTCCCTGTGGCAACCCTCCAGATATTGGAAGACTACTATCATGTCTCTTCTCAGTCTTCTCTTTGTTAAGCTAAACATACCTAGTTCTCTTAGTTCTTCTTCATAGGATTTAACCTCCAGACCCCTTATCATCTTTGTTGCTCTTCTCTGTACCCCCTCCAGGCCCTCAGTGTCTTTTTTGTATTATGGTGTCGAGAACTGGACACAGCACTCCAAGTGCGGCCTCACCAGCATGGTATAGGGTGGTACTATCATTTCCCATGATCTTGATGCTATCCCCCTGTTGATGCAGCCTAGGACTGTACTGGCTTTCTTGGCAGCTGTAGCACACTGCTAACTCATCCTTAGGCAGTGGTCCACCAGGACACCTAAATCCGTCTCACAGGTACTACTGTCGAGCTGGGTACCACCTATCCTCCACCTGTGCATCTGGTTTCTCCTGCCTAAGTGCAGGACCTTACTTTTCCCGCCACTGAACTGCATCTTATTGGATAGGGCCCAATGTTCATGTCTGTCTAGATCCTTCTGAATGTTTAGTCTATCTTCCAAAGTATTAGCAATCCCCCCCCAGCTTTGTGTCATCAGTACATTTTATGAGTGCTCCTTCAATCCCCTCATCCAGGTCATTTATGAACCTTGAAGGACCCCCACTGCACACTTCCCTCCATTGAGGACCACATGTTGAGTGCAGTTGGTCAGCCAGCTGCAAATCCATCTGGTCATTGCACTGTCTATCCTACTTTGTTCTATCTTATGCATATATTCTTTATATATATAAAAAGAAAAAACAGAATGGAGGGCGTAATGTAGGTGAAAAGGGCAAAGCTCTGGATTCAATGTATTTCCAGCCTCAACAATACAACCCATTGTATTGTAGCTTCTTTGAATTTGGTTCTTCCAAAAAATCTCCAATTTATGAATATAGGATATTGTGCTTGGTATCCATGCTAAAAATACACAAGGAAATGGTCTGATACTGCTGCACAATATTGTGAACATATTACTAGGAGAAACAATGTCAAATTTTACATACCTAAGGCCATGCTGAATGTCAGCAGTCCAGATGGTCTACAGGATACCCTCTTGTGCTCATAAAGCACAAGTTCATAAAGAGAAGCAAGGGAAACTCCCAGAATCTGACTCCTTTTTTAAAAAAAAAAATCAGTTTACTTCAAATATAATTATATGGGCTGTTTTTCAACAAGTTATCTCCTTCCTTTTTCTCTCCTGTCTCTTCCCACTGCCCTAACTAGTTGCCTTTTTAAAAGCCAGAAGTTTTTATTTTCCCTGTTTAATTTCCCAGCTTCTCCATATCATTAAGTGGTTTAGATATCTGTTTAATCTACTAACGATACAGAGATATCTGTAACCCACTGTTAAATTAAAGGAAGAATGTTTAATCTCAGCGTGCATGCACACATGTGCGAGCGTGCACACACGCACATACTAAACAAATAAAATGCCGTAATCCTACTCACACCAAAAAGTAGAAGCCCCTGACAAAGACACAGAGAAAGTTGAAGTAGCAATGATTTGGGAACAAATTGGTTTGCTCAAGTAATTATGTTGTGTGGTCACTGGAAAAAGGAGCAAATCAATTCACTCTTGCACAGTGTATATTTGTCCCCACTCACAGGGACAAATATATACCCCCACCACACTCCCACACACACATACACACATTTCTGTTTGCATATTAGATACTGATGACTAGTAACTGGGCTTGATTTCTCTGACATCTTTGATGACTAGAGAGAATGCTCGAAACTGACAGCAGACTTGTCAGTGTAGCTTCCCTATTTTAGTGGGACATCATTTTTCTCATGCTCATACCTTCCTGTCTTCCTAGTGACAGTCACCTATGTTTTCATTTTCATTTCACCTATATCACCTATTGCACATTCCTATAGCATATGCAACATTATTTATTCCCTTTTCTTTGTTATTCTGCCAATATCTGTGATAAAATAAAGACTTTTACAACATCAACAGCTTTCATGGATTTTATGAGAACTCTTCCACTGGATCATGGATATCTTGAATATCCAGAGCTGTCAGTTGTTTTTGATAAGGGGGGTAGGGTTGGAATGGGATGGATTGGCGTTGCCTGAACCACTACTTTGTTTGTGCAATGTATATTTTCCAGTGTACTTAATGAATTAATTAGATAAACTAGTTCCCCCATATATAGGAATCTAGCTGCACGATTAAGCATTCCTTCATCTGAATATATGAGAGAAAAGCCCTACATAGGGAGAAACAGGTATTGCCCGCAGCAGTAGCTAATAATAAAGAACAAGGAAATCATCTCCATAAGCTGACAACAAACATGTCTTTGTAAGTTCCCAATGCAAGTTTTGTCTTTTCATCTTTGCTTCCATCGATTCATTAAAGCACTTTTTGAAAACAGGAAGATCTGTGTTATTAAAACTTCAGAAGCAAAATAAAACTTCAGGTGAAAGCTCAATCCATCTTAATAATTGCTCTGCTATTTAGATGTTTGTAAATAAATGAGATAATCCTTCTTTTCGTGCTTTCTTGACTGATAGTAGCTGCAGTTAGTTGCAGCCTGGTTTATAAATATCTTTGGCAGAAGTGGCAGGGCTGAAGGCATAATGAGACTTGCCAAGAAGCAATGCCAGCTATTATTTCATTTCAGGATGACCAAGAACCTCCAGCCAAGATGTTTAAAGGCAGAAATGTAAGATGCCATGAGGTCAGAAGCCAGTTTGATGAGACTGTTGCTGTTCCACAGTGCCCAAAACTGTGCAAAATGGTCAGGATAACAACAAAAAAAGTATCTGCATTTCATCTTGTTGTTATTGCTGCTAATGTATCATGTTCTTGTTTACTCGTTAAGTTGTGTCCAACTCTTCATGACCCCATGGACCAGAGCACGTCAGGCCCTCCTGTCTTCCACTTCCTCCTGGAGCTGGGTCAAATTCATGCTGGTTGCTTCGATGACACTGTCCAGCCATCTCATCCTCGGTCGTCCCCTTCTCCTCTTGCCTTCACACTTTCCCAACATCAGGATCTTTTCCAGGGAGTATTCTCTTCTCATGAGATGGCCAAAGTATTGGAGCCTCAGCTTCAGGATCTGTCCTTCCAGTGAGCACTCAGGGTTGATTTTCTTCAGAATGGATAGGTTTGTTCTCCTTGCAGTCCAGGGGACTCTCAAGAGCCTCCTCCAGCACCACAATTCAAAAGCATCAATTCTTTGGTGGTCATCCTTCTTTATGGTCCAGCTCTCACTTCCATATATCACTACTGAAAAAACCATAGCTTTGACTAGGTGAACCTTTGTCAACAAGGTGATGTCTCTGCTTTTTTAGGATGCTGTCTAGGTTTGCCATTGCTTTCCTCCCAAGAAGCAGGCATCTTTTAATTTCGTGGCTTCTGTCACCATCTGCAGTGATCATGGAGTCCAAGAAGGTAAAATCTGTCACTGCCTCCATATCTTCCCCTTCTATTTGGCCAGGAGGTGATGGAACCAGGGGCCATGATCTTAGTTTTTTTTTTTAAAATGTTGAGCCCCAGACCCTTTTTTGCACTCTCCTCTTTCATCCTCATTCAGAGGTTCTTTAATTCCTCCTCCCTTTCTGCCATCAGAGTGGCATCATCTGCATATCTTTGGTTGTTGACATTTCTTTTGGCAGTCTTAATTCTGGCTGGGGGTTCATCCAGCCCAGCCTTTCGCATGATGTATTCTGCATGTAGTTAAATAAGCAAGGAGACAATATACAGTGATGCCTCACAAGACGAAAATAATTTATTCCGTGAGTCACTTCATATTGCGAAAATTTCATCTTGCAAAGCACAGTTTCACATAGGAATACATTGAAATTTAATTAATGTGTTCCTATGGGCACAAAAAGTCAGAAAAGATGAGGGGGAGCAAGAGAGAGACAGAGAGGAGGCGGAACAAGCAGGCAAAGTTATGAGGATCCCTTCCCCCCCTTTCCCCCTAAAAAAGGGAAGCTGTTTACTGGCAAATCATGCTCCCCCCCCCCACTTCCAATAAACCCAAGTCTCCAAGCCTTGGGAAAGCTCACTCACTCTAGCGCGGACTCACAGAAGCACATGGCTTTCTCCTCTTGGGCAGAAAAGTTTCATTTCCAGAGCCCTCCTCCCTCCGGCCCCTTCGCTCCCTCTCTCTTTCCCAGCCTCTCTCTGTCTCTCCCTGCGGGCAGACAGTGCCAGCTTTTGGGGGATGGCTACCGGCATGTTCAGCATCAACAACATCTTGGCAGCCAGACCGCGCTGCAAGGAGGCAGTGCTGCTCCAGCAGCACCTGTCACCACCACCGCCTCTGCCTGGCCTGCAACCCAACGCGGTGCTGTCCGTGGTCTTCTCAGCCAGCCTGCATGGAGGGGACTCGCTCTACGTGCCGGTCATGAGGGTGGAACTTCGCTAGGCAACCAATCAAGCTCCTTTGTTCTTTCCTATGGCCATGCTTCATCTTGAGGCACAAAAAAAAAATCACAAAATGCTTTTGTTGCATGAGGCATTTGTCTTGCGAGGTACCACTGTACAGCCTTGTCATACTCCTTTCCCAATTTTGAACCAATCAGTTGTTCCATAACCAGTTCTAACTCTTGCTTCCTGTCCCGCATATAGATTTCTCAGGAGATAGATAAGGTGGTCAGGCACTCCTATTTATTTAAAGATTTGCCATATTTTGCTGTGGTCCACACTATCAAAGGCTTTTGTGTAGTCAATGAAGTAGATGTTTTTCTGGAACTCTCTTGCTTTCTCCATAATCCAGTGCATGTTAGCATGTATCATGACACATATGCAAATAAGTCTGTACATTCTGCCCTCCTTCCAAGGACTCTAACTTCAATCAAACATTTTTTTCACATAAAGAACTATCACTTATCTGCTGTGTTCATGGCTTGAGCTAATGAAGCTTGTAAAGTAGGAGCCCCATATGCATGGAGGTTTGGTTCGAAGCCCCCCACCGCGGATGCTTAAAAACATGGATTATAACAATTCACAATTAGTGAATGCTATACGTACATGGTATGATCTCTGGCTCTCTCTAGTGGCCATGTTCTCATAATAACATCATAGAAATATATTTATCTACTGAAAGCTATACATTGTTTTTTTGTCTGGCTCCACCTAATGGCCCAGTTCTATTTACTTCACCTTTAGAAATATAGACTTCTAGGATTTTAATTTTAATAAAAATTAAAATTAAAATAGAAAGTTCTGGGCTCATGGTGGAATTCAAGAATGAGGTTTATGCATATCCCTAGTTTTGAAGCCATGAAATATTCAAATAAGGCTATAGTCACATATGAAATACACACTCACAGTGTGAATAGATGAGACTGAGGTTTTATAAACATCTTCAGCATACCTTTCCCAGTTAATGACCACCACCCTCCTCCATAAACAACTGCCTAGTTTAAAGGAGAAAAGCAACTTAGGTTTCACTCCTCTCTTTTGCAGAGCACCAGTCCAAAGAGGGGGAAAATTTTACTGCACAACTGTAGTGCTGCCTTTCCATTGTGCAAATGTACATGTACACCTCTCCCTCTCCTCCCTCTCTCACATACATACACACAGAACCATCAATTCTCCTTCTTGCATGCTCACTATAAAAGGGAAGGCGGATCAGCTGGAATAATATTTTCTAGATTCATTCCCACTTACCCATGAGAAGACAGAGTCCATAACATTAGTTCAAAACCTTGCTTTTACTAAACGCTAAGGAACAAAGAGCATTACTGTTACCAGCATTTCCCTGCTACATCCTACCAAGAAGGGTGGGAAGAAAGAAGAGTGAGCTTCCTTTTCCTTGTCCATCCTTCTGTGTTGAGAGGAGGAAAAGCTTGGCCAGCACTTTCAGTAACTCATCCCCGCGATAGGAACAGTCCTCCACTTCTCAAAGGCAACTCAGAGTCTGCTAAAGCAGAAGGAAGCTAGTGGGGTTGCACTTCGACCATTCCAACACTGCAGGGAAAGCAGAGGGGTGTCAGATGCAGCTCCCAATACCCTGTCAACAGCTGATTGAGAAAGGCGCTAAGAAGTAGGAAGCCTCTACTTAAGTATGACTTCTGTTCAATGCCATTTTTAATTGTAATCACCCAGTCTGGTTTCTCATTAAAACTGCTGCTTGGTGTTGCAGTTTTATATTTTAATGTACTGTCCTTTCAGACTTAAACTGTGGCTCCAAGCAACTGTTTTGATAAAAGCCTGGATCAGCCCCTTAGACTGAGGGTGGGGGAAGTAAACAATATAGAAGACAGGATATTTTAAAACAGTACTGTTATGGCGCCCTAGATCTTTGAACAAAGGTCCAGTAATGCAGCAGCAGTGAGAGGAGGAGACACCAACACACTCTTCGGTTCCTTATTATTTTTGTGTCATTTCCTATTAGTTCTTCACCTTTGGTCTTCCAGATGTTTTAGACTTCCTGAGTCTCTCAACAATAGCCATGTGGAAGGAAATTACTCAGTATTTAGAGTTAATTAGTACTGGTTAACTATTTACAAACATCTGTGAGAGGCTCAAAACAGTGTAAGTTATTGCTGAGGCTGGATTCCCTCAGAACTGCCCTCTTGCCCCGACTGTGAGCAACTCTAATAGCTTGCCTCTGATTCAGCAGTACTACTAGGAACACCACCTCAGGTCAAGCACACACACACACCCAATACTCCAAATCTTAAAACAGTCACATATCTAGGGCATTATTGCAGGCTATTCCTCATCCCATTCATGGGCCTTAAAATAGTTATGCCATATTGTTATGGGTAACATGTCCTCCAGCTAACATGCCAGTGTGATGATCTGTTTAAAAGCACCATCTCAAACCTAATTTCTCTGTGTTTCTCCACATGATTTGATACTATATAAGTTAAAAATAAAAATAATGCTGAGCTTTCACAATACAGAAAGCAAAACCTGCCCTGTCCTGAGACAACCAGCTGAAACTTTTATTGACTGGTATGGATGGCTTATGGGCCAAGTCAAAATGGAGAAGAGTCAGCAGTATATTCTGCTCCCAGTCGCTAGTGTCATAATGCACAGCCTTATGAAGCCCTCAGATTTTTCCTCC
This sequence comes from Pogona vitticeps, assembly GCF_051106095.1. Classification (NCBI taxonomy): domain Eukaryota; kingdom Metazoa; phylum Chordata; class Lepidosauria; order Squamata; family Agamidae; genus Pogona; species Pogona vitticeps. The sequence continues at coordinate 48,297,317 of NC_135784.1, read as the reverse complement.
TTTGAAGCATACAATGGTGCTTTTCAGCTGCACCATTGCAGGATCAAATTACAAATGGAAAGGATCGTAGCTCAGTGGCAGGGAACATATTTGGCATGCAGCAGATCTCAAGTTCAATTTGTAGAATCTTCCATTAAATGGTGAAGCTGGCAAAGATGTATTTGGGATCTGTTGCTCATCAGAACAAAGAATACTTGGATGGATGGATCAAAGATCTGATCAGTCATCTTCATATTTGCATAAGAATCCACCTTTCATTTTGACTGAGCCTACTCAGTGATCTACATCAAATCATTCCCTGTAAGGTACAATTGTTTATCTAAGGACTAGCACAAGGCTCACAATCCAAAGCCAGGTTTATTGAAGATTTATTAAAATCAATGAGACTTAAGTCAATTAGAACTATTAAAGGTAGACTTCAATGGTTGTATTGAATCTGGGTCCAATCCATCACAATCCAGCAAAGAGGAATGTAGTCAAGTGACATGAAATAAAGATTACAAAATATTGTGCAGATTGCAAAACTGATATTAAATATAATATTAAAATAGAATGTTCTGCTGAAGATACAGGCATGCTTGTCTTGAAAGGACACAAGGAAACTTTCCCATCACAACTGGTGTCCACTAGCTAGTTTCAGAATCAAGGAACAGGAAGCGCCTTTAAGGGGATCTCATCACATTACTTAACCTACATCTGAAGTGACCCCTGTACACATAGCATTCCTGTTGAAATGAACCCAGTAGAGCTTAATCCTGTACTAAAATATTATGTCAAATATTCTAGTAATACAGACTATTCCTTCTGGTTGATGAGCATAAATCCCACAGGAGAATTGCTATAAAGATGTATACCACAAACAGCATAAATAATTCCATCTGCCTGCTCTCAGTTACATAGATAATGTTTTCTACCAGTGCTTATCCCTACCCACACAACCACTCCAAAGCATTTTCTTTTCATCCACACAGAATGCTTCCTGCACACCAAGCCGTACTACATGTGGTTCTGATTTGATAAACACCTCGCAGAGTTTCCTTGAACTGGTAAGCATTTCAGATTGTCAGCTGGTCATTTTATCCAGCTGCTAAACTATGTTGCTCTTTTTAAAAAAGAGAAAACTAGCCTGAATCTTTTTCACAGCTGGTGGCACATTCCCAGACACAAGCTATTATGTCTCATTTAAGAGAAAATCCTGCCATTCTGCTATTGGCTCTAAGATTATAGGCGTAGCCACCACACAGTTATGGCTGTACTTATCCTGAAGCAACAAATGGTGGAGAATGCATCTTCTGTGGGGCATGTCATTACAGCAGCGGTCTCCAACGTTGGGCCTCCAGAGGTTCTCGGACTACAACTCCCAGAAGCCTTCACCACCACCTCTGTTGGCCAGGATTTCTGGGAGTTGAAGTCCAAGAACCTCTGGAGGCCCAAGGTTGGGGACCACTGCATTACAGCTATTAGTTGGTTGTTGGGGGTTTTTTGGGCTCTTTGGCCGTGTTCTGAAGGTTGTTCTTCCTAACGTTTCACCAGTCTCTGTGGCCGGCATCTTCAGAGGACAGCACTCTGTGCTCTGGTCTTAAGCTATTAATTAATGATGCTGTAATTTTATCCCTGAAACCTGTCACCTCGAAGTGACAAACTGAAGTCTCTCCTTGTTCCTTTTACTCAAGTGGACCTTTTTGATAGGTAATCGTTTTTCTTGGCAGAGTCAACATTTGTTGTTTACACAAATTCCTTGAATTCATGAAATTAGTTAGCTTTCATGATATGAGTCCGGAATGCTTATCCTTGTGCATCAAAGATGAAGCCTTCAGTTTCTTTCTTGATAGTCGCCAGTTTTAACCACGCTCAAATTAAATTATTGTCAAGTTTTCCATCAATACAATATTAATCAGATATAAATGCAGTTAATATTGTCATTTAGGCTTCATTTTCCTTCCTGAACTCTGTTGTGTTTGTAGTCATCCATGACGTCCAATTTTCTGTACAGTATTAAATATATAATATGTCCACATAATCTTTTGGATGTAGTGTGTGATGTATGTTCATTAATTTCATGTTTTTCAATCTAGTTTTTCTGAATCACTTTGGATCCAGTCTGTTATTAAGCTGGGTATCTAATTACTGGAACTGTCTGTATATTTATGGCTTTGATTGTATTTCCTTCATTTAATTTTTGCTTTCAAAATTTGCTGCAGTCTTTTGATGTATTCCCTTCTGTCATGTCTTTAGCTTCTGTACACAGGAGATTATCTGCTTCTAGTATTCCAAGGTATTTATAATTGTCTTCCCTTGATAATGATTTTATGGTATCACCATTTTAGCTCTGTTCTGTCTAGTTTTTGGATCTTGCTGTGTTGTATGGAGAGAACTGCACATTTGTTAAGTCCAAATTTTATCTGGATATCTTTGCTAAATATTTGCATTCTATTTAGCATTGGTTCTGGTTCAGTAGAACTTTTTGCATGTAGTTTTAGGTCATCCGTGTATAACAGATGACTGATTTTTTCCTGCTTGATCTGAAACATGGTAGCCCAATCCAGCTTTATTTAAAATTATTGACAAGGAGATAAGTCAGACGTTAAATGGTAATAGTGATCATTTGCCCTAGTTTTTTTCCTCTTTGCTGGAAGGATTGTTTTAAAATGTACCAATTATGTATTATTTCATTCCTTATTGTTTCACTTTGTGTGAACATTGATGTCAATTTATTTCCTTTGTGAAGGGATTGGGCTTTGGGGCACTTGTACCCTTCTTATTTTTTTTAAAGGGATATTGATAAATCGCTACTAGTAGCTGTCACCACCATCACAAAAACAACAGGAATACATTGCCTTCCCTTCAGATTTGTGGGTGAAAGAGGGCTTGAGCAGAGAGGGGGGCATTTCCTGCTTTGAATTGTAAAGAAGGGAGTGTTGCATTAATGAGTCATCTCTCTCTTTTTTAAAAACCTGCACTTCACAATACAGTACTTTGCAAGTCTTTTAAAACCCACTTCCAACTCTTGATGCTGTTCAAAAGGGAAAAGAAAAAAGAAAGCCAAGAACTGAGAAGGAGAGATACGTAGGGAAATAAGAAAAAGGGATAAGCGAGTAAAGGAGGGAAGGGAAAAGGGGAAGAAGAGAAGACTTGTACCGTTTTATCAATATATCACTTTTGTTTTTAAAATGAAAAGGACAAGAAGGCCCTGATTACCCCATGAAACAGTACAGAATTTGAAATGATACAAAATTAAAGAGCAACGTAGCCTGCTATAAGGATTCAACTAGAAAGAAATGTAGTGAAGCAGTTCAAAACAATGTAAATGCTTCCACTGAGATATATATATACACCACATGACTCTCTAGGCTGCTGGAGAGTTGGATGTAGCACAGAAATCTACCTCTTTTATAGAAAACAGTCCAGAAGCCATTCCTACAGTAAAATATTCATTAGATTGCACTCAGCTTGTGGAAAGGTATGACAGGCATTTGTAACTATGTACATTTAAACCTATGCCAGAAATAGCAAGATTAATTTAATGTGATAGTAAGCCTCCTAGCTGTAGGGAACAATCATCTGTGTCACTGCCAGCACACCTAGTTTCATTTCCTGCCTAAATGAAAATAGATCCAGTGAAATGTTGGAAGTTACAAACCGTTTATTATTATTCTTGACTCTGGATTGTTCTGAAAAATCACTGGGAAGCCACTATATAAGTCAAATGCATGTCCATGAAACAAAATGTCAAATAACTAATGTCTTAGGCAACACAACTATGTCAGGGAGGAGAACCGTAGCTAAGATTTACAAATAACAGATGATGTCTCGCATATGAGCCTCTTAGGACTTAAAAGCAATGTCTCCTAAGATGCTGGTTCCAGGAAATTTGTGGATCTTCTTGCTGCCCTTAGATAGGACATGGTAACATTCTGTCATTTTTTATTGGTGAGGAAGCAAAAGCTGGCAGAAGACATTTTGCATTCCATTCTACTTTCAGAAGCCAGCTACAGATGCCATTGAAGCTGCACTGCCGATCCGTGACATGGCATCCTTCATTTTCTCTGAGGCAATCCTTCATTTCCTCTCTGCCTTGTATGACATGACATCCTTCATTTCCCATTGTGTGTGTTTTTTTTGGGGGGGAATAGTACACCCTACACTCCATTGTTGACAACAAGGAAGCCAACCCCTCCAATTAGACACAAAAGTAACTTGTCACAGATAATGTTGCTACTTCTAATGAGCTGTTTCCAAGCTCCAGTTTTGTAGCTCTGGCTCAAACTGCAAAATGTATTGGATTAACCCTATTCTGAGTATTAAACCTAATACACTAGGTAATGCACCAAGAGCCTGACAAAATGGTCTTGTATCAAGTTGAAATTACTGTAGTGTGTGACAGAAATCAGGATTAAACAAAATGACCTAATCCAGAAGTGTTTTGTTTGTTTTTTAAAGGCAGGCGAATCATTGTTATTGGTGTGAATTCCTTCAGTGAGGGGAAGCAGTTAGGGTGTCCGGGAGGAATAACAGGTCCTACTTAAATTATCTAATTACACTGCCATTTGGGGTAGGAAAACTTATTTGCAGAGGTCAGATCGGTATCTGCATCTGTGCCTTGAAATGTAATTGCCTGTTAAAGGTGGAAGAGCAATAAAATATGTCTACCTTTTAGGTTCTAGGAAGAAGGGCAAGGAGTGAAATATACTTGACAGATTAAAAGGATGGAGAATGTCCATTCACTAAACACAGTTGGCACATGTTCTTCTTTAAGTTCAGTGCCTTCAGGGTGAAATAAATAAATAAATATGGCATTGACCTTTGTAAACAAGTAAACACAACCACCGTGTGACGTTTGAGATATTCTTCCACCTTGAAAAACCTCTTGGAAAGACCACAGTAACAAAAGGGGCTAATAAGTGTAGCAAAGTTATTCAGAGAGGAAGTGCACTGAAAAACTGGGACCTTGCCATTTCATGGATGTTTTCAACTTGCAAAATGTGTGGAACCTGGGCTACTGAAACCAACTTTCCCTGATGCCGCTGTTTCTTTAATATCACTATCCCAGAAAGTAGGTTCAAGGAAAGGGAATTAACCGTATTATGAAGTACGATTAAGCTCCGCAATCTCTTTTTCTCTTGTGCTGGTAGATACTTTGCTGCAGGCCTGTGCGCATGTCTTTATAAAAGATTTGCATGTAATCCTATCAATGGGCCTATTAAGTTACCATACCCTGTGGACGACCCATATAAAGCAGTTATCATAGATAACAGACACACAGAAGGTTTCAGAGATCCGCCACTAATGGTGGGAAGGCACGACAAGAGATTCTGGACAAGTCTGCTCAAAACATTCTATTTTTCTACTACAGTTCTTCAACACACCCACCAGCATCGTTCCATTCTGTACATACTGACATAGGTTTCAGAAACACTTGACGTTCCAAACCCTGCAGCAACAATAATGGCGTGCCTTCACTGCTCCCTAAAGTAACATGCAAAAAGAAAACCACAATGCATTTATAATTGATAATCTGTTAATAACATATTACTAATGTGTTGGTCAGAAAGTAATATGTTGCTTGCCTAAAAACTGCTTCTTTGAAATGATGTTCCAAGGTCTCCTTAGCCCAAGAGAAATGTGTTTAAGAGGCCTTCTTGTGTGACAGCACAGAGAGAGAAAAATGTAAACTTGCTCATACTCACTCACTGTGAAGTTGCGCCAGGGAATTTGAGTCTGTTCAATTTAAGTGGTCACACTTAAATCGAATTGCATGCAGTTCTTCTTACAGCTGTGCAGGTGGTGGTGGTCAAAAGAGCAGAATTAATCAAGCAAAGAGCCAGGCTTTTTCCTGATTCAGAATGCAACTACACTGGCAAACCAAATCCCTCTGATTCGGGTTAGCTGTGATTAGGTTTGCAGCCTATATTGCTGCTGAATTCAGTCAGTCATCACACAGAGGCTGCAAATTGGTTTGAGAGTTCAGTGTTCAAATTCATTGTGATGCAATTCACATTTCAGCCCACCACCCCGCTCTCCTTCTTACCTTCCTTCCTCTCGTCTCACTTCTGCTGATCGTTTTATGTTTCATTGTCAAACTATTTGGTTTTGAAAGGGTTCTTCTTAACGTGTTCAGAAATATCCAATACAGTGGTGCCTCGCAAGACGAGTGCCCCGTTTAACAATGAAATCGCATTACGATGAACTTTTTGCGATCGCAAAAGTGATTGCTTTACGATGGTTTCAATGGGGGAATTTCGCTTTGCAATGATCGGTTCCCTGCTTTGGGAACTGATTCTCGCAAAATGACGATTTTCAGCCAGCTGATTGGCAGTTTCAAAATGGCCGCAGGGTAAAAAAAATGGCTCCCCACTCTTTTCTAGGACGGATTCCCCGCTGCACAGGCAGCGAAAATGGCCACACTATGGAGGATCTTCGCTGGATGGTGAGTTTTAATTGGGTTTTAATGCATTTCTATGGGCTTTTTAATTTCACATTACAACGTTTTCGTTCTACAGTGATTTCGCTGGAACGAATTAACGTCGTAATGCAAGGCACCACTGAATCACAGAAACACCTTTTATTTCATCTGGTTGTTTCTGTTTTGTTTGTTAATTTTAAAAAAATATTGTTTGGAAGTGATCTGGACCTTAAAAAGTATATCAACACAATGATAAGACTATAAGGTGATTCAGTGCTAATCTCATATATGTAAACAATATTTCAAAATGGAGGACAACAGGGGGGAGGAAGGAACAGGGGGACAGGTGTTCCTGCAGTCTTAACATCACACCCCACCTACCCACACCAACAGAACAGCACCCTCACACACAGCCCTGTTATTACAAGAACAAAAAAATTGATGTCATGGGGAAAAAATCAATTTGAATTATTCCAACATGGAAAAAAGTAGAAGCCCCCAGCAACATGGGAAAAAGCCATGTTCAGAGCCAAAAGGATGGGGTTGATTTGGCACTGCGAGTTAAACCGCAGAAGCCTCTGTGCTGCAAGGTCAGAAGAATTGCAGTCGTAAGATCAAATCCATGCGACGGAGTGAGCTCCCGTCGCTAGTCCCAGCTCCAACCTAGCAATTCGAAAGCATGTAAATGCAAGTAGATAAATAGATACAACTACGGTGGGAAGGTAACAGCATTCCGTGTCTAGTTGCGCTGGCCATGTGTCCACGGAAGATTGTCTTCGGACAAAACGCTGGCTCTATGGCTTGGAAACGGGGATGAGCACCGCCCCCTAGAGTCGAACACGACTGGACAAAAATTGTCAAGGGGAACCTTTACCCTTACCTTGTGCCATATAATCAGAAAAAAAATACTTCAAATTGATTCATAATATAACAATAACATATTATTGTTACTGAAATGAAGTGAAAGGATTTGAATTTTTTTAAAGTAGAAGGGTGATCCCTTTTCTAAATTTTCTAAAGTTTGATTTATTGTTGTTTTTTGTAGTGCTATTATTATACTATTTTATTTTGATGTTGCTTTTGACTTTATGGCAAGGAAATGGAACACAATCATGTTTTCTATTAGGCTCAGTGAACTAGCCTAGGCTGCCCTGTCAACCCCATCTCACCTTGCTTTTATAATACCTTGAATAGTCAATACAATGAATGGGTTTAGAATTTAAGTCCTCTTGTTTGTTTCATATTGCTTTCCAATGCATCCAGTTACTGCTGCATGTTACATACAGCACTGATGTTACCTGTCTGTCATGGGTTTGGAGGGAAAGTTCCATCCTATGGGGAGTGGAAGGCGGGACATCAGGAGGAGGGGCTGTACTGTATATATATGGGGATCCTGTGTGGAGAAGTTTAGAAGCTAGAAGGAGAAGAGAAGAGCTGAGAGAAGAAGCTTGAGTGGGAGTCTGTGTGTCAGACAGGGTACTACTGTGTGTCAGTCAGTACCAACCTGATAGGTTCAGGTGTCTGTATGGTTAGCCAGAACTGATAGGTTCAGGGTCTGTGCTTCAAGTTAAGTGTTCTGTGTGAACTTACCTGGTGTATGTATGATTGAGACTAAGCCACGTTACTGTATCTTATTCCCTTGGTCATTTTATTTTCCCTGTGTGTTGTTTAAATAAACCTTATTCCTTTATTTGTTAAAAATCCATTCCTGGTCTGAGTGACTCCTTACAGGGAATGGTTGGTGGCAGCTTAGTGAAACTGTGGCATATCCCAGTAGGTCTGGGTTTGTCACATTGAATTCATGGGGATGCTGTATAACTGGGAACAGGAAATCCAATACTCCTTTAATAGGAAGTTTCGAACCCCAAGTGGCAACTCCATTCTCCATCTCTGGCAACTCTTTACCTGAAACTAATAGTAGTGGTTGAATGTATCATGAATTGCTTGATTTTAATTCATCTCTCCTCCAATGTCAGTCCCTTATTTGAGAGTACTACAATTTAAAATTTGGTACTGCACTACCAATCTATTAAGGAAAGGAAGAAAGTGAGAAGGCAGTCTTTCAGTGGAGCCATGGAAGTGGGGATGCTGAGGAGCACATAAGGCGTGCTGTGAAAGGTACAAGGGTCCATTTTGCTTTGCACATGAGAACTGGCTCAGCACTGCTTAAGAGCCTGATGTTGGACCTGACCAAGTTCCATTGTGAGAAAAATCTCCCCAGAAGCCTTCCTCACCATCTGCTTTACCTCCAATGAATTGTACAAAGCAAGGAGGTGGAGGATAGGAAAGTTTTGAAGAAAGCCAAACCAGTTCTTGGCCAGTTTCAGCTTGGCCTGGAAGCCAGTTCTGAATGGGCTGGAATCTTGTCCAAAATGGATACCTGTAGAGGAGAAGAGACCTCTGAAACACAGAGGTCTCTTCTCCTCTGCTGGTATCCATTTTGCTTTTCATTCATCTCAAACTCTCTGTATTTATTGTGCACCAAAATGTACATATCTTTTATTAGGTATGATGGTAATACTATAAGTTGCATTCATTAATAATATGTATATCCCACTGTGAAAATGTGACGTCTGTACCTCCAACCATGCATAAACTTCAGGAAAGAAATTCTGAAATTATTATATCCTGAATATGTGGAATGTTGGCTTATATAATTATGCAAAAGGATAGGCTTCTTTTTAGAGGAAAGATAGACTCCGTAACAACATTAGCTGGATACCAGCATGGGCATGAGGCCTGCTCCCTGACTAAGCAAGAAGGTCAAATCAGCTCTAATTTATAATTAAAGCCATTTATTAAAGACAGATCAAATCACAGAGATGTCTGGAAATGACAGGCTGCTTTTATAATAAATTAAACAAATAACCGTTAACTTACTAATGTTGCAGAGTTTGAGTTTCTTGGTTAAGTTCCTCTAGCTGCACAGCAGTAGTGCAAGGATTGATGAAGCAGAATTAGCTTCAAATTCCCCAGAGTAGTCCTCCGTTTTCTCTCATCAACTGGCATGTAGAGTCTCAGTAACTCACTCTGAGGCATTAGTAAGAGAAATAACAATGAGCTAACAACATGGCTGACTGCTTTTAGCAACAGCCCCCAACAGACTCACTTCTTTCAACAGGGAAAAGAGAGGGAAAGAAAAGCCCTCAGCAGGGAGGTGGAGAGGCAGGGAAAGAAATATTGGTTAGTATTGTTAGTGACTGACACAGTCACCTCAGCCCAAATGTCCCTCCCAGTCATACCCAATAGAGGTATCATGTGAGATGAAAAATCTCCAATAACATAGTAGGATCTCAGAAATAATTCCTTGGAGCATCAGCTTTCAGTGGACCAAAGCCTCTGAGGCCAGGAATGGGCAAAATGCAGCCCTTGGGATGTGTGAGACTTTCAAGGGGAAACATTGTAGTCCTCCAGCACTCCTGTGGCTAAAACCCCTCCCAATAATATCAAATGAAGGATTCTGTGTTCTCTTCATGTCAGAAGATCTTCCCTTAGCTTTTTTGAGAGGTGTTTCAGAAAAGGACGAAGGATTGGATTCACAGCACTTACTTTTCCACCCAGGAGATGAATATAACATACATGCCTCTTCCATCCTTCACAACATTCTGGCAGGGTAGATTAGTCTAAGAGGCAGTGATTGGCCCAAGGTTACCCAATGAACTTCAAAGTTTAGTAAAGGATGGAACTCTGTGGTCTCAGATCTGAGCAGATCCAAGAGTCTGACTGTGTTATAAACACAGAGTGGACAGAGTCACCAACTGCAGGATTTAAACGAAGCAAGTCAGACGGTTGTAATTTAGGAGTGATACGCAGATAAGACTTGATTATAATTCAGGAGGCCAGGAACCTTTTAGATTGGTTTTATTTATGGGTCAGAAGCATCTGCTGAAAGTGTCTGGTACTAATTGCTCCTTAATGAAGCCTATCTCATTGGTTTAAAAATACCTCGAAGGATGCTTTCCGGGCAAAAGGCCAGTGCTTTTCTTCTAATACCTTACAGCCATCATTGATTAATGATGCAGCTCTGGAGTCATTATATGAACTTTTTGGATAAGACTTTTTTTTTCAAATCAAGGAAAATAATGTAAGAGTTATTTGTATTAGGAAGCCAAGAACACTACAAGCTCTTCTTCAAAAGGTAAAGAGTGAATGGCATATCATGAATGTTAACACCTCTGGGACAAATTAGGGAAATGTATTATTTTATTTATTATTTCTTTGTTCCATTTTTACCCCGCCCATCTAGATTTGGGAATCTACTCTGGGCATCTTACAGAATATAGAGATTAAAAACAGCATTAAAATGACGTTGATCATAAGAGCAAAAAGATCAATAAACAAAACCAAGGATCCAAGATGGGATAAAGAAGCTGTGTAATGGGAGGGGGGGAAGGCCTGCCGGAAGAACATAGAAAGCAACATGCTGCAAGCAAAAGACAGATTGTTGTTATCATCAGAAAAGTCTTCTTCCATCCACTGCCATCCCCAAATAATAATGCCTGACAATAACATCTGAAGTTAGTAGTATGGCACGTAGAGCTGATGGAATTCATTGCCACAAGATGTGATAGTGTAGAACACTGTCTTATACTACTACTAGCCATGATAGGCAACTACACTCTCGTTATTCAGCTTCTCTGCATTTCTGAATAAAGAGGAGATATGGCTAATATCTTCATATATTTGTAACATAGATACTGGAGTAAATTTGTTTTCTGTTGCTCCTCATAGTAGGACCTGTACTAATAAGTTCAAATTACAAAAAAGGAGCTTTGAAATAGTGGGCACTATTGATCTGCTTTGTTGTTGTTTAGTAGTTAAGTTATGTCTGACTCTTCGTGACCCCATGGGCCAGAGCACACCAAGCCCTCCTGTCTTTCACTGCCTCCCAGAGTTTGGTCAAATTTATGTTGGTAGCTTCGATGACACTGTCCAACCATCTCGTCCTCTGTTGTACCCTTCTCCTCTTGCCCTCACACTTTCCCAACATCAGGGTCTTTTCCAGGGAGTAACTGCAGAAGAAGATCCCCTGATAATAGAAAAGCAGTAAGTACCACCAGTACCTAGATTTTACCATAAGTAAATAATGTCATTTTAGTCATGAAAGGTGGAGCTAGAGTTTGTTAACACTGCAGTTATTGATCAGGAAGACTTAGGGTATCATCTTCGGTTTTTCAGGGTATCTTTTCAGGATTCCTCTGCTCTTTCTTAATGAACATTAAATCTTTAGTTCTTGTTGTGCTCTATCTTATTTTTTGTTGGAATTAATCTTTCAAATATATTTAACTTAACTAGAACCTTTCTTGTTTTTGAGCATCATCACAGGAAGGACAGATCATTCCGATCTTATAAATAGGTGAATGAAATGTAATAGGCCACTTACAGGATGTATAAGTTAATATGGTAAAGAGATCTAAGTGTGCTAAGGAAGTTGAGAACAATACCCTAATGAGCCTAGACTCTTTGGTGATTCCTAGCAGGGTTACCAAAGGTGGAATTTAGACTATCTGTCTAGATAGGTATAAATCTAATAAAATAAATAAAATAGATAAATATTATAAGCTAAGACACCAGGCATGCAGAAGTGATCCACTGTCACTTCTTTTTTGAATACCCTTTCTGAATACACTACCCTGAATACCCTCACATATCATCAATATGTGATGATATTGAAGGAGAGTGGGACTTGTTGACACTGAGACTAAGAGAAAATGGATTCTGTCAGGTTTCAAAGTGAAAGGAGTTGAAGACATGGGAATGTGGTAAAAGCTGAGAGGCTGTTTTTCCTAATTTACAGCCAGGCTGGTACAGAGCGAATCCTGGTAAGAGGCAAGGCCAAAGAGGCCCCAGTGCGAAGACCCAATAAATTTCCATCTAATTGGAATGGAGATAACCCACCTGCTACTCCATGAAAATTGGAGGCGGAGTGAGCAGTTACGGCTTTTTGAGTTAATTGGTTTACAGCCATGAAGAAGCAGGTCCAAGGAATGTAGAAAAATGGATGATGGGCTATGTGGGAAGGAACTTCTTTCCTAAGAGAAGTTCTTGATGGATTGTGTTATGTAGCTGGATGGTATATATATATATATATCACTCGCTCTAAGCAGTAAAGACGGCCGAGGGACCTAACACTGAGAGAGGCCCGGAAAGAAAGAACAAGAAACTGGGTCTTCTCGGCAGTGGCCCCTCGACTTTGGAACAGTTTGCCATCAGATATCTGCCTGGCACTCTCGCTGGGTGTTTTTAAGAGCCAATTAAAGACTTGGCTCTTTAGGCTGGCCTTACTTCCTGTCAGTATTTGACTTTTACTTTTACTTAGTTTTTTGTCTATTTTCCCATCTTGATCAACACTAATATGTCGATTTAATTTATTCTTTTAACTGTTTTTATGATTGATTTTATTGTGACCTGCCCTGAGTAGACATTGTCTAAAAAAGATCCTCGTGGCGCAGTGGTTAAAACGCTGTACTGCAGCTAAAACTGTGCTCACGACCTGGGGTTCAAATCCCAGGTAGCCGGCTCAAGGTTGACTCAGCCTTCTGTCCTTCCGAGGTCGGTAAAATGAGTACCCAGCTTGCTGGAGCGGGGCAATGTGTAGCCTGTATAATTAAATTGTAAACCGCCCGGAGAGTGCTTGTAGCACTATGGGGCGGTATATAAGTCCAAAAAAAAGAGGGCGGGATAAAAGTCGAAGGAAGGAAGGACGGAAGGAAGGAAGGAAGGAAGGAAGGAAGGAAGGAAGGAAGGAAGGAAGGAAGGAAGGAAGGAAGGAAGGAAGGAAGGAAGGAAGGAAGGAAGGAAGGAAGGAAGGAAGGAAGGAAGGAAGAAAGAAAGAAAGAAAGAAAGAAAGAAAGAAAGAAAGAAAGAAAGAAAGAAAGAAAGAAAGAAAGAAAGAAAGAAAGAAAGAAAGAAAGAAAGAAAGAAAGAAAGAAAGAAAGAAAGAAAGAAAAATATAGTATGATAAGGAAGAAAGAGGTGGGGCTAGCCCACTTTAGTTTAGCTTTGTAGTGTTTCTTATTTTAATGGGAAATAACTGTTTTATTTAACTATTGTAACCTTTGAACATGTCTTTATGCTGTGCTTAAGCAAACAAACTGTTTCTATGAAACTTTATTTTCTTAATAAAAAATAATTATAAAAATCCTAATTGAGGACTAGTCTCTTGGACCAGCAAGGTTTGGGTAAATCCAGAAGAGTGGAAAAGGTCATTGATTCAATACCATAAAGAAGTCCTATTTAAATGAGCTGTTGTGAGTTCTAAGGAATCACAAAGCCCATGTTGAAGTACTTCCAAAGTACTGAGTAAAGCAAAGTGTTCTTTAAGGGTCAGGCTTGTTCAAAGAACTTTTGCTATGCGCTGCTGAGGCTTGAGGAATTACCTCAGTACAGGGTGGTAGGTTTGTGGCCTGTGGAACTCCCTGCCCAAATGCCTTACGCTCCTTAGGGAGGCTTGAGCATCACACAATAAACCTATGATAAGATAATCCAAAATCAAACAAGAGACATTGTTGAAAGATGAGACTCCCAAGCCAGAAGGCATTTAGTCAGCTGGAGAAGAGCTGAGTATGATTAGTGCTGTTCTTAATGAAGAAACAGGACTAAACCTGGAAGAATTTTTAGCTGCTCATGTGCACAGATTGAAGAGGAAAGCCTAGAACTTCATGAGAAATATAACAGGAACTTGGAATGTATGAATCAAACTTGAAATTATGAAATGAGAACTGCAATATATTGATGTCATAATACTTGTGTGAATACAAGTGGATCAGAATAGGAAATTTTAAGTCAGAAAATTGCAGGGTTTGCGAATGATCAAATACAAAATAAAACCAAAAAGTGTGGTTTGAACACTGAGGTTTGATGTAGCACAAGTAGTTAGGGGTTATAATGGAAAGCATCAATGATAAATATCAATCATAGGAAAGTCAACTCTACGCTCCAACTACAAATGCTGATGAAGAAAACAGAAGCATTTATGAAAGTGTGAAGAAAAGTGATCACAATGAAAGAGAATATGCCAAGAGGTGACTGCAACATGAAAGTGGGAAACAAAGAAGAATCCCACCTCATCGGATAATTAGTTTTATGAGTTAGAAATTAAGCAGAAGAGTGACTTATACAATTTGTGAAGCTAATCATTGGTTTATTGCAAATATATGCACTAGAGTTGGGGAGAGGGGAACTACATAGTGGCAACCATCACTGGAAAAAAATTAAAAGAGTTTCAAAAGAAGAGCAGTGCATGTGTATCAGTGCTTAGAATATTTTGTGGCTACAGTAAAACCAAAGTGAATTATACACGCCTGATTATAGGCAGTAAGAAGTAGACTCTATGTTGGTGACTTCTGTAGACTGGATCGTTATCCTCATGTCTTTCATGGAGGAAGAAGAATTTGAAACAAAATGTGATGAGCACTTGAAAAAGGCAATTTTAAAACATTGAGGACAAACTGTCAAAAACATGAATAAATGAATAAAGGAGAGTCCCTCCTCTCTCTGCATCTTGACACTAAAGTGTTCTAAGTAATCAGGATAATAGTCTGTTGATACCGATGCTTCAGAAATAAAAAGAACATTAGGAAAATAAAGGTACTTTCCATGTTTATTTATTTATTTTGGGGCTGTAAAGTATGGCATGATGTGAAATGTAATGTACAAAGCACTAACAAAAACAACAACACTTATACTCCGTGGAAAATAGAAGCCTTTGTTTTTGCTGATCAAAATGCACCACTCGAGATACTACTGTAAATGAGGGTTATAGAAAACCCACCCAGAGAAATGGAAAAGATTAATAAAGGATGTACCCAATAAAACAAACATGGAAAATATCAAGCAATCAGATTAGTCAAAGCGAAGAGAAAGATGCCATTTGTTTGGGAAAGGATTCTCTAGTGGCTTGAATAGACCATGCAGAAGTTTTGCAAATTTCACAAACATTAGCAATGTGCACCTGCCGTCACCTGTAGGTCCACAATTGGCAGGAAGCTTCCCACAGGGAAAGGTTGTCACCTAGCCAAAAATAATATTACCTGGCTTCATAGATCATCATCAAATGTTGAATGAATAATTAGTCATAGATAGATGTTGACATAGTCATCCTAGGGAACAATGTGAAGCAGACAAGGTGATAAAGCCTATCCTTGCCAAAGCTCCATCTTCTACACAAATCTTCAAGCTACAGAGTTTTGAGTGCCAGTTGGAAAAGTAAAATGGAGTGCACACTTGGGATGGACTGTACCACCCTGAATCACAGCATAGCTGGACTTCCGGTATAGGAAATGCTGGAACACTCTGGAGATACCAGTAGTTTCAGATCATTGAAAATGAAGACCCCCCCTTTGCTTTTCCAATGTTTCTTTTCCTTTGTAAACATCTGTGTTCTCTAATAGCATGTTGGACGACACTGAATTTCCATTTCATATCAACATCTGGAAGCCATTTCCTCAGGTATTCGTCGCCCATTGACATCAAGACATACATGCGGGTTTTGGAAATCTCTCCAGAAGCTGCATTAAAAGGACGAGTCTGCAAACTGGCTTCCCTTCCTTAAAATGCTTACATAGACAAGAGCACCTGCCCCCAGAAAAAGTACCTACTCAAGGTTGGTTGATTATTGGATAACAGAATGAGATTCTTCCTGATCAGACTTGTATGTTGCCAAGAAGATTAAACAGACAGCTCATACATCTGTTGAACTATAGGTGTAAAACACAGATACTGAGAAAATATAAGACTATATTGACTCTTACTTCTCACTTTCTGCTATAAACAGAATGCACACACACACACACAAATTTACAACACTGCAATGGTGGTTCACCCAGCCACCTACATCTTCCCATTTCTCTATGGTAGCTTGCCTTTGTCCAAACTGATTGCTGGCCTACAGGAGAAAAATGCTACTGAGTGGTAAGTGTAAAGCAGTCCCTGTTCTGTTCTGGAAACTCTTGTGAGGATTACAAAAATCCCCATGTCAGAATTATATTATCCAATGGCTTTTTCAACTTTGTGTAATCTGTTTCATCATGTGAAAACCATGGCAGCTGTGTGACAGAAGGAGGAAACGTTTAAATAATTGCCAAAAATCACCCCCCAGCTGCTGACATACTCTCCCTTTCACAGTCATAAATTGAACAACAGGAGTTTAGGGAATTAGTGGGTGTTTCATATGTAGGAAACAGTGATCACTGGGAATATATGTGGAATTTGGGATACCACTGCATTAAGATTTTCAGTTTTTCCTTACCTTTAAGGAATATTTGTGGAATAGTGTATTTCTTCCCTCTCATAACGTTATGTCCATAATATCTAACCAGAGTCATCACATCTCTCTCTCTCTCTCTCTCTCTCTCTCTCTCTGTGTGTGTGTGTGTGTGTGTGTGTGTAAATGCTGATATGGCTGTTCTATCATAGATAACCTACTCTGTCTAATCTACATTGTGATCTTATCTTCAGCAAGCTAATACTTCTTGACATTTACTCCCATGTCATGCTGCCGCATACAAAACACTGCAATTTATTCATATAGAATTATGGGAAGATTTCCTGAGACAGCTGCTGAACAAAAGTAATATTAAGTGGGCACATATACACACTAGAGGTATTTTCCCTCCAAACTCTGAGGTACAGAACTTTAGCAGCACCACCCCTAAGTAAATTGTTCTGCTCGCAGGCAGTAGCTTATTAAATAAAAATGGAATACTGACGCCTACATTTGGGTTTCTCAGTATGCTTTTATAGTGCATTAAAATAATGTAAAAGATAAAATGTTGTTTCCAGGATAGACTTCACGGCTGCTTCATCGAGAGTATGGGAAGAAACAACCAAATATTAGATTAATCCCAAGTACATTCTATCAAGGACATGTGAAAGGAAAAATTAACTTAATTCTTCTGGCTTTGCTTGTTTCCATTTATTGTTTATTCTAAACCAACATAAGCCACTCAAGCTGCCAACATTTTAAAAATAAGACCATGGAAAAACACATAAATATTTCAGTGAAGACATATTCAAACCTATACAATTTAAACTAACATTGAAATGATACCACCCAGAGTAGACATGTTCTAGATGGGTGGTATATAAATCTAAAAAATAAATAAAATATAAATAAATACACAGCACACGATTCAAATCAACAAACATCTAACATAGCTGGCATAAAAAATCAATTAGCATAAAGAGATGTCTCTTCATGTTAATTAATTACAATTATGGGCTGTCAAGGCAATTCCAACTCATGGTGACACTTCCCAGGGTTTTCTACATATAGAATACTCAGAAATGGTTTAGCGGGGATGCTCTGGAACTCCACAACTTGCTGAAAGCTACACAGGCTGGCTGTTTTTTCAGGTGTTAGTATTAAAATTGAATGGATGGATGGATCAATCAATTGATTGATCAATGAATAGTGGTAAATCAAACTCTCAACCTCTGGCTCTCAACCTACCGAAATCATACTCTCAACCTACCGAACTCTCAGAAGTATCAAGCCTAAATCCTACTTGTTCGTTGATCACAATTTTTAAGTAAGGTTGGGGCTCATCCAGATCCTGGAAGCACCCAGAATCCTTCACCTTCACAAGAAGCAAAAAGACAATTCTATTTGTGTGCATGCCTTGCCTCTACAAGTGTTAATATAAATGGGTTTATCATACTTGTTTTTACTAGCATATTGCAAAGTACACAGCAATTTTGATATAAGGCAACCCTTATAGTGGCACTACCTATAGTTAATTGTATCCACTAATTATTTGTTTCTAAAGCACCGAGGAGGAACTCTTTTTGGCAGAAACAGTAACAGTAGTAGAATTAGTAAATGAGGGAAGGCAGTGGAGGGAGCAATTTCCACATCTTTTTTTTTTAATTTTTAAATTTTATTTCAACTACAAACAGATATCTAAAATACAATACAGACACCCCAAACCCTCCCGCCCCCTTTGAGGACAGAGATTCAGACCTCATTACATTCCAGCTTTCCCAAACTTCAGAGAGCATTGAAAGTGAAAAGAGAAGAAGAAGAAAAAACAACGCCCATCAATCATTTTGCCCTATCTTCAAGTCTGACCCTGGGCCCAAGCTTGTATTAAGTTCCAACTTTGTTTTGCATAGTCTCTTGGTTGATCTCGTAGCGCTTCTGATAATGTATCCAGTTCTATAATGTCCAACAGCTTCTTCAGGAGCTCCTCCATTGTAGGCACGTCTTCACTTTTCTATTTTTGGGCCCAGAGTAACCTAGCTGCTATCAATATATACATCAAACAATATTTGAGTTTCTTATCAGTAATTTCTGGCATAATATTTAATAATGCTATTTCGGGTTTAAAATTTGATTTCTTTTGAATAATTCCTTTTATCATTTCCCACAACTGTAACCAATAAACCCTGGCTTTTTCACATGACCACCACATATGATAATAAGTTCCTACTTTTTTTTTTTACATTTCCAACAGATATTACTGCTACCTTCTGACATTTTTGCCAGTTTTATAGGAGTATAATGTCATCTATAAAACATTTTGAGGATATTTTCTCTTAGATTTACTGGCTTGATCATTTTATAACAGTCTTTCCACATCATCGTCCAGTGATCAATGTCAATATAATAGCCGAAATCCTTTGCCCATTTTATCATTGTCTCCTTTACCCTCTCATCCTCCAATTCATATTCCAATGAGTATGTATACATTTTCTTTATTAGATCCAGAGTTTATCTACCTGTACTTCACTTTCAAAAAAACCCAAATTTCTATCTTTTCTATATCTTGATTCTAATTTATTAAATGACCACCAGTCTGTTGCCACCCCTAGTTCCTCTAATTCTTACTTACTTTTTATATTTTGTTCTCTGTTAAGTAGATCTTTGTAAGTTAGCATCATCCCTTGATGATTCATCACTTTCATCATAAAGGCTTCTATGGGGGCTACCCATAATGGGGTTTTCTTATATGTTTGTGCTCGGAATTTATACCACATTAGACCCAATGCTTTCCTTACAATATGTTCCATAAAGCGTGATTGTTCCTTATCTTTCCCATACCACACATATGCATGCCAACCCATGCTTAGGTCATACCCTTCTAGTTTCAGAAATCTTTGGTTTACCAGGGTTATCAGTTCTTTTATCCATGTCATTGCACATGCCTTATAATATAATAGCCAGTTTGGGAGTCCTACACCTCCACTTTCTTTCAAGTCCTGTAATAGCTTAAGTTTTATTCTTGATTTCTTAGTCTTCCATATAAATTTAGTTGTCAGGCGATCCAGTTCTTTAAAATATTTAAAGTTCAATAATGTTGGTAGATTTTGGAAAAGAAATAGTAGTTTAGGCAAAATCATTATCTTTATCGTTGCAAGAGGGAGCAATTTCCACATCTTCACATTGTCCACCAGCATTAACTGGATTTTCAGAGGTGTTGACAAATATTGCTTTCGTACAGTTCAATATCAATGTGGGCTAAAAACTTAGTATTTAAAAATAACAATATTTACTGTATACCAGTAAATAATGCTCAATAGGAGGCTCATACAGTCCAGAGGTTTCTATTAGAAAAGATCTTGACTACTGTATTAAGTCCGTCAGGTGGTCAATTGTTTGTCTTTATTATGGCTTTAAAATCTTTCATCCAAGCAGTAGATGTCACTTTTATTGTATCCCTTTTTTTGTTTTTGCTCTTAGGAGAATCCCATCAATGTAACCACCACCCCTTTTCATTTATTTATTTATTTATTTATTTATTTATTTATTTATTTATTTATTTATTTATTTATTTATTTATTTATTTATTTATTTATTTATTGAGCTTATATGCCATCCATTAAGACATAGTCTACTCTGGGTGGCTCACAAAAACGTAATAAAACCAATTAATATAATTAATAAAAACAATTAATATAATAGCTGCCTAGAGTGGTTGTATAGACCAGATGGGCGGGATATAAATAAATAAATAAATAAATAAATAAATAAATAAATAAATAAATAAATAAATAAATAAATAAATAAGTAAAAGTAGTGGTTTCTTACATTAACACAAAACAGAATAGATAAAGAAAGAGAGAAAATTACGTAGAGTCTGGAGGGAAGGACTGTCTATATAACCAGGTCTTGAGTTGGTTTTTGAAAATGCCCAGCGAGGGGGCCAGACGACTCTCAGGGGGAGCGTGTTCCAAAGCCTGGGAGCCACTGCCGAGAAGGCCCGGTGTCTGTTTTTTCTTTCTGGGCCTCCCTCGGCATTAGGCTCGTCAGTTGCCCCTCCTGGCTAGATCGGGTGATACGATTAGATAAAGAGGACAATATTCCCAATGTTAAGTAATGTTGTTGTTCTTTACTCATTAAGTTGTGTCCAACTCTTCATGACCCCATGTACCAGAGCATGCCAGGCCCTCCTGTCTTCCACTGCCTCCGGAGTTGGGTCAAATTCATGTTGGTAGCTTCAATTACACTGTCCAACCATCTCGTCCACTGTCGTCCCTTTCTCTTCTTGACCTCACACTTCTTTTCTTCTCATGAGATGGCCAAAGTACGGGAGCCTCAGCTTCATGATCTGTCCTTCCAGTGAGCTCTCAGGGTTGATTTCCTTAAGAATGGATAGTTTGTTCTCTTTGTAGTCCAGGAGACTCTCAAGAGTCTC
Source organism: Pogona vitticeps (assembly GCF_051106095.1). Lineage (NCBI taxonomy): Eukaryota > Metazoa > Chordata > Lepidosauria > Squamata > Agamidae > Pogona > Pogona vitticeps. Next base: position 48,276,278 of record NC_135784.1, on the reverse strand, counting down.
TTCCAGCACCACAATTCAAAAGCATCAATTCTCTGGCAGTCAGCCTTCTTTATGGTCCAGCTCTCACTTTCATACATCGCTGCTGGAAAAACCATAGCTTTGTCTATGCGGACCTTTGTCGGCAAGGTGATGTCTAGGTTTGTTATCGCTTTCCTCTGAAGAAGCAGGTGTCTTTTAATTTTGTGGCTGCTGTCACCATCTGCAGTGATCATGGAGCCCAAGAAAGTCAAATCTTTCACTGCCTCCATATCTTCCCCTTCTAATTGCCAGGAGGTGATGGGACCAGTGGCCCTGATCTTAGATTTTTTTTTATGTTGAGCTTCAGATCATTTTTGGTGCTCTCCTTTTCCACCCTCATTAAAATATTCTTTAATTTCTCCTCACCTTCTGCCATCAGAGTGGTATCATCTGCATATCTGAAGTTGTTGATATTTCTTCCGGCAATCTTAATTCTGGCTTTGAATTCATTCAGACCTGCCTTTCGCATGATGTATTCTGCATGTAAGTTAAATAAGCCAGGGGACAATATATAGCCTTGTTGTACTCCTTTCCCAATTTTGAACCAGTCAATTTTTCTATTTCTAGTTTTAACCATGGCTTCCTGTCCCACATATAGATTTCTCAGGAGATAGATAAGATGGTCAGACACTCTCATTTATTTAAGAACTTGCCAGTTTGTTGTGATTGCCACAGTCAAAGACTTTTGTGTAGTCAATGAAGCAGATGCAGATGTTTTCTGGAACTCTCTGGCTTTCTCCATAATCAGCACATGTTATCAATTTGGTCTCTAGTTCCTCTGCCCCTTCAAAATCCAGCTTGTACTTCTGGGAGTTCTTGGTACACATACTGCTGAAGCCTACTTTGGAGGTTTTTGAGCATAACCTTGCTACCGTGTGAAATGAATACAATTATATGGTAGTTGGAGCATTCTTTGGCACTGCCCTTCTTTGGGATTGGGATGTAGACTGATCTTTTCCAATCCTCTGGCCACTGTTGAGTTTTCCAGACTTGCTGGCATATTGAGTGTAGCACCTTTTAAGATTTTAAATAGTTCAACTGGAATGCCATCACCTCCACTGGCCTTGTTGTTAACCATGCTGTCTAAGGCCCACTTGACTATGCTCTCCAGGATGTCTAGCTCAAGGTCAGCAATCACACTATCTGGGTTGTCCGGGACATCCAGAGCTTTCTGGTATAATTCCTCTGTGTGTTCTTGCCACCTCTTCTTGATGACTTCTCCTTCTTTGAGGTCCCTACAATTTCTGTCCTTTATCATGTCCATCTTTGCACAAAATGTTCCTTTAATATCTCCAATTTTTTTGAACAGATCTCTGGTTTACTTCTGAATAAACGCCATCCACCTGGAACAGAACTAGCAAGTCACTCCAGTATTTTTGCCAAGAAAACTCCATGGTTAACTCTGTGGTAATTTCAACCCAGACTGCATCCCCACCACCAAATTCATGTCCAGTTCATTTCTTCCAATGGAATTACAGCATGTCTGGCTATCATGACCACATGGGATTTCAGCTACTTATCTATAGGCGTAAGAGGCTCTGAGTAATCCTGCTGCCATAATTGCTATCCAGGCCCATGTATCTAGTGTAGCATGTCGTCTAGCTACATCATTTATTAATGTAACATTTATTTCTTCATTGCACTTTTTTCTTTTCTCTAGTCAGTCAGTTCATCCAACAGTACATAAAGCCTAATCATTACCTCTAAGACTCCCTAGTCATTAGGCAGTGTGATGACACACAGCTCAGTGCATTTCATTTAGTGCTCTTTAAATGCCGAGATTCATGATGAACTTGGAATAAATGTATCGCGCTTATAGTTAGTAGAAGTCAATGAGCTCAAACTCTTCTCAGATAAATTGTGTGGCTTATACCTGCACATGATGAGCCTGATGAACCCCATGAATGTGATCATTACGATCTATTTTACTGGGAGCAGCTACACTGCAGTAAACCAAAGGCTCTGTCACATATGCCTGCTGGAAGAGTGCTGAAGAGCATTCTCATACGTCATATTTGAGGAAGGCGCTGTGTGCATGCATCTTGCATACCAAAGAATGGGCAATCGAGCTGTGTTTAATTATAGACATTTCCCCCTGCCCTTTTTCATAAATGTCTCTGTGTGCAGAATTGATGGCTTTTCTCCCTTAGTCAGAGTAATTCTGCAGACTCATCTGGAAGCATTTGCTCTGATTCCCAGAGACCGAGGAGAGGTTTTTATATAGTTGGTTTTAGAAGTTGGCATTAGAGAAAGAACACGTTCTTTATGATCTCCCGCACCTGTCCAATAGTATCAAAAGGGGATGCATAATTGTAGAGTGAAGTAGGAAAGAAACAGTAACCTGGAGGAACCACTGGTCTGACTCTGCATGACTGAGTTCTTTGAGCAGAATCCTGCGGATGTCAGCTAGCTCTGTAGCAGAGGTGGGATGGGGTCATCACCCTTTCCCACCAGAGACAATTGTTGATCTCAAAACTTGTTCAAAATAAATTTTGGGGCCATTTGAGGATCATTTCCAAAGGATGCAGACGGGGAGGAAGGGGGAAAAGTCCTTGCAGGTATGCAAACGTTGTGGTATGCAACATGATTGTCACATTAACTTCCTGTACCCTACCAAAAAAAAATCCTTGTAAGCAGTTCTTTCATGCATCCCAAATATTTACAGGCCAAAATCCTATTACTTTTCCCTGCCAACAGTAGACAAGTGGTGTCAACTAGTTGGCAGATAGCTCACTGAGTCAGAGCACCTGGCTGGCAGTTTAACCCCCCCCCCCCCACTGTGCCTCCCAGGATAAGAGCCAGCCTGTGTAGCCTTGGGCAAACTTCACATTCCTAGGTGTCCCCCAGAAGAAGAGGCTGATCTTCTACTCAGCTGAGTACCCTATATTTAGGAAACCCAAAAAAGGGTAGTCATAAATCAAAATTGATCTTATGGCACCCAATTAGTAATCGTGGTTTACATTTTCTTCTGATTTCTTGAATCTGATGAAAAAGACTGCTCCCCCTCCTTTTGTATTATCCTATTCTATTTCCTAGCAATAATTATTAGAATACCTAATAATGTTTTTATGTTCAAGTTTCTGAAAATTTTCATTTATGAATGTGACCCTATTTTTGTTATCTTTTAGCTTTGCTTCTCATTTATTGTTATAAGGTTTTGTCAGTAATGTACCAAAGCTTTTCCTTCCACAGTCCCAATGCATTCCCAGAATAAAGGACTGGAAAAACACTTCTGAGTAAAAAGTAAAACAAAGAACAAACAAACAAACAAACAAACAAACAAAAACACTGCTTATATACTGCTCCATAGCACTTAAAGAACTCTCTGGGTGGTTTACACTTTAAGTATGCAAGCTGCACGTCCCCGTCCCCCCAGTGAACTAGGTACGAGAAGGATGGAAGGCTAAGTGAACCTCAAGCTGGCTACCTGCAATTGAACCTGGGTTATGAGCAGAGTTTTGGCTGCAGTACTGCAGTTTAATCACTGCACCGCAAGTACTTTATACCTAAAAGCAAAGTGTGCTGCCTATATACGTCTCACAACACTTAAAGCACTCTCTGAGCAGTTAACCGTTTAATTATGCAGGTTACACATTGTCCATTTCCAAACAAGTTAGGTATTCAATTTACTGCCCTTAGAAGGAAGAAAGCCTGTGTCAACCTGAAGCCAGCTACCTGAGCTCAAGACTGAATTCAGGGCTTAAGCAGAGTTTTCACTGCAGAACTGCAGTTTAACCATTGTGCAATGAGACTAATAACCTAGAAAACCCTAACCTAGAAACCCCTAACTTAGAAAACCCTGGAAAGGTTTATTGTAAATCCAAACTGACTTGATGCCACACAGATATTGTTATTAAAAAGTCAAGGCTTATATATATTTTTGTCTTCAGTTGCATAGTTAGGCACACAATGAAGAATGCAAGCTCCGATTTCTTATCTAATGGCATTTTGCTACAGCAATTTACACCATTTGACTTATGCCAGTGGGTAATAGTTTTCTGGCATTTGAAGGTGCTTATTTATTGTAAAGATTGTTGTGCTTTGTAGGAGCATTGCCTTCATGCAATATAATACGAAGCGCACAATTTCTACTGCTTTGGTAAACTGCTGAAGTGAGTGTTTTTCTGGATTCTGGCTATACTACAATAAACAAAATTCTAAAAAGCTCTAGCCAAGCAAGAAAAGAATCCTGCTACAACAACAGCAGAGCATCTTGTGTCAGTTTTCTGAGCATTATAAAGCTGAAGGATAACACAGGCTGTCCTTTGACTCCTGCTGGCAGGGGTCAAGGGATACTGCATCTCCTGCCTTCCAAGAAGGACATCATGGCATGAGGCAGGCCAGCCTGGCACCTTCTATGATCTAGTGAAGCAGCTGCTAAGAGTTTGCTTCTTTCTTCCCTGCTGAAAAGACCATGCACCTCCAAATGCGAGGTGCCCTGAGGCTGCAAGGCAGAAGAAAAGCACGTGCAGGCATTTGCAGTTCAACTTGAAAAAATAGGATTTCAGCTACAAACAGGTTTTAGAGAAGCAACATGTCCCGTAGAGGTGTACGCCTTCCATGGGAAGGATTGAACAAAACTGAAGGTAGTGGGAGGAGGTTTTTGGGAGGCTTTGGGTGGCTTTATATGGCCCATGGGCTCTATTTTGCCCACCCTTTCCTTAAAGTATTGCTTGCAATAGGTAGGTATACTTCATCAATATCTCCCATTATATTATACTATTAAGCCCACTATTTCAAATTGACCACTTCAGTGGTGAGTCCACTACTTGTCATAGACATTCTAAGCCACCTTGCCTTAACAAATATGCATTTCTGTTTTATGACGGGAAACAGCAGTGCCGTTTGCAAAGCTTTTCTGCCCTGCTCGCCAGCTTCTTCCTCTTGCGTCCCTGATAAATTCTTGTAATTTCAAGATATAATTTCAAGCCACCACCTAACAAAATGGTTAATGTCATCTATACCCCTAGGAAATAGGGAGTAGGGAGGGTTTTTTGGGCTCAGGTCCTGCGTTATCTTTTCCCCCTTCCTGCAGCAAAAGAAGCTGCTTGCAGATTGATAGCCATTGCCTTTATTATTATTTTATTATGCATGACGTGGAAAATATTAAATAGATCGATAAAAGAATGAAGCTGTTGTGGGTTGCTCTCTGTGGAATAAGAACTGTGGGAGGGGGCTGTGGGAAGAATTATAGGGAGAGGCAAATTAAATTTACACATTTCAGATAATCAGGCATGTGGCTTACCCTCTGTGGGTTCTCTAATCTAGCTTTTCTTAATTACATTCTTTGTAAGATGCATTGTTTCACTTTTCCCCCCATGGACTTCTTTTTGTTGTGGGAGTGTGTAGTGTAATTACTAAGCTCCTGGCATTATTTCTGTTTTTATTATGAAATGTCAGGATTCTGAAAAAGAAAATTTCATGCACTATATAATGTCAATCATCTGTCTTTATGAGATGGAACAGCATTCACTATGTTCAACTTGTTTTAAAAAAACGAGAGAGGGAAAGAAGCATCACTTTCATGTAAGTCAGTTTGAAAATGGAAAATTGGCCTGGCTTTGCATAGGAAGTAAAAACTGCAACCTGGTTTTGGAAGGTGTGTCTTTTTTTTTTCAAGCTGATGAACTGTGTTAATGAACCCAGTTAGGGCATGGGTAGCTATACGCATATTAGACTTGGTATAGATGTGGAGAAATTGGATGTAATAGAGGAGAAAGGAAGGAAAGAGTCTGTCCACTCGTGTCCAACTCTAGGGCGTGGTGCTCATCCCCGTTTCCAAGCCGTAGAGCCAGCATTTGTCCGTGGTCACGTGGCCAGTGCGTTTGTCCAGTTTTCGTGGTCACGTGGCCAGTGTGACCAGACACGAAACACCGTTACCTTCCCAGCGAGGTGATACCTATTTATCTACTCACATTTGTATGCTTTTGAACTGCTAGGATGACAGGGAAAGAGTCTGAGGTAATATTTATTAAAGAAAAAAGCAATGAGCCTTGACCTAGAAGGAGGCATTTACAGACCTTAGCAGGTAGCAGTTGGGCTGCTCTGACCGATCAGATCAAGCAAAATTCCTTGATTGGCATGGTGGCTAGTCTTCCCAGAACTCCATGTTGGTCCAAAAGTCTCTGCTGTTTCTTAGGTGATTAATCAACGCTGGCGGTAGTCTCATGGTAACAGCTACTTCTCCAGTAATTGCTCAAGCAAAAACCAGAAAACCAAGTTCCTAGTATTTATGTCAAGTTCAGAAGATTAAGAGACTTGCTTCTAGGCATCTCTAGTCCCTTCAGAGACTCAGAGCACTCCAAGACTTGATCAAGCTTGATCTGTTGATTTAAGTCACATGCCAGTAACAATGTAATTACCAGGACTTTCCAAGTAAGCAGATCATGAAACTAACTTATTAAATTTAATTATTTATGTACTCATTAGTTACTCCCTTCATCCAGCAAGGCCTGTTAATTTGTTAATGAATGGCACTCCCTACCTGAGCTTGGATATAATTTATTTGTATTAGTTATCTGTTTACCCATTTTCCCTTCTTCCAATGAAATTTTAAAAGAAAAAAATTCTGATTAATTGAACTCATCAAAATACTCTTGACAGCAGTAGAGTGTAGTGCAAGTAGACAGATTGCCCCACTCAAAGCAACAGGACTTCTGTGTGGAACAAAGGGATGTATTTGAGTTTTCTATATTTTAAGCCAGTGTCCTGTTTGGAAAACTGCCTGTGGAACAGAAGCAGAGCAGGAACAGTAGCTATTTGTACAGATGCCTGTTGCAAGATCCATATTGCATGACATTATAATATTTCCTTTCACAAGTGCCAAAAGACTCCAAGTATTTGTGCAACAGACCATCACCCAGGTCAAAGGAACAGAGAGGTTTCTCTCTATGCAATTTACTTAATACAATGGTCAAAAACAATATATTGGATTAAAGGCTCATCTCTAGGGATGCGATTCTCAGGAAAAAAAATTGAGTCCCCAAATTTGGTGGTACCCCTCTGGCCAAATTATGGGACTGGGTGCTGTCAAACAGCATGAGGTAGATCAGCCCTCTTATCTCCATGCCACTCCTTTGCATCTCTGAAAGTCATCCCACTGAGTCACAAAGGCATTTATGAGACACAAGGATTCCCTGTAGCTTTATGGAGAAAGCCTCCATAAAAGCAGAAAAACATAAGGCCAAGGTTGACATTCAGAGAGTTTGGGAGGGGAGTGAGTCCTCCAGGAAGTTACAGAAAGTTTTCTTATTAGGCAATCTGGGCAGTGACTTTATTATTTGATGTTTTCTTGTGTTGATCTCTGGTCCAAAGCACTATATTGTACTATAAAATAATCACAGTGATATAATAAATTATATCTTTACAGAGCACGTTCCTCTGGAAAAGGAAATTGGTTTATGCATTCAGATGCTGACTTGAGACCTACCTGCTTCTGAATATATGCAGCTCTTCCCATCTTTGACATACATTTACTTCCTTAACCAAAACTTCAATTAATAGTGCAATCCTATGCATGTTTAATCAGAAAGCAGTACCACTGAGATCAATGGGTCTTACTCCTCAGTGAAATACAAGCAGTTGCCGCTTTAGCCCTTTACTAACAAGAGCAGTTAGTATGGCTGGGTGTTATACGCGTGCATGTACAGTGCAGTAAATTACAGGTCACTGCTATCATTTTAAATCTCTTGAGTCCGCTCCACTTAAAATGCAATTAGAACTTGTTTCTTGCAAAAACAATGGGGGGAGGGAATAATGACTGCAGGTTTTGCCTCATTTGACATCGGGTGTATTTGCACATAGAGCTTTATCAGTTTCATTCCTTTTTAATTAATTCATGGCTCCATCCAAAGGAATCCTGAGATCTGTAGTGTAGAGATCACTGTGCTTAAGTGATCTCACCCACTTCCCTGAAATGGATTTATCCTGAGTCAGTACAAATGTCAATAGATTTGATGCTAAATCAGCGTACCTCACCTAACCACAAAATGATAGGACTCCTTGCAAGAGAGCCATAATGATTCATGGGGTATGAAACTGGCATGACTGTGTAGTGCAGATGTATTTCTTCTTCTTTAATGAAACCCAAGGAGGCCAGCTAAGCAGACACCAAGTTACATGACTAGAATTCAAGTAAAACCCAGTCCATATTTTCTGTGCTTTTCCTGCTCAGTGTTTGTTCTCACTCTCTCCATCCCCTTCGCTCTTCCAGTGTTCCTTTCTCTTCATTTTTCTGTTCCATTTTTCAGCCAACAGGAATTCTCATTTTCACTTTGTTTGTCTCCCTGTCTCTTAACCTCAACAGATACTGTACATAAGTCTATAATACACTAATGAAGCTAGGAACAAGCAATGATAAAATTAAAGGGGGAAATGGGAGGGGGGATGCAAAATATTGATCACATGATCACATGGGCTCCATGATCACTGCAGATGGTGACAGCAGCCACGAAATTAAAAGATGCCTGTTTTTTGGGAGGAAAGCGATGGCAAAGCTAAACAGCAGAGACACCACCTTGTTGACAAAGGTCCACATAGTCAAAGCTATGGTTTTACCAGTAGCAATTTATGGAAGTGAGAGCTGGACCATAAAGAGGGCTGACTGCTGAAGAATTGATGCTTTTGAATTTTGGTGTTGGAGGAGGCTCTTGAGAATCCCCTGGACTGCAAAGAGAACAAACCTATCCATTCTGAAGGAAATCAACTCTGAGTGCTCACTGGAAGGACAGATCCTGAAGTTGATGCTCCAATACTTTGGCCATCTCATGAGAAGAGAAGACTCCCTGGAAAAGACCCTGATGTTGGGAAAGTGTGAGGGCAAGAGGAGAAGGGTACAACAGAGGACGAGATGGTTGGACAGTGTCATCGAAGCTACCAACATGAATTTGACCCAACTCTGGGAGGCAGTGGAAGACAGGAGGGCCTGGCGTGCTCTGGTCCATGGGGTCATGAAGAGTCGGACATGACTTAACAACTAAACAACAAAGAGGACTAATAGATTTAGGTTGATGGGAGCTTTTTGGGCATCAAAATCCATTCATTCAGACTGAAAAAGTGGATTATGATACACAAAAGTTCATGCTGCCACAAATCCGCTGCTCTTTAAAGTGGCACAATGTTTTGCCTTTCTCTCTCAATACTTTCCCCCCTCCTAACTTCCATTTTGCTCAGACAAAGCAAAGCAAAGTTTGCTGTTTATACATACCCCATAATGCTCAAAATACTCTCTGGGAGGCTTACAATTTAATTATGCAGGCTACTCATTTGCCACCCCACTCCACTCCCGGTGAGCTGGGTACTGAATTTGCCCTCCTTGGAAGGATGGAAGACTGAGTCAACCCCAAGCTGGCTACCTCAATCTGCTTAGATCAAACACAGTATTGTGTTCTGCAGCACTGCAGCTTAACCACTAAGCCACCGGGCCCTATAACTAACTAACTTAGAGTCTTCTCTGTTTTTACAGCAGGAAAACTACTAGATAGCTCAGTGGTTTAAGCCTCTGACTGAGAAACCAGAGGTTGGGAGATTGATTCTCCAATGTGCAGGCTTGACATGCCAGCAGTATGCTCCTCAAGTAATACAGATACTTATTTTAAAAAGAATGTTGGGGTTTTATTGCAACCGCTCATGCTATCAGTAGTTTGAGTGACTGGGAGGGATTTTTGTGGGCTGGCGTGACTGCCAGTCTATCCAGCACTAACCAATAATTCCTTCCTACCTCCAAATTTAAAAAGATTCCTGCCCCTCTGCTGTGTGCTTGTTTTTCTCTGGTCAATTGGAAGTCAGTTGAGTTGTTAATTTGCTGTTGATCTGTTCAGACCTGTAAGTAATGAAATTTTTTTATTCTTTCTCCTACAAATGTCTCAGAGTGAGTTATTGAGACCTTAAGTACCAGTTAATGAGAAAGGGGTAAATTATCTAGGGACCTTGAAGCTATTATCTTCCGTGAGTTTCTTTACTTCTGCTGTGTAGCAAAAACAAATTTACTAAGTTTACTAGGCAGCTACAGTCCTTCAGTAAAAGTAAAGTGGCTCTAGAAAACCAGAAGTGAAATCTTAAAAAGACAAATGTTAACCCTAGAGTAAACCAGCTCCAGATATTTAAAGTTCCAGGTTTCTCACTCTGGAAAGGTTGGTACTTTTGAGTATTTGTCACCTAATGACTGAACTGTAGATTATACTTGTCAATTATTTTAAATTAATATTTTATTTTTTAAAAAGAAATAATATGGTGATGCACACACTCAGTGTCCTGTTAGTATGCATGCTATATTTCTGCTTTCTCTATCTCATGGTGGAGACATACAGACAGATAAACACTTGTATTAATATAGTCAAATAATGCCATCACTACTCTTTCTCTAAATGTAACTTGTTAGTTACTTTTCTAATTTTGCACCATGGCCTGCTTCAACAGCAGAGTATAACATGATTCAAGTAGTAGCTCATCCTGTACCTCAGGCTGCTGAATGAAAAACACAGCATGTGTTTTCAAGTAACAGAAAAGTATCTATATTTGTTAATTTTGATATATATGAAAGTTTGTGTAAGTTGGCAGCAAATCGGTGGGTTGTTCCTTATGCAAAATATTGTGTTGGTTAGAGGGCAGTTACTGGAATGACAACTGGAGTAGTAACACTTAAACTGTTCGCTGCAATGCCAATGACTTTCTCCCTGACCCAAATTACTACATTTGTGTGTTGTTGTAGTTGTTGTTTTAAAAAAATTACAAATCTTATTCTTAACATAAAAGTACTTAGGCCTTAATACTTCAAGGAATGATTCTTCTTTTTGGCCCGGGAGTCCCAGAATTGGACTCAGCCAAAGTTCAGGATATCGCTACACTGGGCAGAAAACATGCTGTTTAGGTCATTTGAGGATTACCATTTGGAAGCTTGAATTGTGTTTTACTTCCTCCAGTGCTCAGCCTTGAGTTTTAATGAGTCCCCAGTTTATCTGAATGACAGCAGTGCTGACCATCTCGAGCCAACCTTGCGAAATGAACACACCTCAGCTTCTTCATTTCTACAATATATCCAGGATATAAGAATTGTAAAAAGCAGGAAATAAGAACAGTGCCTTTAGGCTGGACTAAATAGCTGTTTTTTCAGTGGGATTTTCCCTTTTTATTCTTCAGTGACTCTAGCGATCTGTACAAAACATATGAAAAGATTCCAGTCAATTAAAGTGCATCCAAGGGAGATATAGATGATGTTTAGCATAAGACACCCTTTTGATAACATGAGAAAGGGTTTTCTTGTATAAGTTATAAATACACCACTATAACGGCACTAGGAAGGAATTCTTCAAAGACAGCTTTCTTCAAAGATTCCACTTTGCTGGAGGGCACAGTCTGAGTCTTTGCTTACCTGGGGAGCTGAGCTTCCAGAGAACTCATTCCACAGGGATATAAGGATCAGATTTGCTGCTCATTTACATGGGCTTTATCTCTGTGTGGCTGCACTGGCTAGAGCTACAGGATTTGGGAGGAATTACTAACTCCCTGATTCAGATTGCATGTAAGATGTTTCATTGTTTTGTTAAAATCCAGGTTGTGAGAGTTGGTCTTGTGTGTTCCTAGCACTTGATGAACATTTTACATTTATTGTCAAGCAAAAATATATTTCAGTTCTTAAAAACACAACACACATTCTTCTTTTCTCTGCTTGCTGGGGGGTGGTGGAGTAAAGGAGTTATAGACTACAGCATTTAGAACATGAGGACATTTAATCCACTCCAAGTATTAATCCGAACTTTACAGGAGCTCTAGAAGGGGCGCTGAATCCTAGTGCCAAAACAGATTAGGCATTTGGGTATCTCTTTTGAAATATGGACTGAACCGCAGGGTGGTGAAACCTCAGATTCAGCAACCTGTTACCTAGCAGTCACTAGCCTCCACTGCTCCAGAAGGCACCAAGTTGGAGAAAGCTGATCCAGATGGACCTTTGATCCAGGAGGCTATTATTCTTTTTTGCTTTTATTTTCAGTACCAAAAAAAACCCAACAACACACACACATGATAACAGCTTACAGTATGGTGTCATAAGTATACATTCATCATCATTCATCACAATTAAGAATGGCTGCTTCCTCTTTTTAAATGCCTGATCAGGCTCATTGTTTGAGGATGTCATCAACACAGAACCTAATGAATGATAATGGGTCTCCTCCCACCTGTCCCCTATCTTACTCTGTGCTCTTCCCTTCAGGTTCCTTTTACCATTTGGGACAGTAAGAGAAGGATGATAGTGGAAAGGATTGGACATCAATGTTGAAGGTTGTGGTTCACCCCATCCATCTCCAAAGCCCTTCCTAATGTTAAGATTTGCCCTTTCACTTGTAATAGGGACTCCTTCCCTTAGGTTATTATAGCTGCATGACAGTGCAACTGTGTTATTGTGCAGCAGAGCAAATCAACATTCTACAAGACAGTTCTAAAAATGGGCAACCAAAATAATTATTCTGGTTGCATGTTTTATATTTAACTTTGAAACTGGACATCAAATCAGCACTAAATTTGGCACCAATGTAATAGACAGTCTGCTCCTGCATCACTGGCAGCACTCAAGGTGTTCACTACCATTCGCGACTATTGTGTTTGGGTGAGAAGTAGTGAACTGATGAAAAAAGAGTCAGCTTTTGGGATTTGCCCTTGTGTGGTGTCACTTTGTAAATGGTGGTAAGCACAAGAAGATATTCTGTAAGCTATCTTAACCGCTGCAATTTGTGTTATCAACATTCAGGCTGCCCTTTGCTATGTAAAGCTTGGCATCCTTTTTTCTGCTGGTGACACAGGCATGATATGGCACAGCAATATCAGGCTTTTTCCTGGCTTTTTGAATAGCACATACAGAATCACAATATACCACATCTGTAAAACAGAGGTTTTTAAAAAGAATTATGTTGCTTTTGCTAAATCAAGCACATATTCAGTCTCCTCTCTCCACTGCTGTTTAAACTCTGCCACAGATAAGGGCAGAATTTACTCTGTGCCTTTTTTAAACAGAGTAGGAATACTTTTGGAGAAACACATACAGCTCTCTCTCTCTCTCTCTCTCTCTCTCTCTCTCTCTCTCTCTCTCTCTCTCTCTCTGTGTGTGTGTGTGTGTGTGTGTGTGTGTGAGAGAGAGAGAGAGAGAGAGAGAGACATCCTCAACTAGATGTTCCAGCATCAACCAGCTATTTGCATAGTATAACATATTTTGTGTCTGCTATTTTCAAAAATAATACACAGTATTTGCAAACCACAAAAGAATAATAAGCTTCAATACTGCAAGCTGTCAAGTGATTATCAAACAGCTTAAATATCATTTACCTTTTCTTCTCTCCTTACAGTCTAAGCACATATAGTTCTTTATACACAACTGTCTGGATGCCCTTGTTCTTTTATACAAGAATGTACAGTATATGAGGTTTCACAGCTTCTTCCCAAACACAGAATGCCCCTTAACACTGCTCTCATTGCCCACCCTGCCCAGAAATAATGAGACAAGACATATGTATTGGGTTTAAAACTTGGGCCACAACTTTCTTAACTATTTAAAGTCATCCCTCCAAATGCAAGGGGGCCTACCATCGTGCGATTTACTTTAATGTCCGGATAATCATCGATTTCCAGACATTCCTTATAGCAGGGTGAGCTCCTATTTCTGAATCGTGCTGTCCGCTGTACAGCACACCTTCAGGTGCTCTGTCACTTGGTCCCCCCCAACCAACTATCCCGCTGAGCCTCGTGACCCTAAGCAGGCAGCTGGTTGGGAGATCATACCGTGTAAACCCACCTCTCATCTGACAGCCAATTGTCAGAACCTGACCGAGAGATGGCCAAAATGATGTCACCACGTATCCATCCTGAACTCCACCAAGCTTTTTTATTGCACTACCCGCCACATCATGGGGCTGTTTATATGCCCCACGCCCACCATCCAAGCTGAAAATTTTGGCTCGAAGGCCCCCTTGCAGTTCTTTCAAAAAAAAAGTTTGTACCTAACTCTGACATGTGAACGCCATCATCCCTGAACAATTCAGGCCAATGAATTGTGATGTCTGGATGCTGGATCACTGTACCCAGGCCTGATCTTATTGCACGGCCAGTCTCCCTATTCACTCCCTGCCTGGAGTGATCTATCTGACCGCGAGTGCAATCGGCTTTCCAGACAAGCCTAGGAATGATATTAGACCAGATTATCCTCATTGAAGGAAACCTGTCCTTCAGAGTCTGCAGATTGTTTATAATTTGCAAAATTAAAGACTTGCCTTTTCTAATTGTAAGGTCATTTCCACCCAAGTGAACTACTATCAAATTGGGAGGTGCATGCTCAAAATCCAATAGGGCTAATCCCAATAGCTCTGGCCATAACATGCCCTGCTTTCCTTTCCGTTCAAGCATGGCCCCCAAACCTATATTATATCCCCAACCAGTCCTCACGGCATGCTTCATGGCCCAGTGAACATACCTGTGGCCATACACCACCACTCATAGCCAAGCAAAAGCTGCCATGAGTCCTATAAAAGAGAAACAGAGTCACATCTATACTGGGAGGAAACGCACATAAGCTTTAAACCTATGTGAAGACCACCTCCTCCACTTCTTAATTTGCTCCTCAGCCAAACAAACTCAGCGAGGGCTTTAACTGGGGAGAGCTTCTTTCCAGAACAAGGTCCCAGCCTTATAATTTGACCCTTTCCGAACTGGTCAGTTTTTGATCGGCGGAGATGCAACAAGACCCCATCTTTGGAGACTAGAGGTCCTCCATCTGCAACGCTGAATGTGAACTATCTAATTTCAATGCCCTCACCAACTTGCTAATCTGGAAAGCTCCAAAGAATGCTATTGGATAGCATAGCTGCCTTGAATAAAATCTCCTCGAATTGATCGGCACAGACCGCTTTCCAAACCTGGCTTAACTGGACAAGTACCCTGGAGGGAATGGGCATGCGTGAGTCTTCGCTTCTATCTCTCTCCTTAGACCAACTTTCGATCATCTTTTTAACTCTGAAGTCGTTGGCCAGATCTGGGTAACTGTGAGTCTCAGTATAAAATGCTAGGGCAGACATCTTTCCCTCAATGGTGCATGGGGCCAAACCTTTAAAATGCAGGTGAACAGCAAATTGTTGCAAGAGGTCCACTGTTATAGACCATGGTCTGCCCATGCTTTCATTTTCACAATAGGCAAAAAACTCTTTGCATGCCGCTGCACCTGGTACTTGGAGCGATGGCTAAACTTATGGCCCTGTTGGCTTCAATTCTCCAAGTCTCCATACCTCTTGGAGCAATATCTCTGGTCAAAGTTGAGCCTCCAGGGCCAACATCCTGAACCGGTTGATCTGTTGATGGGACAGGGCATCAGCCAGCTCATTCTCTACTCTCGGTACGTGACAAGCCTGAAACAATATATTGTACTCCAGGCAATGTAATGTGAAGGCTCTCACGAGTCTCATAACCCTCTGTGCTTTAGATGAGAGGGTGTTCACTACATGAACTACTGCCATGTTGTCACACCAGAAAGCAAAATGAAATCCCATTGAAATCCTCCAAGAAACACAACCATGTGCGAAGGTCAACCTTCATGTCCACTGACATTTTCCTCTTATGCTGTGGCCTCGTTAAGCCACTCATGGCTCCGCTGAGCCTCTTCAGAAAAGCTCTGCCAGGGGTAATGACCTTACAGGCAAAATTAAGGTGGCCAACCACCTCCTGCAAGTCTTTCAGAGTGCCTTTTTTTTTTTTTTTTTACAATGCAATAGGCTTCTTATTCGGATCTGCAAATCTATTAATTTAGACTGCAGCAAACTGCTGGATTGCTGAATTGTATCCAGCTTGATCCCAAAAAAGTAATAACAATAGAAGGTCCCTTGGTTTTCTCATCTGCCAAGGGAATTCCCAGCTCCCTTGTGAGAATCTGAAAGGTTCTCATGAGGAAATCACATTGCCCTGACCAGGGTTTCCCACAAATTAAAAAGCCATCAAAATAATGGACAACTTGCGTCAAGCCTGCCCTTTGCCACAGATTTATTTATTTTATTTTATTTTATTTATATCCCGCCTATCTGGTCAGTTACGACCACTCTAGGCGGCTTACAACATAAAATACACAGATAAATATAAAAAAAATATTACGTAATAAACAAATTCAACAAGATGGAAGGCAAAACAATAGAAGAAGAGAGGAAAGGAAAACACCAGGAATTAACTGGAGGGAAGGCCTGCCAAAACATCCATGTTTTTAGTTGATTTTTAAAGATACCCAGTGAGGAGGCCACGCGAATCTCCGGAGGTAGATTGTTCCAGAGGCGAGGAGCCACTGCTGAGAAGGCCAGGTTTCTTGTTTTTTCCTTCTGGGCCCCCTCAGTGTCAGGCTCCTCAGCCTCACCAACTGACTTGCACGAGTGACACGGGTAGAGCTTGGTGGGAGTAGGCGTTCCGCCAAGTATCGAGGCCCTAAACCGTTTAGGGCTTTATACATAAGCATCAAAACTTTGAAGTCAGTGCAGAAACAAATGGGCAGCCAGTGCAGCATGGCCAGAATAGGAGAAATATGATGGAATTTTCTCGCTCCAGTAAGGAGTCCGGCTGCCACATTCTGCATCACTTGGAGTTTCCGTGTCAATCTCAAAGGTAGCCCCAAGTAGAGCTCATTGCAGTGGTCTAATCTGGAGATTACGAGCGCATGAACCAAGGTAGTGAGCGCCCCCTGTATCGAGATAGGGTTGCAGCCCACTCCAGAAATGAACTAAAGCACTCAAAGGCAGTGCAAGAAACCAAACTACCCATGGGTAGTGCCTTATCCATATAAAAAAGGCCCTCAAATTGAAAACCCAATAACTCAAAGTCATTGGGATGCATGGGCAGCAAACGGAAAGCCTTCCCAAGCTCTGCCCTGCTGCCACAGGCACGACCATACGTATTGCACCATCAAAGGATGTGTACCTTACCATACACAGCTCCTGTGGAATCATGTCATTGACAGATTCCCCTTCAGGGTATGACAGATGGTGAATTAAATGGAATTCTCCCGGTGCCTTTTTCGGGACGACCCCCAAAGGGGAGATACATAAATTTGGAACTGGAGGTTCCACAAAGGAACCCTTCCTTCAGCTACCTCTTTTTGAATCCTCCATACCTTAAAGGGACCTAGCCTATTTGAAGCCTCTGTCCCTCCTCCCATTGAAGGCTTTGTCTCACCGTGATGCTTCTATTTGTTCGGGGAGGGGCCAAAGCCTCCCCTAAATGGCGACCAGCACCATCTTGGAGAGGTCATTTCCCCCCCTCACTTTTGCTACTCTCTCCCAGACTCTGACTTAACAGCAGTGTTTCAACAAACCAAAACCTTTACTCAGCTGCTCTTAAGTCTCAGCCTCTTTGGCCTTTTAGCTCTTTACTGTTTCTAACACAAAATAAAGCATAACTAAAATGAGGACTGCATACAGAATTGAGAAAGATTTGCTATCAATAATTCATACTTGACTGTTCTGCATAGACCTCTGGATGTTTACTAGAAAGTCCGTAAATATTTTGCTTACAATAATAGCTTACTGCCATTATTTGTCCCAACATGTGGTACGAGTGTCCCATTTAGCCGTTATGTCTAATAGCCACTGATAGTCGTGAGTTTGTTAGATCCTTGTTATTGTTTCCTGAACAACCATGTCTTATGGTAGCAAACTCATTTTTTTTTATCTACACAGCACAAAGATACAACTTGGTCTTCATGTCGTGAGTAGCTATGACCATTGAATTTGGCTGGTGTAGACATAGAACTTTTTTCTAAAATCAATTTGATTTGCTAAAATCATAATTCAGCTATGAAAACTGGGTCTGAGTGAAACTAGACAAGACCACAGTTAAAGCTGATAAAACATTTTCTCTCTAGGGACACTGCTTCTTCAAAGCTCAAACTTGCAAACAATTCTCTTTTCCTTCATGATGACCAATCACAAAACAGTAAAATAATTCATAACATGAAGAGCCAAGGAAAACTTGAAATAGAATTAACAATCATGTTTAAGAGAGATTTGAATCTAATGATGCTCTGGCTGTATCATATGGTTTGCTTCTCATTGTTACTCACTGGAAAGTCTATGGAGTTTTGGCAACACATAATCTGGAAACTACAGCTTTGTCCCACTGTAAATGAGGGGCTTCTAGTAGTAAGAAGCACATCCATTTCAGGGAAGCTGCAAGTGAACAGAGAGAGCATTTGGGAATCCTGATGCCACTACCTGTAAAATAGCTTGCATATATTAGATTAGCAGCAGAGCAAGGCTTAAGGAGAGGGACGTGGTGGCACTGCAGGCTAAACCGCAGAAGCCTTGGTGTGCTGCAGGGTCAGAAGACCAGCAGTCATAAGATCGAATCCACACGACGGAGTGAGTGCCCGTCGCTTGTCCCAGCTCCCGCCAACCTAGCGGTTCGAAAGCATGCAAATGCAAGTAGATAAATAGGGACCACCTCAGTGGGAAGGTAACAGCGTTCCATGTCTAAGTCGCACTGGCCATGTGACCACGGAAGATTGTCTTCGGACAAAACGCTGGCTCTATGGCTTGGAAACGGGGATGAGTACCGCCCCCTAAAGTCGAACACGACTGGACAAAAATTGTCAAGGGGAACCTTTACCTTTACCTTTAAGGCTTAAGGAAACAAATCAATTTACACAATGTTGTATCTTTGGCAACAATACTTTTTAATATGGTACATTCCCTTCAAAATAATAGTTAGCACATGCCACTGCAACACTTAAGTTACAGTACTCCTTGAATAACATTGCCTCCACTGAAAATGAAGCATTTGCCCTGAGGAGGTGACCTGGCTACATATATTCTTCTGTTAATAAAATTAGTCTGATTCTCACCTCTGCAAGTCAATTGTCTTTTCAGGTATGCATATTTTTCTCATGATAGTCAAATCACATCTCCTTCCCTCTGGCTGCTAAGCTGTATTCTTCCACTGAACTTCTGACCTCCCTTAATCTTTCATGTAGCAGCAGTTTGATACTTACCAACATGTAATTGTTTATAGCCTTTTATCACAGCATAAGGAGTTCTGAGTACTCTTCCAAGGTTTCTGGTTAGCATGCAAATTTTGTGTGTGAGGGGGAGAGAAGGGGGAGGGAGGGGGAAGAGTGTTTGTGTGTGCACTCAGTCATTCCCCTAGTTAAAGTTGTATCATATATATGGGGTAAATATTTTAAATAGTAAATAGTTGGTTTAAAAAACTAGTAAATCCACTCCTTAAATATCTCATTTATCTTGAAAACCCTTTAGCGGCCCCTCTAAGTTGGTTGTGGCTTAACAGCACATAATACACACAAAATTGCTGTAATATGAAGAAAAAAAATCAACAGGTGGCATGCAACATATTATAAATGTAAACATAAGTACACAATGCAAAATGCAACAATAATGAACTTGAGAATATGTATTGTATGGTCCTGTGTGTATTTTTGATTCTACTGCATGTCATTGGAATAAAAACTCCATATATGGTGGGTGCATTTGAAATGTGGATTTGTCACAGGATGCTGAGAATTTTCCTTCAGCCCTGGCAATGAGTCCACATTCTGCCCTGTGCTTAACAATAGGGGACATATAGAGCAGGTCACATGGCAGACAACGTTTTCTTCCAAGACTTTGCTGCTGGAGGAGGCTGGCGACACTCATTTTTGGCAGGGAAAAGGAATCCAGTCTAGGGTTTAGCCTGAATTTTACAAGAAATATCCAGGGTGTTGAATCTTGTTCCAAGAGGGATTCAGAACCTTTGATAGTTCTTTTAAGCTTTAGACTGGTACCCAGCTATAACTGGTGGAAGAACTGTTTGTCAAAAATATTTCTCCTTAACAGCCCTACGTTCCATTATGTTAGAACCGATCTAATACTAGGGCCAGCCCTAAATGAGATCTCCTGCAACTTTTGAAAAACTATTATTTTTATCTTACACCTGAAAATGTAGGCAGATCCTGATTAAAAAGTTTCACAGCTGCAGAAGTCAGACAAAATTGCTCTGGAGGCAGATCCGTTGGACATCCTGTAAGAAAGCATCTTCAAGAGAGCCTTTGCTAAGGGCTGACATAAGATTGCATTGTCTTTGATATTGAGATGCATATGACATTCCTTTTTTTCCCCTAGTAATGCTAACTTAGATTTTGACATACACTTAAGATAATCTCCCATTACTACTAATATTTTCATTTTGTATAGGGAATGCTCATGGAAATACCCAAGAATAAAAGCACCTGTCATTAGCTGACATACTGTGTCTATAATTACTTACTTTGTTCCAGAAGCCATCACCATGATAAATTTGCAGTTTTTCCCATCTGCCAGAGCTAGTAATGTAGAATACATCTAACAACTGAATTTGCATATAGAAAGTATCATTGACCTTTGAATTTGAAAGGACAGAGATTTACAAGGACGCCAGCTCAAAACAAACTGCTTAGATTAGGCAAAGAAAGACTGTGCTGAGAAGACATGGAAGGAAGTATAAGACTGAGAGTTTTCTTCAGGAGCCACAGCTTTATATGGAACATGTTGCTACTACAGTAGAGCCTTCTTGATCACTTACATGAAGGGACATAGGGCAGGATGGCCGGATGAGCAAGGCCATTCAGTTACATCTGCTTGATAGAATTCCCCTGTCTACACAATCATTTAATGTTCCTCTCCTGTTTTTCACCTGGCAATCCCAGCACTGAGATTCCATGTAAAAATTAAACACACATTTTATACTTGGGGGTTTTTGAGGGTAGTGTTAATTTATTCAGAATGATCTAGAATTTGTAGGAGGGAAGGAAAAAAAGATTCTTGATAATGGAAGAAATATTACTGATTTTTGTGGCAGTCAGAGTTAGAGAACCAGATTCCGTTATAAAGTAACTTCATGGGGTGGTGAAACGGCAGCCATTTTTGTTTTGCTGTGATGAAAGCTTTGACTTGGTTACTGGGCCACACACAAAGCTGTCTCCACAGACTCCTGAATGAGCCTCAGAACACTGTGGTGCAGATGAAATTCAATGCTGTGTCATTCCCAAGGCATTCTACAAGATGCAGCTTGTGGAATTTGATGAAAGTACCTCAGACTCTTATGAGCAGAATAGGGCTCTGGAAAACAAGCTTAAAAACCAAGGAGAAAAAAACATTAAAAAAAACCTCTTACCCACCTCAGTAAAGGTTCATAAGGCAAGAAGCAACCACCACCATTGATATTCCAGAAAAATCTATTTTCTTCTTTCATGATCTTAATGATGGGGTTCATTTCATTTACATCCATTCAACAAACTGCCAGAATCTTTTTTTATCAGTGCAGACAATAAGCAAAAAAAAAAAAAAAAAAAAAAAAAAAAAAAAAAAAAAAAGGAAAAAAAGATACTTAGCTGAACATCATATTTGTATGATGACGTAGAAGGAGCATCTCCGAAGAGTGGAAAAGCAGCATTATGAGTACACTTGGGTATTCCTTAGGCAGTAGTGTGCAGCCAGCAGATCCTTCACTTCCAGAACCGTTGTTCTGGAACAGCTTGGAATCATCCCACTTCATGAATGCTGACCCCCGGATGATGGCTGAAGTTCAGGAAAATGGAGATACTATACTGAATAGCATATTTGTAGGGGGACATAGAAGGAGCCTCCCTGAAGAGTGGGAAATCATTGTGACTACAGTTGGGTGTCCCCTGGGCAATGGCTTGCAGCCAGAAAATTCTTCACACATTTTGCACGGGAGCAACACCAAGCCCGTCCACTTCACACCAACCCCATTGACAACAGCTGAAGTCGAGGAAAGGTTTCTGCACACACCTCACACTCTGGCCATTTCTGGTCAAAAATAGTCTGATTGTCTTGACATTTTAATTGGTTTTTGGTTTTGCCTATATTTCATGTGTGCCCATGATTCTGAATTTTGCAACACTCTGATACAAATAAAAAAAAGAAAGCATATTTGTAAGCTGACTATGCTTCCCCAAACCATAATAAAAGAGGACATACAACACCATGTTGAATAAAAATTCAAACCATGTGAAGAGCAAATCCTGTCAATAAGACAAATGAAGTTGGGAGGAATAAGATAAATGACAGTTACAAGAGAATACTATAACAAAACTCTCACAAACTTCATTGATGTTATTTCTAAAGAAAAGACAAAATAGAAGTACAATAAGACAAATGTGCATGGAGAAAAATCAATGAAAAGGACAGGACTATTCTGAAACAAAAGACTATTTTGCTAAGAATACATTCAGAGTAACTATGGACAGGTTATCTCAGGCACCTGTAGCAAATGTTTGGAAATACGAAGTTCACGACATGCAGAAGAATAAGCTTTGTGGGTGGAAATATTCCATAATATAACTTTATATCTGTAGAAAAAGAACTGAGCTGCATCTAAAGATTACATGACTGTATTCTGGATTAATTAAACTGATGTTTCTGAAGTGACCTACAGTGATTCCAGAATCTCCCAGAGGTAATATTTCAACATACCCAATTCACGTTGTGGGACAGAAGTTACACTGCCAGTTCAGATCAAGAGGGTTTATCGAGAAACATGGCATGATTATCAAATCAGTGAATTCAATCAGCTCCCTTTATCCCTGTTTTAAAAGAGTACAACTTATAACTTATGAAACCCCCAGCTTCTTCAAAACTAGAGCAAATGTTTGGAGATTAACTCAGCAAACAGATGCTCCCTCACTTAACCTGAGGCTATAACTTGAACTGGCACCATGGCAATTCACCACATTATAGTCTACCTTTAGGAAGCCAGCCAGTATAAAGTAGGCATTCAAGGTGCCCAGGAAATTATCAGATACATTAATGTAGCTTATGACAGAACAGATGATATCATATTGAAGGGTCTAGAAACAGATTTCAAGGTGTTCATTTACATGTGTGTTTATATTATTGATAATCCATTCACTTTTATATATTGGGCTGTTAAGAAATCACCTGACCTATTCTGTACCCAAATAAAAGATCAACAAATTGGGACTGTACTGTTTTAGAAACATTCCAACTTGCCCCATCCCTGGATCTGTGACTTTGGCTGATATTCTGTTCTTTTTTTCCCATGCAGAGGCCAAACAGCATAACATTCACCTGCTTCTAGCTGGCAAGTAAAGATTCTCTACTGCAATTTTCAGCAGCACATGTGCCCACTGGCTTGATCCATGATTGACAATCCCAGTGGGGATTCTTGGCTAGAAGTGAGTAAATGTTACATCATTTGCCTTCTGCATGCTTAAAAAGCAACAATATTTCAGCCACTGTCTTTTGTGCTTCCAGAACTCTGATAGAAAAAAAGAGAGAAACATTCATGTGAAAAGGGGGACACATATGATTATGGAGGTGAGTTACTCAAAGGCCACAGAACAATTATTTTTCCACAGTTTTTTACACACACACACACACACAAACACACAGGAGAGAGAGAGAGAGAGAGAGAGAGAGAGAGAGAGAGAGAGAGAGAGAGAGAGAGAGAATAAATATTAATATTTCAGTAAAGTTTACTAAAAAACGAGTGTGAACACAACAACAAAGAATATTCCAGAATGCAGATTGGCCATCTCAAAAGCAACACAAATCTATTTCTTCACCTTACAGCTCCATGAAATGGCTGCTGGAGCAGCTGTAAGGGCTGCATGCCACACAGTGACCTATACCTGAGCCCTTCTTACTGCCACAATGTTTGGAGCATCCAGGGAAGAGCCTGGCTTTCACTCACATTCCCTCTATGATGCCAGCAACACACAAAAAAGTATCACTTTCATTTTCCCCTTTCCTAAATAGTTAACCATCCTTGTAATCCAAAAAATGTCAAATTGGAGACAAAGGATGGATTGTGGTGCTGCTTTGTGGAGAACCGTGGCTTCTTTCTCTGACCAATAGTCACCTCAGAATCTAAGAATGGATTCAATCAATCTTTGGACATTTCTCCAACAATAGTTCAATACCTAGTTTGGGGTCTTTCTCCAAATACAGTTCAATACCTATTTGGGGTCCCTCCCCCAACAAGGAAGACTAAAAAAGGAAATTTTACATAGCATGTTATTCAAATTTAAACATTAAGGCCAGTTTTTACAAAGAAGATCAACAACAGCAGCAGCATTAGTCTATTTGGTTGTTCCTAAATGCCATGCAAAAGATATTTATTTTCCTACATTTATCAGTGAAATCAGATATATATATATATAGCTTCTTTAAGCAACCTTTATTGGCATAAAGATATATATATATATAGCTGGGAATAAGTTATTCATGGAGGCGTGCTGGTATAGCTTGGCGGGTTGGAATGTGTGAATGTTGAGTCACAACACTCAAATTCCCACTGTGCCCTGCAAGAGAAAAGACAGGCTAGATCACCTGAGACAGTGTGTCTAATGGGGTTAATTGCTGTGCTGCATGTGAGGTTTTGCCAAGTTACAAGGTCTCAAAACATCACAGAAAAGGGGACAGGCAAACCACTTCTGAGTACTTGATATCTAGGGAAGCTTTGTAGGGGCTCCATAGGTCAGAATCAGCTTGAGAGTGCACAATTTAATTTTCTAGTACCACTAACTCAGTAGCATTTAGTTCTGAGTAGACATTCAAAAGACTGTGCTGCTAAATTACCTCCTGCATACTTCTTGAACACCCACACATATCTTGATATAGATATAATTTCTCCAAGAACACAGGGTTGAACTTCAAATGAGATAAAAGTACTGATGCATTTTTAGCAAATACTAAGGGGCAATCTGTTAGCCATCATATAAAAATAGTAAGGAGTATGGAGAGAAAAAAACCGCAATAAAAATAAGGCAAATGAAAAAAAGGAAGCATAAGGCAGATAACAGTAATGATATAAAGGCTGTAACAAAACTGTCACAATATGCTTACAGGGCCATTTCTTCTGTGCAGAACACAGAAAAGGTCAAACTCCTGGTCATGCAACATAAACAGCCTCTTTTGGGGATCGATGAAGCCTACTAGGCTGCCAGTGTTTTGAAACTCTCACACTTTGGCAGAGCTCAAATGTAACTAATGAAAAGTAGTGGCACAGCTGTAATTGGTTCCTTTTTTGGAAAGAACTAAGGTATCGCTGAATTACATTGGCCAGAATTCTATTAGGGAAGACTTTGCCCGTAAGGCCAACCATGTAGCAGTTTTTCTCTTTTGGTTTGCAACCCGGCTTAGCTATTTGTTCAACCCATGGAAACAAAGAAGCACGATGGATACACAGCAGCTAAAGTAGTCTTGCCTTTATGGCTGCCTTGTTTACACTGTGCAAATTGAAGAAGATTCTGGCTACTACAACTGTAATATAAGAAGAGACACATAATTCTCATGAAATATTTGAGATGAGGCACCTGTTAGTCCACTGCGGTAAAAATAGCAAAGAGCTTGCATTTGATAAGGCGACCTGTAATTTTCAAATGCTTTTGGCATATGTTCCACTATCTTTAAGATGCCACAAAACTTTGTCTTTATGATGGTGTAAAGCTGTTTGTTTTACTTTTTTAAAGAAGTGCCATGCAAATTGCTGCTGAAACAGGACGATGCCTTTTTAACAACTCCTTTTTATTTATTTATTTATTTTATATCCCGTCTATCTGGTCAATTAAGAGCACTCTAGGCGGCTAGATTCCCACTCCACTGACTGCACTTTTTGTCTGATGCACTGTCATCCTCCTGCAAATGTCGAGTTGGGACATGGAAACATGCCTGCAAAAGACTGTTGTCATATGAACTGCCATTATCAACATCATATCCATTACCACAGTCGCCATCATGGTGACTAAATGCAATTGGTGAATTTGCTGCCCATGTTTACTCCTTTCCTTCTAAGTAAACAATCTAGGCTGGAATACTGCTGGGGATTTACACTAACATGTGCCATTAAGTAGGCAGTTGCACTTTGAGTGAAAACAAAAAGCACTGTAGCACTGCTCCCAGGTGGGCTGCGTGCAGGGGAAAAATCTGGTAACTTGGTAGCAAGAGAGACAGAGGTCTACCGCTGGGAGAATCTAAGAAATATTGCCAAACCAGTCCAGAGAGCCATACATATGCAAAGAGTCAGCAACAAGGATCAGATTACACCACAGACCCAAGCTAAAATCAGAACACACAAACTGGCCCAAATCCTGTTGCTTTGCATAGTAGATCACATTAGAGTAGCCCCAAGTTACTATACTAAAGTAACAATTAGAATAAGCCCATTTGAATCAATGACCATCTTCTCCAGCAAATTCAC
Organism: Pogona vitticeps; assembly: GCF_051106095.1. NCBI lineage: Eukaryota > Metazoa > Chordata > Lepidosauria > Squamata > Agamidae > Pogona > Pogona vitticeps. The sequence continues at coordinate 48,250,037 of NC_135784.1, read as the reverse complement.
AAGGTAAAGCTGCAGGTCATCTGTATGGGAGCTCAGCTACAGGAAGGACAAGGTTTCCTTCAGAGACCCCCTCCTTTTCAGCTGGCATCATGTCCCGAGAAGTCTTTGCCCACAGCCGAGCACTGCGGTGCTTCTGGGGGTTTCTGTCTGGATTTGTGCCTTTAACTTGCAGCACTCACATGGGCCAGTCTCCTCTCAGCCACCTTTGTGCATAGGATGAAGCTCCTGCCTGCCCACCCACAAGGGTCCGAGTTTGGTTATAGAGATGCTGTCATCTGGGGAGCTGGACTCCTGGATTTCTGGCCCAGGGTTTGTGGAAACTGATGGTTCAACTTCACTGGAAATTCATCAGGCAAGGCATGGGGAAGACATAGTTGTACAAACATACTGTGTACAAAGAGCATTCAGAAAACCTTCCCCCTTTGATCAATACCTGTTTTAGGCCTGAGACCTCCACTGTGCACTTGGTTGCACAATCAGTCATGTGAATGGCGCAGTCCAGAAAAAGGTCTGTGTAACTCTATTTGTGTTTATTTATGTTATACAGAATGACCTTTTGGCCCTAGGTTATTGTTTTGGTGTGCAGCTTTTTTGAAACTTTTAAGTAGGTATGGCTTTTCTACTCTGCTACTGCTTCTGAGTACAAGTGAGAAGCAAAAAGGTAGCTTTGGGGAATTCATTGCTGATGTTTATTTCCTATGCATTGCTGATGTTTATTTCCTATGCATTGCTGATGTTTATTTCCTATGCCCTTTTGGGCAAGTGCACAGAGTTGTTGCATTATGTTTCGTTGTGTCTATGTGTGTAATCCTATGCAGGATGGTCTCTTTAAACAATTTTGTTCTTCTGAGGCAGAGCAAGGCTTTATTTTAAAAGCGGCACTTTAAGTGCAATTGTTATTACACCGGTGTATCTCTGTTTAAGAAAATGCAGCACGTAACCCAGTATATTCTATACTTTATGCCCATGAAAAACCGGATAAATTACATAACTGAATTACGCATTTCGTTGTCTAGAAACAAGAAAAACTCAGCATGTTGGCAGAATTCCCTGAGAGACAGGATGCCAATTTCCATCTCTTACTCCTTCTGCGACAGCTGTCCTTTTGTTAACATCTGGTTTTCTGGTGTCACTAGTTTGCACACATAACCCTCAGGAATCACTTGGAGGAGTTCATCTTCACAGTGCCAGGAATGAATTATTCATAAATGTCATAATAACTCATAATATAAAAAAAGTGAAAGCACGAGTTGAGAATCTCACCCCAAGTGCAAGTTGAACACGCAGCATAACCTTTCAATCGGAGGCCACAATGCCTTCCCAGCCCTCTTCAGTGATTTGAGGTAAAATGGCAATTTAACAGGCAAGTGTAAGCATCCTAGAGATGAGCAATAGCCTCTGCTGCACAGCGTTTTTGCAGTTTGATGGTATCTTTAAAAATTGCTTGTGTGCTCGTTCTAAAAATGGATTGTATGCTTTGGTAGTATAGCATCTTTTCAAAGACGTTTGTATAATTCTCCCAGGAATTATGTGTGGTGGTTATTTTTTTGTTTCTCTTCTTTTATTTTCTTTTTTTCATTCAAAGGCTCTCTAGTTGGATTTTTCCGATGTTTACATTCATAGAGCATTTATTCCATAGAAAACCATGCGTTTAGCAAAGCACGGCAACATTTTTGCTATCTCATAATCTTATTAAGGTAAAAGCAAAGAAGAAAAAATAGAAAAGTGGTGCACCTCTCACCTGAACTTTCTCTTAATGCTCTCCTTTTAGCCCTCCAGAGGAGGCAGCAAAACACACACTCAGCTTGTATGTTTATGTTTGTGGAGAGAGAAAGAGATTAGCAAAATGGAAGTACAGGGATGGCACGGCAATAACTATTTATTTTTCTGTTTTATTCATTACATTTATACCCCAAGATACTACTTTGGGTGGCTAACAACATTTAAAAAACAAAGCACAGCTACCCATCCCTGCGCACAAGGTATAAATGGCGAGATCCAGAAAAGCCTTAAATCCCAAATATCCAAAGAAAAAAGAAACCCGGATGGTGAATCAAAACCTTGGTGGTGTAAAAAATTGTATTGTATCAATAGTAATAGAGCAATACATTTCACTGGTTCTGCCCTGATAAGTCTGAAAGGCTTGGCCTCCAGGAAATTTCACAGACCCACTAAAGCACTGGTTGATGGTGTGTCCAGGTCTTCTAAGACCACATCTACTCCTATGAACCTGTGTGTAGGCGACTATTGCTTTTTGCGGTCATGTGGCATGATGACCTTCCAGGAAAGGAAGCCTGTTGGTAGCATGGGAGGGAGCAGGGCCTTTTCTGGGGCAGGACTCTAGTTATGGAATTATTTGTGAAGGGGAGGTTTCCTAGGACCATTTATGGTGACCATATGGGCAGCAAAAGCATTTGCATTTCTCCTGGTCTTTGTTGTCACAAACTGCCACGCTATTCCTAACTGTGTTTTCAGGCTATGTGAGATGTGCAAAGAACGGTTTACCTTTTCCACCTTTCAGTGAGTTTCCATAGTTAAGCACCAGTTATCCTGCTCATATCAATTCTGGTTAAAAGAGAAAGAAGGAAGAACAGATGTCTTGTCAATAACAATCAAAAGTTAGCACCCAGACACTAAATCAAACCACGTCACAGTCCCTCCCCCCAATGCTATACACTGTATTTCTATTTGCATTGCAGCAATTATTTCTTATTTTGAATTTCCACCTTTGGTTAGCATTTAGAAACACTATGAAAATCTGTGTCCTTTCACTCTCTTTTTATTTGTGTGTTCTGAGGGAATTTTTGTGGAGAGCAAGGCTTTTCTCTTTTTTATACAAGCTGGGTATGAGCTTAAAATCTATTATTATTTAGCTTGTAGGCATCCTTCAGTCTCGAAAGACTATGGTAGCATGCTCTGTATTGGAGGACTTGGAACAGCGTCTAGTGTGGCTGAGGAGGCCAATTCGAGAGTTACAATCTCTTCCAAACTGAAGACAAATCCAATCTGTCCCCTGTCCAGCTCCCTGGTTTTGCTTCCTTTGTGACTTCCTCTTTGCCTCAGCCTGCTGGACAAGGGTCTCTTCAAATTCGGAGAGACCATGATGTACCGCCTGCCTCCAGGCTGAACGAACAGATGTCAGAGTTTCCCATCTGTTGAGGTCTATTCCTAAGGCCTTCAGATCCTGCTTGCAGATATCCTTGTATCGCAGCTGTGGTCTCCCTCTGGGGCGATTTCCCTGCACTAATTCTCCATATAGGAGATCCTTTGGAATCCGACCATCAGCCATTCTCACAACGTGCCCAAGCCAGCGTAGACGTCGCTGTTTCAGTAATGTATGCATGCTGAAAATTCCAGCTCGTTCTAGGACTACTCTGTTTGGAACTTTGTCCTGCCAGGTGATGCCAAAAATCCGTCGGAGGCAACGCATATGGAAGGTGTTCAGCTTCCTCTCCTGCCGGGCACAAAGTGTCCAGGACTCACTGCAGTACAGGAGTGTGCTCAGGACACAGGCTCTATAGACCTGGATCTTGGTATGTGTTGTCAGTTTCTTATTGAGCCATACTCTCTTTGTGAGTCTAGAGAACATGGTAGGTGCTTTCCCAATGCGTTTATCCAGCTTGACATCTAGAGAGAGGGTGTCAGAGATGGTTGAGCCAAGGTACACAAAGTCATGAACAACCTCCAATTCTTGTGTGGAGATGGTAATAGAGGGAGGTGAGTCCACGCCCTGGCCCATGACTTGTGTTTTCTTCAGGCTGATTGTTGGTCCAAAGTCTTGGCAGGCCTTGCTGAAACGATTCATGAGTTGTTGGAGGTCTTCAGCAGAGTGGGCAACAATGGCTGCATCGTCTGCAGAGAGGAAGTCCCGCATGCATTTCAGTTGGACTTTGGTCTTCGCTCTCAATCTAGAGAGATTAAAGAGCTTTCCATCTGATCTAGTCCGGAGATAGACACCTTCTGTTGCAGTTCCAAAGGCATGCTTCAGCATGACAGCAAAAAAGATCCCAAAAAGTGTTGGTGCGAGGACACAGCCCTGTTTCACCCCACTTCTGATGTCAAAGGGATCTGATGTTGAGCCGTCAAAAACTACAGTGCCTTTCATTCCATCGTGGAAGGACCTGATGATGTTAAGGAGACGAGGTGGACATCCAATCTTGGGAAGTATTTTGAAAAGGCCATCCCTGCTAACCAGGTCAAATGCTTTTGTAAGGTCTATGAAGGCCACTAAGAGTGGCTGTTGTTGTTCCCTACATTTCTCCTGCAACTGTCGGAGGGAGAATACCATGTCAGTGGTGGATCTATTAGCTCGAAATCCACACTGTGATTCTGGATAGACTCTGTCTGCAAGCACCTGGAGCCTCTTCAGCACAACACGTAGCTTCCCTACAACGCTAAGAAGAGAGATACCACGGTAGTTATTGCAGTCGCCCCTGTCACCTTTGTTCTTGTACAATGTGACAATGTTTGCATCCTTCATGTCCTGTGGTACTCCACCTTCCCTCCAGGAGAGACAAAAGATTTCATACAGTTCGGTGATGATGATCTCCTTACCGCATTTCAGCACTTCAACAGGGATGTTGTCCATTCCAGGTGCCTTGCCGGAGGTGAGGGAATCCAAGGCCGCATTTATTTCTGCTAGGGTTGATTCGCTGTCCAGCTCTTCCAAGACAGGCAGGCACTCAATGTTATTTAATGCTTCTTCGGTTACTACATTCTTTCTGGAATATAGCTCGGAGTAGTGCTGCACCCAGCGTTCCACCTGCTGTGCTCGGTCCTGGATGATCACACCTGTAGCAGACTTCAAGGGAGCAGATTTCTTCTGTAATGGACCTAAGGCCTCCTTGATACCATCATACATTACTTTGATGTTACCTGTGTCCGCTGCTATCTGTATCTGAGAGCAGAGCTGAAGCCAATAGTCATTGGAGCATCTCCTAGCAGCCTGTTGGACTTGGCTACGAGCGGCTCGAAGAGCTTGCAGGTTGTACTCGCTAGGACAGGTTTTGTATGCTGTTAGAGCTCTTCTCTTATCCTCAATGGCTGGCATTAACTCCTCCGAATGGGCTTCGAACCAGTCAGCCATCTTTCTGGTCTTCTTGCCAAAGGTGGACAAGGCGGTGTTGTAGACAGTGTTCTTGAAGTGTTCCCATCGTTCAGGTGCATTTACATTAGCTGGACCTGGAAGGGTTTCCTCGAGTGCTTGGGCAAATTCCTTCACTTTTCTTTGATCGCGAGTCTTGTTGATGTCAATACGTGGTCTTCCTTCCTTTTTCATGTGATACAATTTCTTTGTTTGCAGTTTTACTCTACTACACACCAGGGAGTGGTCAGTATCGCAATCAGCACTCTGGTAGCTGCGTGTGATCGTAACACTAGGAAGGCTAGAACGTCTAGTGAGGATCAAATCGAGCTGATGCCAATGCTTGGATCTTGGATGTCTCCAGGAAACTCTGTGTTGCAGTTTCGTATTAAAGAATGTGTTGCTGACACAGAGACCATAATAACAGCAAAACTCCAGTAAGCGTTGGCCATTTTCGTTCATCTTTCCAATGCCAAAACAGCCTAGACAAGTGGGCCAAGAATTGTAATCAGCACCAACTCTAGCATTAAAGTCTCCAAGAATGAACAGTGCCTCTCTTTCAGGACTTTTTTGATAGTAGCTGCCAGATCGTCGTAGAATTTATTTATTTAGCTTAGTCTTTTGATATATTGGTTTGTAAAGGGATTTGTAGGGGTGTTTTCAGGCTGAAAAGTAGCATGTGGTTTAGTCTTTAAATTGTGTCCGACTCTTCGTGACCCCATGGACCAGAGCACGCCAGGCCCTCCTGTCTTCGAAAAGTGGCATAGAGATGCTTAAATTGTTGCAGAGTTTTGAACTTTGATTAATTTCCTCTAGCAGTGCAGCAGAAGTGCAGGGATTCGTAGAACAGAATAGCTTCAGGTTCACCAGAGTAGACTACCCCTTTTTCTCATAAACAGTTACAGTCTCAATAACTCACTCTGAGAAATTCATAATAGAAAAAAAATAAAAAGTTTAATTACTTACAGATCAACAAATCAAACAGAAAACTAACAAACATAGCTGACTGCCTTTCAACAACAGGCCTCAACAGACTGACAGCCTCCAACCAAAAATAGAAAGTGAACTGAGGAGAGAGGTCTGGCTCTCTTTGAACTCAGAGGCAGGGAAAGAACAATTGCTAGATAGACTGACGGTCATCACAGGCCAGAAAGGTCCCTTGAAGCCACACCTACTAGAGGCAGCATATGCGATTACAAAACGCTCCAACATAAATGGTTACTATATGACATCTTACTTATTATTAAGGATGAGATAAGTTCATGGAGTCTGGTAAATGATAATTGGAAAATGTAATTTAATTCATTGGGTGATACAAAAGGCCAACAGCAGACTTATATGGCTGACTCACAACTTTTCCCTGCCATGTTTTCTTCTGCCATGTTCAATCATGGTGTTTGGCTCTGGGTGGGCACAGGGGGTGGGTTGAAATGGCTTTCCTCAGCCATTTCAAACAGAAAGCCACATTAGTGGTCTGATGACAGTACAGTGGTACCTTGCTAGATGACGACCTCACAAAACGATGATGAGGTTTTGTGATCGCTATAGCGATTCGCATGACGATGAGGTTTTGTGGTCACTATAGCGATTCGCAAAACAGTGATTCCAATGGGTGATTTTTGCTGGACAATGTTTCGGTCCCTGCTTCGCAAACCGTTTCTCACAAGACAACGATTTTAACACTGATCGGCACTTCACAAAATAGGTGTTTTTGGACTGATACTTCGCAGGGCAGCCATTTTAACAGCTGATCGGCGCTTCGCAAAATGGCTTCCCTATGGGCAATCTTCACAAAACAATGGCAATTTTCCCCATTGGAATGTATTAAATGGGTTTCAGTGCATTCCAATAGGGAAACAGTTTTGGCAAGAGGATGTTTTTGATAAACAGCGATTTCTATGGAACGGATTATCATCATCATGCGTGGCACCACTGTAATTCTGCTAGATGAAATCTGTCCTGTTTAGAAGGATTTGGGATCCTTATGCACTCTGCATGGTACTGGCCTGGTACAGATGGCAGGGTCTGTTGAGCAGGCTGTTGGAAGAGGAAAAATGCCCAAGGTTTATTCCTTTCCTATCTGCTCCAGTAGCTGAGTGGTTAGAGAGTTGTTCTGGTCCTGTCTGCTTCTTCTTTCTTGAGACTGTTACTGGCCAGGCACATAGATGTTCAGCCTCCCTTCCTTCCATTTTTCCTGGTAAGATGTGACTCTGCCTTAGCTGTTTCTCATTTAGTGAGAAACAGGATGCAATGAACCCTATGCAGTGGAACTAATAGCATTCACTTATATAAGGATGCAGTCAGGGATACTCTTGTGCCCTGTCCTACTTTCTTCTGCTCTCTGCCCAGCAGACAGATGTTTTCCTCTAGAAAACCAGTCTTTGTGCTGCATCTTTTCTTTTTTTTCATGCTTACCTCCTCCCAAGGGGGCTGCCTGAGTATTTGGCTTTGCTGCCTGTCCTTCCTATTGTTTTGGCCAGTTCAAAAGGGCAGCCATGTGCAACCCATGTCTATGGGAATGGTGTAAGGAGATTTCAAACCCCATGAATGAATATCACTGTATACTGGACACACCTGTCAGTTTCACTTTGTGCTCCATTTAAAAGAAAAAGAAAAAAACCCCAGAAAGTTCCTTTTGTCCACAACATGAAGAAATTCACAAATTTCAATAAATTCTGCATTCCCCCACTCCTTGATCTGCATTCAGTAGCCATAGAGATTATTCCCACTTTGTAGAGAGCCTCCCTGTCCACAAAGGTCTGAAAAGAGAAGGAACGGCTTGGGGGGGGGGGGGAGATACAGGAATCCTAAGTCTGCATTTACAAAGCTGAGTAAACAGGAATTCAAATACTCTCTTTTTATCAATTTGTTTATTTTATTTGAACTTTTTAGCTGGTGCACTCCGGTGTGGTGTGCAACATAAATTTGTTGTTGTTGTTGCCATTGTTAGGTAAGCACAAAGATCTTGATCTAGATGAAAGACTCTCAGTTCTGGTTGTCATGATGATGGGATATGTAGTCAGAGAAATGTAAGATGGAGTCAGACAGTTTCTGTGTGAAGATGATTTGAAAGACATTAGAATGTGTTTTTCTAAAGTGCCATGAGAGTGTTTTTCTGAAGACCATTACAGCCTGGTTTGAGATGAAGCTACAGGCCGAACTGAGAGGCCTCTGGAAGACTCAACATTCCAAGCTAGTTGGAGAAGAGATAAAACACCTGGACTCTCATGGGAATTAAGGGAGGAGGGAGGTGGTGCAGCCTCTTAAGGCTAATTGGTTAACAGCCAGAATTGTCAAAAAGAAGGGAGGAGTTAGAGAGTGCAGCAAATGGACAATGGATTATGTGAGAGTAGTGATTCAATGATGGAGTGATGGAGATACAGTCTTGTTCTGGGATTCAATTCCATGATTGAGAGAGGATGTAAGTAAAGAGAAAGAAGGAGGTGGGGCTATCCCACTATAGCCCACCTTAGCCCAGCTTATTAATGTTTATTATGTTAATGGGAATAGTTATTTTATTTAACTGCAATGATCTTTGAATATGTTCTTGATGCTAAAGCTTGTGCAATATTTTATTTATTTATTCGTTACATTTATAGCCCTCCCATCTAGTCGTACCAACTACTCTGGGCGGGTAACAATATATCAAATCTAAATACAATTTAAAATCATAACAACATATTACTAAAAAACACAATGATCCAGATGGGAGAAGACACACAAAAAAAAATCAGATGGTGGATAGAGGAAAGGCTTGCTTGAACAGCCAGGTTTTCAGTTGGCATTTGAAGGTGCCCAGGGAAGGGGCCATGCAAATCTCAGGAGGGAGGCTATTCCGAAGATGAGGAGTCACCGCCAAGAAGGCCCAGTTTCTTATTTATCAATATAAACTGATTCTAATGAAACTCTATTTTTCTAATAAAAATTAATTATAAAAATTCTACAAAAGGACTGGTCTCTTGACCAGCAGGGTCTGGCTAAATCCAGGAGGTGGAGAGGGCCACAAACTAGCTATTTTTAATGAGTCCTACTTAACTGAGCTTTAGTGAGTTCTAAGGAATCACAAAGCCCATGTGTTTCTACTCACAAAGTACTCGTTGAGAGTAAAGTGTTATTTGCTGTCCTCTGAAGATGCCGGCCCCAGAGACTGGCGAAACGTTAGGAAGAACCACCTTCAGAACACGGCCAAGAAGCCCGAAAAACCCACAACAACCATGTTATTTTAAGGTCAGACGTCTTCAAAGGGCTTATGCTACGCACTGCGAAGGTCTTGGGACTTGCCCCAGCACAAAGGTGGTAAACAAGTGGCTTGTTGAACTCTCTGACCTAGTGCTGAGTGCCCCTTAGGGGGACCTTGTGCACCACACTGGTTTCTCCCACATTCAAGTTTTTTTTTTAAAGGCCAGTTCTTTCTATCCAGAATATGAATAAATTTTCAGATTTTGGTAAATTCTGATTAAAAAACAAATTGAAACAAAATTCTTTATAGCTCTGCAGCATACTCAGTCCACACTGCTGAAGTTGCTGTGGGGTTTATTTGTCTTGATGGTGGTATACTGTATTATTTACTTATTTAAAATATCTCACCACACCTTTCTCCTAAAAGAGGACCCAAGCTTACATCGTCAAAATCACCATATTAAAAGCTAACAACAGTAAATTATTCAAATATTTTTTAAAAATTAATAACACACCATTAAAAATGTGATGTCAAAGCATTACTAAAACAGATTTAGAAGCAACAAAATACAAACCATCCCATTTTAAAACCTCTTCTAGTCAATCAGTTATGAAGGAAAAGCCCTCTCCTATGTCTGCACTAAACGCAACTGTGAGGTAGGACCAAAGGAAAGGCCTCCTGGATGATCTTAACACATGGGCAAGGTCATGGAAAGAGTAATACTAATGAAAAAAAAGTATTACCCTTTCTTGCTATTACAGTGCAACCTACGGAATTAATCCATATTGGAACAGGGTCCATAGGTCAAAAAGTCCGTAGGTCGAAAATGCATTCCCCATAGGAAGTCCTCCCCTGGTAGGCCTGGTCCACCCTGGGAAAGCCTGCATTGGCAGGATGGACCTCTGGAGGCCTTCCCCTGCCATGGGAGGCTTCTCGAAGGTCCACCACCACCACCGATAGTGCCTCCGAAGCACTATCGGCAGTGGGGGGGGACCTCTGAGATGCCTCCCATGGTGGAAGAGAAGCCCTGGAAGGCATCCCGAGGTCCGCTGCTGCTGGGAGCCGCGCTGGGCGATCCCGGCCATGCTCGGACTTCTGGGGGCATCTCGGAGGTCCCCACCACCACCGATAATGCTTCAGAGGCACTATTGGTGGTGGTGAGGACCTCCGAAAAGCCTCCCATGGCAGCGGAGAAGCCCTGGAAGGCATCTGGAGGTCCCCCGCTGCTGGGAGCGGAGCCGCGTCGGGCGATCCCAGCCATGCTCGAACTCCCTGGAAGGCATCCAGAGGCAGATCCGCAGCCTACAGACTGGAAGGGGGAGGCAGGGAAAGCGCCAAATTGAATTTGGTGCTTTTCTCGCCTCCCTCTTTTGGTCCATAGGTTGATTCTCTGGCTGCAAGTCGAAGTGAAACTTTGCAGCTGGAGAAATACGGATCTTGAAAATTTCGTAAGTGGAGCCAACCTTAAATCGAGAGTCCACTGTACTGTGCATGGGCTGGCTCATTTTAAATATGGCTGCATGCTATTCCATTGAGTGGTGCAACCATAGACAGATGTGAATCTGGCTTATGGTACCAGATACATTCTCTTTCTCTTTTTGTCTTGGAATGCTAGTGTTCCAATCTCAAGTGTTCAGCTAATTGCACACAGGATCCCATTTAAGCTGCACTAATGTTATACAAGTTATCTGACTATCAAAATGACAGAAGCATTTGGTTTCTCCTGCCTGTTGCCTAAATCCTATTACAGTAGAATCAACTGTTGAATTGTGAGTCAACAATTCAACAAATCAACAATCATTCTGTAAAACCCATGAATTCAATAGGTTTACTTTAGTGAATACTATGAGCTAGATTCAGGACTGAACTTTGATTTGGATTTTTTTTGATTAAACAGGTTTAATTAATCAAACCAGAATATGTAAAGTACATTTATTTTTTTAAAAAAAATCCCACAGTGCATGCACATGAAACAGATGTGCTGCTGTTAACCTTCTTATGACTTGGTTCTTTGTCTGGAAACATCTATAACTTTAGGTTTTCAAAATCTTTATTACAAGCATTCAGTGCGACATATGAATTTTGCAGCCTCTGTAGAAAACATATTTTCCAGATGATTTATTAACTCTGAAGATATAAACTTTATGCTAGTCTTAATTTTTGTTAACTGACGTCAAATGATTCCATCAGTTTTCCTTTGAGTGAGAAAGTGTACAGGTGAGAAGTAATTACGTGTCTGTATAATATGAGAAAAGAAATCTATAGCTATACATTATTACACCAAGTTAACAAGGGAAATCTATGTGCAGAATTAGGATTTAACTGATTCAGCCAGTACAGATTCAGCAGCTGTGAATTTCCATTGCTTTCTTAAGCAAAATTCTACTTATTTATTTATTTAATTTATATGCCGCCCACTCTACCCAGAGGTCTCAGAGGTCTACCTAAGTTGCTTCTTTTTAAAGGAATGAAAACATATGTACTATTGCCCTCCCACTCCCAAAATAAAGGAGTTGACACACATGTTGGAGTGTGGGCCAATTTTAATTAGGGCCACACTTTATTAATTATAACTTCCACCAACCTCAACATTCAGATGGCTTAAACGTAGTGCAGATCTCTGGGGCAGGCTCCAGGGGTACCTCTTACCCCTTCCCTGTCCCCTAATGGGCAAGTCCCGAAACCCTGGTCCAAGCAGTCCCCAGAGAGCTTGTACCCAGCAGGCTAAAACTGGGAGTCCTTCCCCAGCTGACAGTGGTCAAATTCTCTTGAACCTAGACAGCTACCAGCCAGGTCCAGCCCCACAATCACCCCTCATCATGACAAGCCAATCTCTGGATCCTGGTTGCCGCAATGCTGGATGTAATAGCAACATGCATGCCTATTGGGAACTCACCAAAATGTATTTTCCATTCCACACTATTGTCACCTATTGTACACCCTCCGCCCCTACCAGGTTGCAAATTTCAGCCCAAAGGCCCCACTGCAGGTCATCCAGGAATGTTTTCCACCCTACTTGGAACAAGTGGACTCTGTTACCCCTGTAGAGAAACGGACGTCTGGGTGCTCCACTATAGATCCCAGGCCCGTTGACAATTCTCTTCGTACTTCTGATTCACTCCCTGTCTTGCATGATCCAAGCCCCTGTGGTCACAGTCAGCCATCCAAAGCAAACTTGGAATGTGGTCTGACCACAAAATACGCACTCCATGCCACTGCGGGGTCTTCAGATTTTATAATATTTCCAGAATCAAGGACGTACCAGTCTTCCGGCCCAAGTCATCCCCCCCCCTAACTACACCAACAAAATATCAGGAGGTGCATCAGCTCCATTTCCCAACAACACTGGGAGTAGCCCTTCCCAGAAGGCCTCCCCTCAGTTCCTTTTCATTCAAATGAGGCCCATGCCCCCAAACTGAGGTTAAGAGCTGAAGTAAATGAGGCCCATGCCCCCAAGCTGATTTAGCCATATAACAGAAAGCCCCCCCCCCAAAAAAAAACTGTGTCCAACAATCAGGATCTGGAACCTCAAGCCCAGTAAACATGAACCTGAAACAAAACAGCAGAGAAACAACAACAAGGTGTTTTACTGAGGGAGCAAGTGCACAGAGGTCCACTATGAACTGCACAGAGGACCATTGCCCTAGCTTCTCCATATCCCTCAGTGCATAATTTAAAGCAGCTACAGTGGAGGCAGCTCCAATTCAAACTGAGAGAGTTCCAAAGCACTGTCCCACAACGCCCACCCAGCTCAAAGCCTTGGACATAACTCTCCAAAACTGAAACTTAGTTAATTTTTTTTGGCCATCTTTGTGCCTAAATGAAGGACCTGGACCCCACACTCACAAACATAAGTAGTCCCACACCATATTAACTAGGCATAAACCATCTACCAAACATACAGTATTCCTAAAGAAATATGAGTTCCCTTACCCAGCTGGTCAGTTTTGGACTGCCTCACATGGAGTGTAATGTTCACAATGGTCAGGACCACATCAGAAAGCATGAGAGTGCTCCTCGACATAACTGAGATGCCACCACCAGCTCACTGATGTGCAATGTACTGAGGAATGCCACTGAGGTGGCTGTATTAAATAAGGAAACTTTGAACCCATTGCTACAGATCAATGACCAACAACTAGTTAAGTGAACAAGGATAGTAGGGGAGAAGGGACACCTGTGGTCTGGGGCAGTTCTCTTCTCCCTATCTCACCCCTCAATTGTCCTCCTAATCCAAAAGCTATAGTTTGTATCAGTCCAACCCTTTGCATAAAATGCCAGCGCTGAGATTCACTCCTATATGGATCAGAGGGCTAAGCCCCTGCCATGCACTACCACACAGAATTGGAACTAGTGATCAACAGGTGCAGACCAGACATGTTCGCATGCGCATGTTCATGTTCCTTCGGTCCTCAAAAATATTGGAAATATCCCATGTGGCCCTCACAGTCAAATGTTAGGCAATAAAGGCTGAAGGCTCGGACAAAATTCGTTATCCGCGGTGATCTGGATGATAATGACAACAACCAAAATGTCACACCAAAACACCATCCCTGAGTTATCCCATTGCTCCAACCACAGCCAGAGTGTCCCTACAATGGGGAAGAAGTCAGATCTCTAGTGATACCTAAATGATGTAATACCTGTAGCCATTGCTGAAACCACCAACGTCCTCCAAAGTAAATCCCCAAAACCAGTTGTGCCAGTGGCTGAAATCTAGTAGTAAGTCACAAAATAGGCCCATTGAATCAGTGGTTTTACATAAGTGTTGACTCACCAAATCCCCACTGATTTGATGGGCCTGTTGTAGTTGTGAGTTAAAACTGAATTTCAGCGACTGTACTGGGATCGACCTCAGGATGATAAGGGCCTGCTAATTCTTGCTTCAAAGGAACAGAAGCTTCTTTCTTGCCCCCCCCCCATTTCCCTTTTTAATCTGGATTTTTACAATGAGAGCTGCTTCCTAAGGGTGTCCTCACTCCCACTTGCTCCATATAGATTACATAATCCCCTCAAACACTGAGAGCTTCTTATTAGCGAATTAAGTATCCTGAATGTTTCAAGGTTGGACTGTTCATTGGGGAAGTAATCCAACAATTGTAAAATGTCACCTATCCACACAATTGTATTGTGGAAACATATCTTATATAAGGATTTATATGAATAGCCAAAAATGAAGAAGTCCTCCCAAAATCATAATAAAAACAAGTGGTCTGTACCAAAAAGATGAAAAGAACGTATTGAATAGGATCCAAAGATGCATCTTGTTTTCTGAACGGTACCATTTCAACTCCTAGAAATGGGTGTGGATGGGACTTCATGCACTCCACCGGCTGCATGTTGTCTAGCCCAGTTCTAGAAAATGCATGTAAACCTAACTGAAAACACATGAATCAGCTAATTCCAAAAAAGATTCTTGAAATTAGTTGCTGTTCTCTCCTCCTCTTCTAATTTCCTTCTTGTTTCTCCTCCTCACACCCTATGGGATTCTGTTTCTCTATCAAGGCTATGGGGTTGTTGTGCACAACTATTTATACATGGCTAGACAAGAACCGGAGTCTATATGAGGATGTGAAGGTTTCTATGGGGCAATTTTTGAATGAATAAAACCCAGCATATTTATCCATTTGATTATAGTGCCACCTATGTGTACATGATATTTCATGAAGTAACAGAAGCAAATAAAGCAAGAAAGGCAGAGAGAATGAGGAGAGAATGGGGGACAGCTGGCAAATACATAGGCAGGCAGAATGATCTCTATCCAAAATGGTGTGCCATCAGCATTTTACCAGTGAGGGAAGGTGACAACAGAGGAAGTAAAGGAAAATGGGAAGAAAAGGTTTTAAAAAACAAAACAAAGAAAGAAGAGCAATTAAAGCTGCATCTAAACAATGCTGTATGTAGAATACTAGACATTTTGTAATTGAAAGCCTCTGTATATACATTCATGGTAATTCCTAGTGTACTGTAGTGAATGGAGTGATGGACTAGGACTCTGGAAAACAAGGTTCAAATCCCCAGTTGACCATGGTAACTCACTGGGGAAGTGGATCTGTGAACCACTCCTTAAATATCTCACTCATCTTGAAAAGCCCTATCAGGGTCGCTATATGTAGGTTCCAACTTGATAGCACAGAGCACACAGCATATAGATTCACATAAAACAATATCTGGTTGTCCTTTTCAGTATAGGGAAACAGGTGCCCAGAACCTTATGCTTTCATTCTAGCCCAAATCAAAGCACTTACCTTTAGCAACATGAATCCAGATATTAAACAGATGGAGGAAATGAATTTAGGAGACACCACGGAAACTCTTCCCCTTCCCACACCACCTCTTTCTGTGTAGAAAATGTGGTTCATCTTCCCTAAATTTGTCTGGTGTTGGCTTTCTACCAAGTACAAAACTGAACACCTGCACAATAGCTACGGGGCTGTTTAAAAGCCCATGCAGATCCATCTGTAGAGTGCATCATTGGACTGTTTTCTTTCCTTTGGGTGTGATAGAAGATAGCTTCATTAAAGAGAGCCCAAAACACAATTAAAGGAACAATATGTTTGCCCAGCTGACTGCCCACCTTACTTTGATCATCTCTCATGCCAGTGAGGCTGAACACAATTTCTTTCTTTCTTTCTTTCTTTCTTTCTTTCTTTCTTTCTTTCTTTCTTTCTTTCTTTCTTTCTTTCTTTCTTTCTTTCTTTCTTTCTTTCTTTCTGCCTGCCTGCCTGCCTGCCTGCCTGCCTGCCTGCCTGCCTGCCTGCCTGCCTGCCTGCCTGCCTGCCTTCTTAAACCATTAGCAACTCACCACATTTATAGGTGAGACACATACAATTTCTTTTCTCTCCTCGGTTGCTGCAGATTTTATTTATTTTTCTTACTTTTGTTATATTCCTCACTCATTACGTAGCCATAGAGAATTCTTGAAAGAGTCCAGCAAAAGAAAAAGAAAAAGAAAAAGAAAAAAAGAATAGGCAGAATGGACCTTTACCACCTTGACTGCCTTTGGCAAATGGAGAATGTCTTTTTTTGTCTTTCATTTACCCTTGATTCTCCAAATGGGAAGAAATGGGAAATTCTGGCACTGATTGGTGAGGTGGACATTCTAATGGACCATAAAATGGAATTCTACTTCCAGAAATGCATGTGGTTATTTTTAACTGGTTGTGAATGAATGTACCCTGCGTCATCCACCACCTCAAAGATGATAGATAACCCCAGTGTTATGCATCACCTGTCAACAACTCAATAAGGGTACATTCACTGAAAACTATTTATAGGTCACCTCTACCTTCTGAGAGTTCATTACTCTTCCTCTCTACGATCAGATTCAAGAACTGAGGAAATCAGTTCCAGATCTGCAATGTAATGGTCACCAATCCAGATTTATAGATCCTTAGATCCCTCTCCCTAAATGTCTTCAGCCATTTGCTGTCATCTCTTGGGCTGTCTCTGGCAAAGCCAGTAACACAATTGTGTAAGAATAAGTTTGGTCACTACTATAGGGTCTTTTTCACCTTCCTCATGCTCTGCAAATCTCCCTCAGTCACAGCTGGCCCTTCAGAGGTAGTCTGGGGTTTTATTTTTAGTCCTTTTAACAATGAGAGAATTTTGCCCAAAGAAGAGCTCCCCCTTTGGCAGGTGAAACCAGCAAATTTATTTATTTTATTATTTTATTACAGTTCTACCCCGCCCATCCAAATATAACATCTACTCTGGGTGGTAAAAACAGTACTAATGGATTCCTCACTTTCCCATTGGGCATCATCAATCCACTTTTTCATCCCACTCTCTTTCTCCTCCTCTAGCCCCAGGTCTGGAGTCACCATCTCTTTTTTATCTCTCTCTCTTGGGTGGGAATTCTTCCTCTCAGGCATTTTTCAGCTTTCCTCTTCTTCCTGTCCATCACCTTCAGTCTTACTTGCTGGTTTTGTGCAAGACACAATACTACCCTGGAGAAGGGATGCACCCATTACTATTTCTGATAGCCTATTTGGGTTGGGGATCGAAATCGGGAACCTCTCACCCCTGGGTCAAATGTGGCCCAAGAACCTCCTTAATCCAACCCCCGGCACAGCACCCTCCTGAAGTGCTTTCCTCTTCTCACAGCCTGACTTTAATTACATTTGAAGTGTGTCAGAAGGTATCTTCCCTCACACCTCACTGAAAAGGTTTAAGATATGCCCCCAGAGTCTCTCTCTTCTCTGCTTATCTGACTGATGCAGAGGGACTGAGGAGAGAGAAGGACCCAATTTCCATCCCATATAGCATGAGAGTGAAAAATGAGCCCTCTCGTATATGGTGGGGTCACATAGTCTAAGCCAAAGGCATTCATTGTGGGCAGTGGGAGATAGATTCAAAGACCCTGGGAGTAAATCATACTTCTTTCTGCCTCAGTAATAAGATTCAATATGAAAAAGAATGAAATCTGACATTTTGAGGTGGACTTACCCAATTTCATTTTTTTTCCTTCCTATTTTCTGTTTTAGACTATTTAAAATGGTTTTATATTATTATCATTGTGCCCTGTTCCTAAAGTCTTGCGATACGGAGTGGCACATGGATATTCTAAAAATAAAAGAAATATGTTTAATTTAATATAAATGCCACAATTACGGGAAGAGCGGATGGATCCAGTGGCTGTGACACTCTGTTCCACAAGGAGAATGCGAGGAGGGAATGCCTATTTATACCTCATGCCTTTCTATTACTAAGTGCTTTCCTGTAGCACACATTAATTCTCTAAAAAATAATGAAGGGATAATTGCACTCAGTCTTTTCTTTTCCTGCATCATTAATTGCCAAGCAAGCTCTTCAAAGTTGCTAGCTATCTCACAACTCCCACACAGGTAAGTCAAACTGGGGTTGCCATTAAACCTAAGCCAAGCTGACACTTACTAGGAAGCGCTGTTTTAAAACAAGCCAGTGGTTCACCTGCCATTAAAAAATTCCACCCATGCAACATTGTTTTCTAGCAGGTTGCACCAGCCTACCTCTGCCCCCTATAATTTAACTGCATCTAGAAGCTTTTCAGTAACTCCATCAGTCACGTACATTACAGAGCACTCCTTATAGGTGTAATTCATTACTAAATAACACTAGAGAGTTCCAAAAGAATAAACTAGACAAATAAATTTCCCAGATAGATGTAATTTGCCAGCAGAAGTCAGAGGAACTAATTGCTGATGAAAGCAGTGGAACAAGCCAGAGACTTAAGATAGCCTTAACTAACCTTTAGTAGGTTCACCAGGCATCATTTTTGTGAACCTTTCAGTGCCAGATGAAAATTATTAATTTTTTTTTTTTTTTTTTTTTGCCAGGGCCTTTTAAATAGTTCACTTTGCTGTCTTGGTTTTAAGATCTGTATTTTAATTCTGGGGTTGTGCCTGAGTTTTGCTTTTTGTTTGTTTGTTTACACTGGTTTGTTTGTTTTTTAAACTAATGGCTTTATATCCTAGGCTATGACTACACTGGGAAGCCATACTGGAGCAATATGATTTTGTTGTGGCTTGATTCACACAGCCTATTTTATGCTTCTCTTCACATTAGGTCACCCCAGAGAGACATATGGGTTTGGTGACACTGCCCATGCTAGCCCCTCAATCTGATGCATTTTGATTTGTGTCATAGCCACAGTCCCTCTTCCTTTGATCCTGCCTCCTGCGAATACCTGGCTTTATTGTAAAGCCAGTGGGCTGTTTAAAGTGTTGCACAGGGTTAGGTAAAAGGGACAATTTTCCAAGCCTCTCCATGACATACAAACATATACATGCATACAATGGAAATATAGTATTGCCAGAATGGTTTCATATTGATTTTTACCTTGTATGTGTGTCCATGAAGAGGTGATCTAGCACTAAACTAATCAATGCAGTTATAAAGTGATCTAGTGCTAAACCTGGTGTTGTTGTTGTTTAGTCGTTAAGTCGTGTCTGACTCTTCGTGACCCCATAGACCAGAGCACACCAGGCCCTCCTATCTTCCACTGCATCCCGGAGTTGTGTCAAATTCATGTTGGTAGCTTCAATGACACTGTCCAACCATCTCACCCTCTGTCGTCCCCTTCTCCTCTTGCCTTCACTCTTTCCCAACATCAGGGTCCTTTCCATGGAGATTTCTCTTCTCATAAGATGGCCAAAATATTGAAGCCTCAGCTTCAGGATCTGTCCTTCCAGTGAACACCCAGGGTTGATTTCTTTCAGAATGGATAGGTTTGATCTCTTTGCAGTCCAGGGGACTCTCAAGAGCCTCCTCCAGCACCACAATTCAAAAGCATCAATTCTTCAGCGGTCAGCTTTCTTTATGGTCCAGCTCTCACTTCCATACATCCACATAGCCAAAGCTATCATTTTTCCAGTAGTGATGTATGGAAGTAAGAGTTGGAGCATAAAGAAGGCTGACTGCCAAAGAATTGATGCTCTTGAATTGTGGTGCTGGAGGAAGCTCTTGAGAGTCCCCTGGACTGCAAAGAGAACAAACCTATCCATTTTGAAAGAAATCAACCCTGAGTGCTGAAGGACAGATCCTGAAGCTGAGGCTCCAGTACTTTGGCCATTTCATGAGAAGAGAAGACTCCCTGGGAAAAAAAACCCTGATGTTAGGTATATGTGAAAGCAAGAGGAGAAGGGGACAACATAGGATGAAATGGTTGGACAGTGTCATCGAAGCTACCAACATGAGTTTGACCAAACTCTGGGAGGCAGTGGAAGATAGGAGGGCCTGGCATGCTCTGGTCCATGGGGTCACGAAGAGTCAGACATGACTTAATGACTAAACGACAACAATGGTAGTGAATTTGTGAAGGCTGCCCATAGCACTGTCCTCAAGTTCCAGATGTGTCCATTGCCATGGAAGCTTAGAAACTCCTTGTTCAGGTAAGCCTTCTGATGTTTACTAATTGGATTATCTGTCTAGGTAGCCTTACGAAGAAATATATCCCATAACCACCCAGTCCCAAGGCGCTTCACAACTCTAGTAAACTTCTTACAAAATATATTCAGTTGGAACCTAATTAAAATGGACAAATGGCTTTTGATTCAGCAGACAAATGGCTGTTCCAAGGCATCGGAACAAGGAGGAAGGTGCCTGCAATTTCAAGACATCTAGCTGACTTCTGTGTAACCCTAATTTGCAACCAACAGCTTTGTGAATTTCTAATCACATCAGATTCTTGCTGTGCAAGAACTGTCAGCTCAACTGCAGCCTTATAAATGTGCAACACACCACTTTCCAGATGTTCAGCATGCAAGGAAGCAGGCACCTTGTTTCCTCACTTACTAAAATCAAGTGTGCTATGCAATGCGTATATATATATTTTACACATCCTTAGGGGAAAAAAATTAAGGACTTTTTAACTTGATACTATAGCCTGGCTGTGCACATCTAGTTTTGGCTCTGAAAGATTTAAAGAATGTAATTATAGTCTAGAATTGTTAGATTATATAATCAGTGCCCTAGACATGCCTCATTTACATATTAGATGGGTGGCAACAGATAATTTGGCCTCCACTGTCTTCTGTGCAATGAGCTAGTGCACTGGTTCTTAACCTTGGGTTACTCAGCAGTTTTGGACTGCAACTCCCAGAAGCCTTCACTACCAGCTGTGCTGACTGGGGTTTCTGGGAGTTGCAGTTCAAAAACATCTGAGTAACAAAGGTTAAGAACCACTGAGCTAGTGGATCACTTAGGATTTTTAATTTACACCCATGGTGTCAGCAAGGCATCCTAAGGGCCACAGTAGACAAGATGCTGATCCTATTTCTAGAGAAAATGCTCCCTCATCTGGCAAAAGATGCCTGCTTATAAAATCATATTAAAAACAAGACTGGTTGATCCATTGGAATATACTCTATGTACTAGTTTGTGGGCTCAGGCAGCAGCAAAGGCTAGACCTTTGAGAATAAAACACACCACATAGCATTTGATGGGAATTAAATGGCCATGTTTTTTTCAGATATACCTGGATAAACTTGGCAAAGCTGCATCAGCTGACCTAAGTGCCAATCAAAGTATTATTATTATTATTATTTATTGGACTTATATACCGCCCCATAGCGCTACAAGCACTCTCCGGGCGGTTTACAATTTTAATTATACAGGCTACACATTGCCCCCCCAGCAAGCTGGGTACTCATTTTACCGACCTCGGAAGGATGGAAGGCTGAGTCAACCTTGAGCCGGCTACCTGGGATTTGAACCCCAGGTCGTGAGCACAGTTTTAGCTGCAGTACAGCGTTTTAACCACTGCGCCACGAGGCTCTTCTGAATCAAAAGTACCATGCAGCCCAGCTGCAAAGCAGGAAACTAAAGGATTGAAAGGACAAAGAGGCCACCCTAGCATTTAACTACTAAGTGGTCCATCAGCCATGTGTGTTGAAGGCAGTCGGGACCTGCCCCTAAAATAGGCATGCCACAATTGCCCTCAACCCAAAATCCTTGGAAAAGATCATTTAAGATGGGGAGATGAGCCCCAAATTGGATTCCACCAAATACCACAATCACAACAAAACACGGATACAATTGTAACAGCAGTCATATTGAACAAGAACAAATCCTCTAATAGGTACGATGATAGCAAATACACAAGCAACACATTACAGAACAGCGCCTGGCCATCAGCACCCAGGCTCTGCCTAATTCATTCCAAAGTTGATGTGAAAAAGAAAAGGTTGGAAGGTGGGTGAAGTTCCAGACTGAACCAGAGCTGCATCCAGAGTGAAGCCACTCATTCTGGTCTCTGCCTGGCCTCCTTGTCCTTCTGCCTGCCTCCTCTCATCTGATCACCTGACTTCACTCCCAGATGTTGGAGGTTGCTGCTAAAGACCTCACCAAAAGGCTGCCATTGCCACCACTTCTTCCTTGCCTCACTGCTGGAGTGCAGACTGGACCCTTATTTATTTATTTATTTATTTATTTATTTATTTATTTATTTATTTATTTATTTATTTATTTATTTATTTATTTATTTATTTATTTATTTATTTATTTATTTATTTATTTATTTATACCCCGCCTGTCTGGTCTACTCGACCACTCTAGGCGGCTTCCAGTATAGGATAAAACAATAAAACACAAGAACATTACATAATTATTTGATACAGTTACAATAAAATAGAATGAGAATAAAATAAGAAGGAATAGAAAAGAAATCAGGTATTAACTGGAGGGAAGGCTTGGATGTACAACCATGTTTTTAATTTATGTTCAGGAGTGTGTTCTTCCCTTGCAGTTCTATTTGCAGAGACAAGCGTAACAAAGAAGTTTCATCGTTGGAGGGAAAATGTGACAGCAGGAAAGGTTCGTTTCTCTGAATGTTTATTGTAGCTCTTACATAGAAGTATCTTTATCTCTTTAGACACCCCCCCCCCAGTGCTGGCTCTACAAAGCTAACCAGCTGCACCACCTCTGTGCAATGCCCTCAAATGCATTCAAGGTGGAGCCAAAGGCACTCCCCTCCCAACGCATATTGATTCCACCACATTACTTTTACTTCTCTGCTATGCTGGGGGAAAAGAACCTCTTCTTTCTCAAACCTACTTGAAGACGACGTATGTCTAGCTCTCTATTCCCTATCATTGCTTTGCTGCATTTTCAGAGGAGAGGGTCTTGCAAGGCAGGCTTTCTACATGAGCAAGAACCCCAGTTTTGAAATGTTCTTGTTCACCTGGAGAACCTACCTGTGAGGATCAACGAGTCCCCTGCAGGCAAGTCACTATCCACATGGAGAAAATGATGATGGAGAGCAAAGGGTATAGGCACTTTGTTGCTCTCCTGTGGGAGAGAGCCAGGTAAATACTGCTTGAACAGGGCTAGAGAACTGTTTTATTTCCAGGCCAGCATAAAAGGAAAGTGAGTTAATAATGATGCTTTCTTTCTTTCCCTGCTTGGATGGGGCATGGAGGGGGGAAAGCTTCCCCAGAATGGAAGAAACAACCACTCCTTGTTTTTCTGAACTGCTTGTCTGGGAGGTAAAGAAGCCTGCTATCCCTGACCCGGTATAGAGAGAAATCTGAACAGAAGGGAAGAAGCGTATGAGCAGAGGTAAACCATTAGTGCATATGGTGGAGAGGAGTGTGAGTCCTGCGTGCAGATAAAGCATGGGAATAAGGGTGATTTGATTAGGACTAATGGAAACTTCTATTCTGGTGAAAATAACAGCAAGAGGAGCAGAACACATGTCTCTCCCCTATCATTAAAAGTAGAATGGTGGCGGGATGCTAAACCTCTCTTGTTGTGATCCTATTCGTTCATCATGGCAGTGGCTTCTGGCTTGTTTTTAAATGCATTTTCTAAAAAACAGCCATGCATTTTCTAAACATCAGTTCTAGTTTGACCTACACATACTAGTTCTGTCTCCAAAACAAGAAGGGTCATGTGAGAGCACGTGGCAATGTGCTGCTGGAAATCAACCCACTCCATGGTGTGTCTAGTAATTATGTATTGGTTTGAAAGATACATAGCAAAGAAAGCTGACAGGGAAAAAGTAGTGCTGGAGGAGAGTTTTACGGGTTGGTTCAAACCAAACCTGAGGATCAAATCAAGCCTGAATTCTTCCTAGAAGCTGCAAGGACTGAACAGAAGTTATTATACTTTGGGAAGGCTGGACTGGAGGAATCCCAAGCCGGAATTAAGATTGCCGGAAGAAATATCAACAACCTCCGATATGCAGATGACACCATTCTGATGGCAGACAGTGAGGAGGAATTAAAGAACCTTGTAGTGAGGGTGAAAGAGGAGAGTGCAAAAAACGGTCTGAAACTCAACATCAAAAAAACTAAGATCATGGCCACTGGTCCCATCACCTCCTGGGAAATAGAAGGGGAAGATATGGAGGCAGTGACAGATTTTATCTTCCTGGGCTCCATGATCACTGCAGATGGAGACAGCAGCCATGAAATTAAAAGACGCTTGCTTCTTGGGAGGAAAGCGATGACAAACCTTGACAGCATCTTAAAAAGCAGAGACATCACCTTGCCAACAAAAGTCCGAATAGTCAAAGCTATGGTTTTTCCTGTCGTGATGTATGGAAGTGAGAGTTGGACCATAAAGAAAGCAGACCGCCGAAGAATTGATGCCTTTGAATTGTGGTGCTGGAGGAGACTCTTGAGAATCCCCTGGACTGCAAGGAGAACAAACCTATCAATTCTAAAGGAAATCAACCCTGAGTGCTCACTGGAAGGACAGATCCTGAAGCTGAGGCTCCAGTACTTTGGCCATCTCATGAGAAGAAAAGACTCCCTGGAAAAGACCCTGATGTTGGGAAAGTGTGATGGCAAGAGGAGAAGGGGACGACCGAGGATGAGATGGCTGGACAGTGTCTGCGAAGTAACCAACATGAATTTGACACAACTCCGGGAAGCAGTAGAAGATAGGAGGGCCTGGCGTGCTCTGGTCCATGGGGTCACAAAGAGTCGGCCACAACTAAATGACTAAACGACGACGATGCATCTTGAGAAAATGAGACCCACTGGGGGGAAAAACAGCAACACCAATATTGCTGGAAAGAGTGGAAGTGGAAGGCAGCAGTAGGACACTCTAGCATGAGACAGACTCAGTAAAGGAAGCCACCACCTTTAGTTTGCAAGAGCTGAACAGGGCTATTAATGACAGGACATTCTGGAATTCATTACAATATCCATGGGGGGAATGATTCCAAGCTCACCCAGCCCTAATGCTGGAAACTGTGGAATATTATGCACAACATGGGAAAAGAAAAAATCCAGAAAAAAGTATTTGCACATGTATTGCCACAACTGACCACTAGTGAGAGTCAGAGACCATGCTATATATTCTTCAGCAGTAAGAATACATGCCATGGTCTTTGGCTCCCTCTCGTGGCCAGTTGTGTTAAATGCATCATGAAAATATGTATTTCTAGTTTTTAAAAAACTATTTTTAATATTTTTAGACCACGGATACTGATCCTGTATATATGTGGGTCCTACTGTAATTCATAAGGTTTCCTTAAGTCCGAAGTGACATGATGGCATATAAAAATACCATAACAGAAAGTACTCTTTGCGGCGTTACCAAATGAACGGAGATAATGATTATGGGTATGTTAAAAGAAACTCTAATACTGTACAGTAAACTGCATTACTGCTGGCCAAATTAACAC